>NC_088380.1:146450555-146779444 GCF_037993035.2 Macaca fascicularis | reverse complement strand
TTTGGCAGTTACAAATGAAGCAGCTGTAAACATTTGCACATGTGCATAGAAGTTTTCAACTCATTTGGATAATGGAGTGCATTTAATTGATCATTTGTTAAGCTTTGTAAGAAGCTGCCAAACTCTTCCAAAGTGGGGTGTACCATTTTTGCATTCCCACCATCAGCGAATGAGAATTTCTGTTGCTTCACAGCTTCACCAGCATACGGTGTTCTCAGTGTTTTGGATTTTATCCATTATACTAGGTGTGTGACAGTATCTCATAATTTTAGTTTATAGTTCCCTAATAACATATGATGTTGAATATCTTTTCACATGCTTATTTGCCATCTGTGTTATCTTTGGTGAGATGTCTGTCAGATCTTTTGCCTGTTTTAAATATGGTCATTTGTTTTCTTATTGTTGAATTTTAAGAGTTCTTTGCATAATTTAGATGCAAGTCCTTTATCAGATATGTGTTTTGCAAATATTTTCTTCCATCTGTGGCTTGTCTTGTCTTTAGCTTTTTGTTTTTACAGTACTTCCTGACCACCTCATACTGCAGTGTGCTCCAGGTTTATCTTGTATTTTCCCTGCTGAGCCTTATAGTTAGTCATTTCTCCAAGGAGCTGTGGTTCCTGATTCCTTTTAATGCGTAATGATTATTTAGAAACCTATATCTGGTCATTGGGTTTATTTGTTACTACTGAGGTGTTACTGTTTCTAGGCCCTCTGGTGACTAGCAATAGATAATATGTGTATATATGCTACTGATTCATGTGTATGCACATATCTACAATTGTTTCTGTGTCTGTTCATCACTGTACACATACTAAGCTGAATATGAGTTTATACGGATATCTCCGACTCTTCGATACCACAGTGTTCATTTTAGCCTTCCTTTCTTGCTTATTTGTAACTTCTCTCTAACATGAGAAACCTGGCTCCTGTGGTCCATTGTCCATTTACTTATTTATTTATCCCAGTACACATATAAAGCAATTTCAGAATTGTTTGCCTGTATCTCCTGTGAGAAACAAATTTAACCAACTAGTTAATCCAAGGTTGATTGGATTATTTGTATACATGTATTCACATATACACATATTTGTAATAACTTACATTAGAGCCATTATAGTATGGTACAAGAAAGACCAAATATTCTAATCTAATACATACAAGCTGGGCAAGGTATTTAACCTGATTAGGTCTTATTTTTGTACTTGGTAATTTTTTACATACTTAGAAAACATTGGCCGGGCATGGTGGCTCACTCCTATAATCCCAACTCTTTGGGAAGCCGAGGTGGTTGGATCACCTGAGGTCAGCAGTTCGAAACTAGCCTGGACAACGTGGTAAAATCCTATCACTGCTGAAATAACAAAAATTAACTGGGTGTGGTGGCAGGCACCCGTAATCCTAGCTACTCCAGAGGTTGAGGCACGAGAATTACTTGAACCCTGGAGGCGGAGTTTGCAGTGAGCTGAGGTGGCATCACTGCACTCCAGCCTGGGCAACAGAGCAAGACTGTCTCCCCCCACAAAAAAAAAAAAAAAAAAAATTGAGGATTCAAGAGGAAACATTTTTCAAGCAATGAATTTTAAAAAGCTCTCTCTTTCTTTTCCAGTCCCATTTCATCTTTGTGTAAATCCTTTTTTATTTTACTTATTTTTTCATCTTGCAAATGGAATGACATGTTATTTTTTTTTTTTTGAGACAAGAGTCTCATTCTGTCTCCCAGGCTGGAGTGCAATGGTACGTTCTTGGCACACCGCAACCTCCGCCTCCTGGGTTCAAGTGATTCTCCTGCCTCAGCCTCCCGAGTAGCTGGGATTACAGGCACCTGCCACCACGCCAGCTAATTTTTTTGTATTTTTAGTAGAGATGGGGTTTCACCATGTAGGCCAAGCTGGTCTCGAACTCCTGACCTCAAGTGACCCACCTACCTCAGCCTCCTAAAGTGCAGGGATTACAGCTGTGAGCCACCACACCTGGCCAACATGCTAATTTTTTAAATGTGAGTTTTTACTTACTGTATTGACATCTTTACATGTCAATAAAAATACTGTTTTGTTTTTTTTTTTAATTTTCAGTTTGGTTTTTTATTTAATTAGTCATTCTTTTAAAAAAAATTTATTTATTTATTTATTTATTTATTTTATTTTATTTTATTTTATTTTTTTTTGAGACAGAGTCTTGCTCTGTAGCCCGGGCTGGAGTGCAGTGGCCGGATCTCAGCTCACTGCAAGCTCCGCCTCCCGGGTTTGCGCCATTCTCCTGCCTCAGCCTCCTGAGTAGCTGGGACTACAGGCGCCCGCCACCTCGCCCGGCTAGTTTTTTTTGTATTTTTAGTAGAGACGGGGTTTCACCGTGTTAGCCAGGATGGTCTCGATCTCCTGACCTCGTGATCCGCCCGTCTCGGCCTCCCAAAGTGCTGGGATTACAGGCTTGAGCCACAGCGCCCGGCCAAAAAAAATTTATTTATTTTTTAGGGATGGGCCATTGCTATGTTGCCCAGGTCCTGGACTTGAACTCTTGGACTTAAGCCATCCTCACACTTCACCTTTCTGAGTAGCTAGGACTACAGGTGCATGCCATTATGCCTGGCTGCCCCCTTGGTTTTATCTCCTGTTTTGTATCCTATTTCTGTGCCAGTGTGGATGCTTAAGGTCTCCAGGATTCAGCATAAACTCTCAGGGTAAAAGCCAATTTACTGCTGTCTTACATTCCTCAATTCCCAGTTTCACTTCACTTTGGGCCTTTGTGGAATCCTTCCTTTTGTGTTAGTTCAACAAAATGTTAAAAAAAAAATTTTTTTTTTGCTTTGTTTTTAATCAGGAGTGTTCAGGGTATCTACTCTTCTTTATGCCAATAACAGAAGTCTCTAACTCACTGAGCAGTCCACAATGTGGATATGCCATAAAGTTTCCTTACTAAGGAAGTGATTAAGAAATATATTCAATTAAAAAAAATTAAAGTAGAAAAGATTCAATTTATTTCTACTTTCTTCCATGCTAAAAATTACAACATAAAAATTCAGTAACTTTCCTCACCCGTGGAGTTAGGCAAAGAAGCAAGATAGGCTCATTCTTATGTCTCTTCTATGCCGCTTAATTTGTGGATACCCTGAAACCTAAATGCTATTAGGACACATTTTTAGACCCCCTCTAAAAATTTCCCACCCAAAGTGAACTTGTCATAAGCATTTCGTTGTTTCTGAATAGCATATGTCTAGGTGACCATACTTTGGAAAGTGTGTCCAAAATGCAGCAGTGCAGCTGATCTGAGATTGTGTTTTGGGCAGGTGAACAACGGTTTTGATTCATACTGAGTTATAAGAAAGTGGAAGTTGTACCAAACTGCAGGACGATTTAGAAAACGGAGTCTGGTGTTTCTCAAATAATCAAAACCAAAAGCCATCAGAATTATGTTTTCAAATGGCATAATTACAAATAAATGAAGAAGTGAAATAGCAGGTTACAAGTCCTTGAGAGTGGACATTGCAGAGGCACATGAATTTCCAGGTCAAAGAAGAGGCCTTTTGCAAAGCATCAACTCGAATTCAGGTTATATAATCCTGAGTATTTGAAGCATGTTATCTGCATATTATCTGTCATGAGAGAATACTTTCCCTCTTCATGGTTTATTTTTCCTTATTGGTACATTTTGAACTCCAGAATTCTTTATTTACTATTTGGCTTTCCATAAACAGTCAGGCAGAATGACTATGAGATTCTCTACATTGAGAAACTGTGTACATAATATTTGCTTATGAAAAGACTCATATTATCATGATAAATCCCTTTTCTTCACATAGTATCTGATAATCCAATGCCCTTTTAAACAATAGGAAAGATGTTTTCGAAAGACTTTTTTTCAGAAATCAGATGTTTCTTGCAGCCCTTTCCAATCTTCATACAATGTATCTTTGCCATTTTTTAAATTGAGGACTAAACCAAACTTTCCATAAGTTTTTGTGTTTGAATTTTTACTGTGTAACTACTCTTTGAGGTAGACATTTGCATTTACCCAACACTCATCCTTGTTTAAAACTTGCGTGGCTGAGATGTCCTTAGGCTTATAGTAGTAAGTTGGCCAGCTTCGGTGGAATCTCTCTGGCCTTTGAAGTTGGCACAGTCAAATATAGCTACCTCAAAGGATATGTGGTCATGGAAAAACATGTTTTTGTTGTTGAGTGTTCTTGCTTTCTAGTAATTTTATTTTCTGCTCAAGAGATTTAGTATCTGTTCAGAAACTTTATTTTTAAAGGCCACATAAGTAATGACTTGACCTCTAATCTTAGCTTTGAAATTTTCCCAGACACTAACAAAGATGATGTCTGATGACCTTTTGAGAATAGTACTCATTGGCCAGCTATCAGTGCTACTTAAAAATGCATATTTTACTCAAAAAATTATTGCCATGGCTAAAAGACTTTCTCAGTAAAATCACATGTTATAACATAATTTGGTGACTCTTGCACCTTGTTTTAGAATAGTTTTTACATGGCATTACTGAGACTTAATACTGTTCAAAACAACTCTTCTCTTCAAATACAAATATGAGTGAGTTCTGAGAAAAATATTCTGTAAACCATAATCTTATCTGAAATAGCACCTGTCTCTTGGATCCAGTAAGAATATTTTAGACATGAAGGGTTCTATAGTAAAAGACCTAGAATTAATCCTTGTTTTGCATGAATGTGGGCTATCTTTCCTGTAAATATACAGTAAGGTTTTTACAAATAATCAAGTTACTACTGAAGACTAAGATCATCAGTTAGATTATCTGGGCTGGGCTGGGCGCAGTGGCTCACGCTTGTAATCCCAGCACTTTGGGAGACCAAGGCAGGCAGATCACGAGGTCAGGAGATCGAGACCATCCTGGCTAACACGGTGAAACCCTGTCTCTACTAAAAAATAGAAAAAATTAGCCAGGCATGGTGGTGGGCGCTTGTAGTCCCAGCTATTCGGGAGGCTGAAGCAAGAGAGTGGCATGAACCTGGGAGGCGGAGCTTGCAGTAAGCCAAGATTGTGCCACTGCACTCCAGCCTGGGCGACAGAGTGAGAGTCCGTCTCAAAAAAAAAAAAAAAATTATCCGAGCTGGCCACATTAGCATATAAGCTTAATAATTAGTGGAGTAAAAGAAGTTCATCAGATTGTATTAATATATGTGGTAAGGCTTAGTTATGAAGAAGAGGGGAAAAGGCAGTTTTCTTTCAGGGGTTGGGGCATAGCTAATTGCCCTTTTTGGTCTGTTTTTTTTTTTTTTTTTTTTTTTTTTTTTTGAGACGGAGTCTCGCTGTGTCTCCCAGGCTGGAGTGCAGTGGCGTGATCTCGGCTCACTGCAAACTCCGCCTCCCGGGTTCACGCCATTCTCCCGCCTCAGCCTCCCAGTAGCTGAGACTACAGGCGCCCGCAACCACGCCCGGCTAGTTTTTTGTATTTTTAGTAGAGACGGGGTTTCACCATGTTAGCCAGGATAGTCTCGATCTCCTGACCTCGTGATCCACCCGCCTCGGCCTCCCAAAGTGCTGGGATTACAGGCTTGAGCCACCGCGCCCGGCCTGGTCTGTTTTTACTTGTCTTATATCTATAATAACAGACTCTCTTGATAAGAACCCACCTAGGCACAATGATGTTTTTGTGGGGTTGGCAGAGGAAACTGCATGTTGCTACCTTTTTATGTTTTCTCGTTTGGCTTTTTGTTAAGAGATGATGTTTAGTTCTTTGTTGCTGAACTCTGTTAGTGCAAAGAGAAGAAAAGTCTTGCTTAATTAATTGCAATATTAAATTGAAATCTATTTTAGCTTCCTTAGACAGTCCTGAAAGAGATTTGCGTAACTGGGGTCTTCCCTTGGTTCCAGTGGAGGGGAAATATTTCAGTTCACTTTCTTGAGGCTGTAAAAGTTTGTTCTTCCTTTTCCTGCAGCAAGAATTGTGAACATAAAGTCATAAAACAGATTCAGTGTTAATTTTTAAAACGTCTCCATATTTCCACCCTCATCAGTGGCAAATAATGTGCCTGACAGTGAAATGGAAAAAGTTGAAAATTTCCACTTGTACGTTTTGAGCTTTTCAGAGGTACTATACACTCTGGAAATAATAATAAAAGATCCTAAGGCTTATACAGTGCTTTTTGTTTGAGGAACTCATATAAACACTAATGCATTGATCTTAACAACAGTACTTGATTGTGACTTTAAAAGGTCATGAGTTACTGCTGCTTTTTTTTTTTTTTGGTAAAAAAAAAAAAGATGGAGGGGCACTCCACTTTACAAATATTGTTTAAAAAATATCTAGATAAAAATTGAAACAGATAACTGAAAAAACAAAACTTATAGGGTTTTTTTTTTGTTTGTATGTTGACTTTTCTTTGGCCTATGATATATTTTTATTCCTTTATTTTTTCTTTTACATATGAATCTACTTGAAGCCTGATTTTCTTTTCTTTTCTTTTCTTTTTTTTTTTTATGTTTTTAAGACAGGATCTTGCTCTGTTACCCAAGCTGGAGTGCAGTAGCACAATCATGGCTCACTGTGGCCTTGACATCCCAGTCTCAACTGATCCTCCCACCTCAGCCTCCCGAGTAGCTGGGACTACAGGCGTGTGCCACTGTGCCCGGCTAATATTTTAAATTTATTTTTTGTAGAGATGGGGTCTCATCATGTTGCCTGGGCTGGTCTTGAATTCCCAGGCTCAAGCAATCCTCCTGCCTCGGCCTCTCAAAGTGCTGGGATTACAGGTGTGAGCTACTGTGCCCAACTCCCGCCACCCCCCCTCTTTTTTTTTTAATGAGACAGGGTCTTGCTATGTTGCCCAGACTAGACTCAGACACCTGGGCTCAAACAATCCTTCTACCTCAGCCTCCTGAGTATGGGAACTGTAGGCCCGCACCGCTGTTCCCTGCCTGATTCCTATATTAAATAAGAAAGCAGAATCTACTTTTTTTTTTTTTTTTTTTTTTTTGAGACGGAGTCTCGCGCTGTCACCCAGGCTGGAGTGCAGTGGCCGGATCTCAGCTCACTGCAAGCTCCGCCTCCCGGGTTCACGCCATTCTCCTGCCTCCGCCTCCCGAGTAGCTGGGACTACAGGCGTCCGCCACCTCGGCCGGCTAGTTTTTTGTATTTTTTAGTAGAGACGGGGTTTCACCGTGTTAACCAGGATGGTCTCGATCTCCTGACCTCGTGATCCGCCCGTCTCGGCCTCCCAAAGTGCTGGGATTACAGGCTTGAGCCACCGCGCCCGGCCAGCAGAATCTACTTTTAAGCCTTTATTCCTACTCAGCCAGGAAGGTTTAAACTTGTGGTGGTTTCCTGAGCTTGACATATTATGTTAATATGCATTTGTCCTTTTAGTTTGCTCAGTTCAATATTTGTGGTATGTAGCTATTGATTTCGATGAATACAATAGTCATGTGGCTTAATTTTCAACTTTCTTGTGTTTCATAGGTTTATTCTTCAGTCCAAGGAAGCAATTCACAATCAGCTGTTAGAGAAGCAGAAAATAGCAGAAGAAAAAATTAAAGAACTAGAAGTAAGTTTTTATTGGCAATAGGAGTTAACTTTTGGGAGAAAGTAGTAATCTTATTGTGTCATATTACATGAAAATGTATGCCTGCCTGCCAAAGTAATGTCATATTATTTTTATTTTTTATAATTACGTTGGAGCCGTGAAGCTGTCATATTCATATTCATAGTGTGTATAAGACCAAAACAAAAAAAGAATAGTCTCTTCTTTGGAACTGTAGAGAATTTTGATGAGATGGTTTTAACCTGAATGTATTTTGTTCATTGCCCTTGAATGTGTTTATTCTTTAAAAAAGAAAAACAAAACCATAAACAAAATGTGATGTATATTTAAACAACACATGTGTATTGGATTGTGGTGGATAGGCAGGAGAGTGGGTAATAATGATAAATTTTAGAGGATCTTGGTATAGGGTCTTTTTTACACGTTGTAATTCCTTTAACCTAAATTAGGTTCTATATAAGGACAAAGTAGCAAGCTGTAACCAATTAGCTATCTGAAGGATGGTGCTCCAATGAGAACAATTTTTTGTTTTTAGCTAGGGAAAAAGATGATAGGTAACAGTAAGCAAATCTTTGGAAATACTACTTTATTATTATTATTATTATTATAGTTTATTTATACATTAAGACCTTTAGTGACATGTTCTTCTTGGGCTTTGGTGAAAGGCCCATCCTGTGTATAGTAAAAGTTAGACTGGACAAAAAGCTGGTTATTATTTCTTACGGACCAAGATTTCCCCACATGTGGGTAGATACATTGACTTCGTAGGTCATTTCATCTAATTTCTGTGAGTACTGTTTGAGGCAGAGGATCAGAATCTTAACTCATCTCTCTGCTGAATTTGGGAGCTACAACCTACAACAAGGATTTCTTAGGTTCACTGAATAGGCCTGGCCTGGGAGTGTGTAGTATCTTAGGTTACTTAGGCTTATTTTTGACTACTGATAGTTGAAACAAACTTGATACTAGATTTGCAGCTTAGAAAAATATATTGTAAAAACAAGACAAAAAAGCAAAAAAACCAAGTAAAGAAAAAACAGCCTGTGATAACCAGGTTATTGTTGTGTCCTATTTTAACATTTTAATCAGCTTAACTGTTTTAAGAGGTTCAATTTGATATCTTGTGTTTTTACTCATAAGAAACAATTAAAAACCCAAACAAAATCATTTCATGTAGATAAAACAAAATGCATTTTTGCAACTGTTGGTAAATATATTTAAAATTGTCCTAATGAATAATAAGTAGTGAGGTAATGTGTATACAGTTCTCTTTATGAAAACAAACATTTGTGTATGAATATTGAAGATGATATGTAAGGATATATATTAAATTGTTAATACTGTTTACCCTAAAGAAATTAGATGGGATGTAGGGGTAAATGATTTTTTTCTTTTTCTTTCTTTCTTTCTTTCTTTTTTTGAGATGGAGTTTCGCTCTTGTTGCCCAGGCTGAAGTGCAGTGGTGTGATCTCGGCTCACCGCAACCTCCACCTCCCGGCTTCAAGCGATTCTCCTGTCTCAGCCTCCCGAGTAGCTGGGATTACAGGCATGCGCTACCACGCCCTGCTAA
Source organism: Macaca fascicularis (assembly GCF_037993035.2). Lineage (NCBI taxonomy): Eukaryota > Metazoa > Chordata > Mammalia > Primates > Cercopithecidae > Macaca > Macaca fascicularis. The sequence goes on along the minus strand of NC_088380.1, from coordinate 146,770,361 downwards.
TTTTGTATTTTTAGTAGAGATAGGGTTTCTCCTTGTTGGTCAGGCTGGTCTCAAACTCCCAGCCTCAGGTGATCTGCCTGCCTCGGCCTCCCAAAGTGCTGGGATTATAGGCATGAGCCACCGCGCCCAGCCTTGATTTTTTTCTTATAATTTCTGTGATAATAAATTGTAACAAATATACATTAACTTTTTTGTTGTTAACTTTTATGATTAAAAAATCAGCAGAGCGGGCACAGTGGCAAATGCTTGTAGTCCCAGCTGTGGGAGGCTGAAGCAGGAGGATTGCCTGAGGCACTCCAGCCTGGGCAACATAACAAGACCTTGTCTCTTTAGGGGGAAAAAAAAACCAAAAAAACAACCAAAAAAAAAAAAAAAAAAACCCCCAATTATCAAGGTGAATTTGCCACAGGTGATGATTTTATCAATACTGTACTGCTCAGTTCTGGTGAGTATTAAGAAGTTTATTTTCTAAAAGTTTCCTTTTGTTGAGTGTCTCAAATACTGCTAGAATATTTTATCTTTTAGAAAGTTCTTTTTTCTTTTTTAATTTTTCATTTTACGTGTTATTTACATTATAAAAGCAATAGAAGTACACCATAAATAAAGAAAATAAAATATAAAACAAATGATTAAACAATGAAAATATTACTTTGTTTTTCCACTCTCAGTGCATCCAAATGTCACCTCTATAGTTTCTGTATCATTCCAAACTTCCATATTTATATAAAGACATTCATACATGCATATACACAACATTTTTTTAAAAGAGGAATTATGCTATATATACTGTTTTCCATCATTTGATAATTTATCTTTCTACTTTAGTAATATAAATCCAGTTTATACACAATTTCTTTTTTCTGATTCCCATCATCATAGGCTCCTTACCATGAGCCTTATTTCAGCATTTAGTGTATTCTCCAGTACTTTTCTAACATGTAACAGTATCACCCAGTGTATACTCCCCTCTCTTCCCTGAAACAATCCTATACTTTTCCACTGCCACAACTTTGTAGTTTTATTACTTCAGCACACCCCCACATGTGCACTCATGTGCATATACACTGTTAATTGTGGTGTTCAAATTTTCTGTGTATCTTACTGAATTATCATCTGCTTATTCATATCATCTGCTTACTGAGGGACGTGATGAATCTTCTTCTATGACAGTGTTTATCAGTTTCTCCTCAGTCTGTCAGTTTAGTGGGCAGTGATATTTAGAGACTACAGTGTTGGGGGGCAAGTGCTTGTTATTACCGTATACAAAGTTTGGAGCTTATTTTTGTTGTTGTTGTTGTTGTTTTTGCTTTTTTTGAGACGGAGTCTCATTCTTTCACCTAGGCTGGAGTCCAGTGGTGCTTCTTGGCTCACCACAACCTCTGCCTCCCAGGTTCAAGCGATTCTTCTGCCTCAGCCTCCTGAGTACCTGGGACTACAGGCCCACCACACCTGGCTAATTTTTGTATTTTTAGTAGAGACGGGGTTTCACCATGTTGGCCAGGCTGATCTCGAACTCCTGACCTCGTGATCCACCCACCTTGGCCTCCCAAGGTGCTGGGATTACAGGTATGAGCTATCACGGCCGACTGGAGCATGTGTTTTATTCTGTTTTATATTAGGAATTTCTCAGCTCTTCTGTTTATATTCATTTATTTTTTGTTTTGAGATGGCGTCTTGCTCTGTTGTCTAGGCTGGAGTGCAGTGGCATGATCTTGGCTCACTGCAGCCTCTGCCTTCTGAGTTCAAGCGATTCTCCTGCATCAGCCTCCCGAGTAGCTGGGATTACAGCCACCATGCCTGGCTACTTTTTGTATTTTTAGTAGAGACAGGGTTTCACCATGTTGGCCGGGCTGGTCTTGAACTCCTGACCTCGTGATCCACCCACCTCAGCCTCCCAAAGTGCTGGGATTACAGATGTGAGCCACAGCACCTGACCTCTCAGCTCTTTTAAAGATAACCATTCTACTGACTTGTGGCTTCCACTGTTGCTGTTAAGAAGTCATCTGTTAGTCTAATTGTTGTTAATTTGTCTTTTCTGTCTACCTGTTTTTACTTGTCTATGTCTTTCATGCTTTGTAGTTTCTCTGGGATGTGTTTAGGTGTCAATTTATTCCTTTTTATTTTTATGTATTTTTTTTTAAATTTGAGATGGGGTCTCACTCTGTCACTCAGGTTGGCTTGCAGTTGGGTGATCTCAGTTCACTGCAGCCACCACCTCCCAGGCTTAAGCAATCCTCCCACCTCAGCCTTCCAAGTAGCTGAGACCACAGGCACGCCACCACGCGTGGCTAATATTTTTTTCTTTATCTTACTCAGAATTTGTTGGGTTTCCTGAGTCTGAGGATTAGTGTTTTTTTAAAAATAAATTCTGGAAAAGTGGTATTTCTGAAGATTTCTTCTTTCTTATTTTGTTTATTAATGGTATTTCCTTTTGGAATTTTTTCCCACCTTTAAACTGGCTGCTACCACCATCTACAGTAGGATATTAACTGATTTTAGCATGTCCAGTTTTCTCTCATTCAGTTCTTTAGCATATTTAAGTTAGAATGACCTTTCTAAAATGTTAAATCTGGTCATATTACTCCCTCATGTAAAACCAATTGTTGTCCTTAGGGTTCAGTTCAAACTATTTTTTTGAGATGGAGTTTTGCTCTTGTTGCTCAGGCTGGAATGCAATGGCACAATCTTGGCTCACTGCAACCTCCATCCTGGGTACAAGTGATTCTCCTGCCTCAGCCTCCTGAGTAGCTGGGACTACAGGCATGTGCCACCATAACCAGCTAATTTTTTTGTATTTTTAGTAGAGACGGGGTTTCAACATTTTGGCCAGTCTGGTCTCAAACTCCTGACCTTGGGTGATCCACCCACCTCGGCCTCCCAAAGTGCTAGGATTATAGGTGTGAGTGAGCCATTCCACCCAACCAGTTCAAACTTTTTGACATACCTTGAAGGCCTTTAAAGATATGATTTCTGTTTATTTCTCTCATCCCTCTCATTTCTTCTGCCTTCTCTTATATTGTATGATTTAGCCATGCAAAACTACTCTCAGTCTTTCTTTCTTTTTTTTGAGACAGTGTCTCACTCTGTCGCCCAGGTGGGAGTGCAGTGGTGCTATGTTGCCTCACAGCAACCTCTGCCTCCTGGGTTGGAACAGTTCTCCTGCCTCAGGCTCCCGAGTAGCTGGGATTACAGGTGTGTGCTACCACGCCCAGCTAATTTTTGTATTTTTAGTAGAGACAGGGTTTTGCATGTTGGCCAGACTGGTCTTGAACTCCTGACCTCAGGTGATCCACCCACCTCTGCCTTGCAGAGTGCTGGGATTACAGGCATGAGCCACAGCGCTCGCCCAATACTCTCAGTCTTTGGAGCTTGCCCTTTTTTCATTCTACTAGATCTTTGAAAAGTAGTTATCTTTACTTTGGAACTTCCTCCTTCTGCTTTTATCAACTCCATCTACTAATCCTTCAGATCTTAGTATAGAGTTACTTCTCCTGAGAAGCATTTTCTGATTCCTCAATCTTAAGGTAGGTGCTTCTTTCTTGTGTTCTCTGATTACTCTGTTAGTTTCTTAGCACATTGTGGAGATTTGGAAATATGAGTAAATCATATTTAGTTGAGTAAATATGAGTGAAAAAAAGTTGAGTAAATCATAAATATGGTTTCCTATTACTTTGGAAGCTTGATACAGATTTAGAGCTCTAAATGATTTTCCCCAAGTCCTTGGTGTTCTCCTCGTTCAAAATCTGCAGTCTCTTCTTCTAGACCTAGTGTTTCTTGCCAGTCTAATCTACTTCATTTTAATCCTCTATAATTATCATCATCATCATCATCATCATCATCATTATCATCATCATCATCAATTTCTCTCCTGAGATACCCTGTATTAAGTTGGGGAGGCACATTTTATACCCAACTCTGTAGACAAAGGCCAGGCTGTTTCTATTTACCATGTTTTCTTCTCTGAAAGAGTAAGGTTCATATTGGTTGGGGTCAGAGTTCCAGTTTTTGATCAAAGCTGTTAACTTGTTTCACTGATTTGGCCCACTGAGTATGCTTCCCCACCCTCTACCCACAGTTTGTGTAGATGGCAGGAGGGCCAAACGTTTTCCATGACATAGGTGCTGGTCTGATTCAGGTTCTCTAATCTGATAGCCCATTTTCATTAGTATTTGCTAGGTTCCCTTTTACCCAGCTTTGTTCTTTCTGTTTCTTTATACTTGCGCTCTCCTGATTTCATTTTTCTGGTCTTTATGAGTGCAAAGCTTACCTAGAATTTGTTTAGCTTTTTATAGCTTTGTCATGCTGTGCCCTATGTCATCAGCCAGCCAAGTGGCCTCATCTGCTGGCCCTTGTCTCTTATAGGCAGGGGTGGGGGTCCTACTTGCCCTCATGTTAATCTTGATAGGGAGGCATATTTCTTATTAGCAGAGTAATCACAAGCACTGTCTTAATGGTGGGAAGATAGTGTTACTGTCTTTTTTTCCTTAGAACTTCTTTGTTGAACCTATGGATTGTACAAAGAATAAAGAAAAAAAAGAACTTCCTTTTACTTTTTTTTTTTTTTTTGAGACGAAGTCTTGCTCTGTTACCCAGGCTGGAGTGCGGTATCGCGATCTCGGCTCACTGCAATCTCTGTGTGCCAGGTTTAAGTGATTCCCCTGCCTCAGCCTCCCAAGTAGCTGGGATTACAGGTGCCTGGGCTAAGTTTTGTATTTTTAGTAGAGACTGGGTTTCACCATGATGGCCAGGCTGATCTTGAACTCCTGGGTGATCCAGCTGCTTCAGCCTCCTTAAGTGCTAAGATTACAAGGATGAGCCACTGCTCCCTGCCTCTTTTTACATTTTAATACCCCTATATTAGACTGTTCTTCAGGCCATCATCACTTTAATGGGATTAATTGGGAAGTATTTTCATAACAGGCGCACGATATATGTAGATTTAATCTTTCGTTATAAAGGTGATATATCAAATTCTGGAAGAGAATACATCCTAACCGTGATTAGTAGACCAATGAAGCTGATCCTATTCACGAGAAAATACAAAATGGTGGCTTTAATATGATAGAGTAACCATGTTATTTTTGTCATTTTTTGAGGAAACTTTCTATTTTAAAAAAATACTGATAATAACTTTCTAAAGAAGGTACTGAGTGCATAATACCTAATACAGTACTTGTTGTTTGAAAAGTACCCAAGCGTAATTTTAGAAAATAGCATGACTACAACTGTGATTTGGAATTATGACATGAGTCTTATCTGTCTTTGTAAAATAATTTTCTTTTTATAATGTTTAACATTGATTGGTACAAAGAGAAAGTAGAAGTCTTTTTTGACAAAATCAGTTTTAAAGTTGAGTTAAAACTATTGATATAGATTGAGGAGATCTGTATCTTCTAAAGAGTGGGAAATCCATCCTCTATTTTTGCTAACCTTTTTGGAGGTAAGCAGGAAAAAATTAATGGGCCTCTTTTGCAGTTAGGAAAATTTAAATCATCATTCAGATGATCTAGAGATCAGCTCCTGATCTTCTGAATCTCAACTATTGGGAATTCTTGAGGTAAATGTAAACTTTCTTTTTTTTTTTTTTTTTTTTTGAGACGGAGTCTGGCTCTGTGGCCCAGGCTGGAGTGCAGTGGCCGGATCTCAGCTCACTGCAAGCGCCGCCTCCCGGGTTCACGCCATTCTCCTGCCTCAGCCTCCCGAGTAGCTGGGACTACAGGCGCCCGCCACCTCGCCCGGCTAGTTTTTTGTATTTTTTTAGTAGAGACGGGGTTTCACCGTGTTAGCCAGGATGGTCTCGATCTCCTGACCTCGTGATCCGCCCATCTCGGCCTCCCAAAGTGCTGGGATTACAGGCGTGAGCCACCGCGCCCGGCCTGTAAACTTTCAATGATACATTTGAACACATTTTTTGCCACCATTGCCTTATGTTTTTTTTTGTTGTTGTTCCAGGTGGGGGCCAAACAGTTACTGCTTCAACCTAAGTCTGTTATATTTTAGGAACATGTGTATACAGGTTAACCAGCTTCCTTCTCCTCTGTCTGCAACATGGTTACCACTCCTTCTACCACCCTTGTTAGCTCAGCAACAACAGAATAAGAATAAGGAAACCCAGGACATTCTGGCCTGCTTAGTACCACTTCTGATGTAGAATGTTGCAATACCAGGGTTGTTGAAATAACTTCCCAGCCCATATCATATGTAAAATCTAAAAACTGTGTAAAAGTCTTGAAGTGTAAAGTCCCAGCTCTTCCACAGAAATGACAATTTTAGTCAGACAGTGGTTCCTGAAATAAATAGGAAGAATGGCGGTGAGAGAACAGGATAGGAGGTGCCTGTGACACTCTGCAGTTGGCTTAGGTTTGATACTGTGATGAGAACATGCTTTGGAGGGTTTCCCATGATTGAGCAAATTTTACTCTGCCTGTTGAGGATCATTTTTTCCATCGCATGGGTGGTGACTGGTAGGCATTTGGATGGATGTCCAGTTTTGCCCTAAGTATGGCATTTTTGAGCTGGTACTGTTGGTGTATATAATAGGAGCCCCCATTTGGAGGTGATGTCAGGTGGACTCTGCTATATGATAGGCACTGATTCTTACTTCTGTTTCCCTCCCTCCCTCCCTCCCTCCCCCCCTCCCTTCCTCCCTCCCTCCCTCCCTCCCTCCCTCCCTCCCTCCCTCCCTTCCTTCCTTCCTTCCTTCCTTCCTTCCTTCCTTCCTTCCTTCCTTCCTTCCTTCCTTCCTTCCTTCCTTCCTTCCTTCCTTCCTTCCTTCCTTCCTTCCTTCCTGACTCTACTATATGATAGGCACTGATTCTTACCTCTATTTTTCTCCCTCCCTCCCTCCCTCCTTCCCTCTCTCCCTCCGTTCCTCCCTCCCTTCCTTCCTTCCTTCCTTCTTTCCTTTTTTTTTGAGATGGAGTCTCGCTCTGTCACCTAGGCTGGAGTGCAATGGCACGATCTCGGCTCACTGCAACCTCCACCTCCCGGGTTCAAGCGATTCTTCTACCTCAACCTCCCGAGTAGCTGGGACTACAGGTGCATGGCACCATGCCCAGCTAATTTTTGTATTATTAGTAGAGATGGGGTTTCACCTTATTGGCCAGGCTGAGTGTTACCTCTGTTTTTCAATGAAGAAAGGAGGGCAGGGGATAGCAGAGCCAATGACAGAATTTTTTTTTTTTTTTTTTTTTTTTTTTTTTTTTTTTGAGATGGAGTCTGCTCTGTCGCCCGGGCTGGAGTGCAGTGGCCGGATCTCAGCTCACTGCAAGCTCCGCCTCCCGGGTTTACGCCATTCTCCTGCCTCAGCCTCCTAAGTGACTGGGACTACAGGCGCCTGCCACCACGCCCGGCTGATTTTTTGTATTTTTTAGTAGAGACGGGGTTTCACCGTGTTAGTCAGGATAGTCTCGATCTCCTGACCTCGTGATCCGCCCGTCTCGGCCTGCCAAAGTGCTGGGATTACAGGCTTGAGCCACTGTGCCCGGCCGACAGAATGTTTTTAAAACATTAAACAAGAAATATGCCCGGCAGTTCATCTGCTTGCTCATCTCTAAGTTTATAATCCATTAAAAATTTAGTCATTAATTTTTTATTGAAATGTAGCATTTAAGAAATATGTGTTAAATAACATATATAGCTTAATAATTATAAAACAAACACGTCAGTTATCCAGGCCAATAAATCAAATGTTGTCAGGAAACCAGAACCCTCCTTGTTATCACCGCCTAATCATGTGCTATTCCTGCCTGCCTCTCCCACCAAGTAACTACTACCCTAACTTTTGTGATAATTATTTCCTTTTTAAAAAATATGGTTTTACGGCAAGGCATGGTGGCTCACGCCTGTAATCTCAGCACTTTGAGAGGCTGAGGTGGGTGGATCACGAGGTCAGGAGTTCAAGACCAGCCTGGCCAAGATGATGAAACCCTGTCTCTACTAAAACTACAAAAATTAGCCGGGCGTGGTGGTGGGCGCCTGTAATCCCAGCTACTCGGGAGGCTGAGGTAGAGAATTGCTTGAACCCGGGAGGTAGAGGTTGCAGTGAGCCGAGATCACGCCACTGCACTCTAGCCTGGTGACAGAGCGAGACTCCGTCTCAAAGAAAAAAAAGATGGTTTTGCTACCTATGGATGTATCTATAAAATAATATAATTTAGGCTGGGCACGGTGGCTTATGCCTGTAATCCCAGCACTTTGGGAGGCCGAGGCAGGCAGATCACCTGAGGTCAGGAGTTCGAGGCCATCCTGGCCAATATGGTGAAATCCTGTCTCTACTAAAAATACAAAAATTAGCTGGGCCTGGTGGCGCGTGCCTGTAGTCCCAGCTGCTCGGGAGGCTGGAGCAGGAGAATCGCTTGAACCCTAGCGGTGGAGGTTGTAGTGAGCCAAGATCGCGCTATTACACTCCAGCCTGGGTGTCACAGCGAGACTCCATCTCAAAAAACAACAACAACAACAAAAAACCAAAATATATATGTATTTTATGTACATAAATATATATTTTATGTATATATTTTATGTATATAAATACATGTACATAAATATGTACATAACATATACATATATGTACATAAATATGTACATAATATATAAATATATGTACACAAATATGTACATAATATATAAATGTATGTACATAAATATGTACGTAATATATAAATATATGTACATAAATATGTACATAAATATATATTTTATGTATATACATATAATGTATATATGTATTTTATGTATATGTGTGTGTACATATATATAATTTAGCTTGTTGCTGAACTTTACGTGAACAAAATCACGATTTTTTTGCCTCACTTCTTTCGCTCCACATTGTGTTTGTGAAGTACATCGTGTTATCTCTTGAGATTGTGAGTTGTTCATTTCATTGCTGCAAAGTGTTCCGTCATATAGAAGTACCACAATTTATGTATCTAGACAGTCCATTTTTGTTCTTAACAAGTGAAGGTATTCTCATAGAGTATTTTTACAGTTTATCTTAGCATCTTGCTAAGATAATTTTCAGAAACCACCCTCCACCCACACTCCAGGAGAGCTTGCATCCTGGAAGGAAGTATAAAACGTCTACACTCCTGATGATTAAAATTAGCTTGTTGATTTCCTACCTTCCGTAGTAGCTAGATAGCTAGACACTTATGGATGTCTTTTTAAAATTTTTATCTTAGAAATCAATGCAAGATGTAAAATTAATCTCTTTTCTATGTTGTTTTGACTTGGAGAGTCTTGGGTGAAGTGATTTCTCTTATTGTGCATACATTGGGATTTCAAACATGAGTACTTATCTCTTTATAGAGCTCATTTGCATTCTTAACATTTATAAAAATGGATGTTTGTTTTAAAATAGTTTTCAGTTATTTAGGACTTCAGTCTAAGAGAGCCTGCTGGTTGGAAACCCCAGCGTTTATCATGAGCTTTATATAGTCTCTATGTCCTGATGTCTTAGGGCTTAATGTAGCTGCAGAATCCTCCTTTGTGGCTTTCAGAGAAGAGCTGGTATGGGTCTGAAAAAGCCCGCCATATATGCTCTTTTTCTGTGTGAGCATTTTTTCTTATTAATATTGCCAATGCCTTGTTCAGTGTGTATGTTATGATCCAAATGCTAAAATTTGCCCAAATATAAAGCGTCTGTGATGCATTTTATTTCCTTCATAGAAGTATTTTAGATCTGATGAGAACTCAGATGTAAGCAGTTCAAATAGATTGGTTCTTTTTTTTTTTTTTTTTTTGAGACAGAGTCTTGCTCCTCGCTCTGTCACCCAGGCTGAAGTGCAGTGGCTCAATCTTGGCTCACTGCAAGTTCCACCCCCCGGGTTCATGCCATTCTCCTGCCTCAGCCTCCCAAGTAGCTGGGACTATAGGTGCCCGCCACCATGCCTGGCTAATTTTTTTGTATTTTTAGTAGAGACGGGGTTTCACTGTGTTAACCAGGATGGTCTTGATCTCCTGACCCCGTGATCCGCCCGCCTCAGCCTCCCAAAGTGCTGGGATTACAGGCACAAACCATCGTGCCTGACCCATAGATTGGTTCCTTTAACTAGATAGCCTTTCTTATTTATCTTGAAATATATATTACAGATATTTAGCACACACATTCATACACCCTTGATTTGATCTGTTCCCTGATGGTGCATCTTCATTTTATGATTAAGGTAAGAGACTTAAGATAATTGGATTTGCATTCCAATTAGCCCAGAGTTCAGCTTTTTGCATCTTGTTTCAGTTATTCTTTTCTTCTTGGATACATTGAGTGCCTTGTTGGTCTTCTTGGAATACTTATCTGTCCCCACACCCAACTATTCCTTTGAATGCTTTAGGGAGTTGTTGACCTCAGCCTTCATTGTTACACGCTTTATATGGTCTATAATCTTCCCTGTCTAACCATATGTCCTTAGCCTCCTCCCTCCCATCCCTGGATTCCTTAAATCATTTTCAGGCTGCCTAGAGAATGATTTGTTTTAATGAGTTAGACTTTGGATTTTCTTTCATGTCATTACATACTTCCTTGCCAAGTGAATCAGGGCACTTTTCCTTATCCTAGATTCTTACTCTGATCAGTCTCTGTTCTCACATCACAGGTGTCCTCCAACCTGAAGTAATAGATACTGGTCATAAAAAGCAAGTTCAATACTCCATGTGGGGAAGGCCACACCTTTATTAATAAGCATGCTACACGTCAGCTCAGAAAAAGATCCAAGGAAAGGTTGACATTTCAGCCATAAATAGAATTTCCAAGTCTACTAGATTTACAACAGAGCGTTCATTACCCTAAATTCCTAATTTTAAAAGCCTTATGTTAATTTAGGAGTTCTTGGCCGGGCGTGGTGGCTCAGGCCTGTAATCCCAGCACTTTGAGAGGCCGAGACGGGCGGATCACGAGGTCAGGAGATCGAGACCATCCTGGTTAACACGGTGAAACCCCGTCTCTACTAAAAAATACAAAAAAAAAAAATTAGCCGGGCGCGGTGGTGGGCGCCTGTAGTCCCAGCTACTCGGGAGGCTGAGGCAGGAGAATGGCGTGAACCCGGGAGGCGGAGCTTGCAGTGAGCTGAGATCCGGCCACTGCACTCCAGCCCGGGCGACAGAGCGAGACTCTGTCTCAAAAAAAAAAAAAAAAAAAAAAAAATTTAGGAGTTTTTCGTTCTAACTCTTACTGTTCTCTAAGCCTCAGTTTCCTCATCTATAAAATAAGAATATTGGATTAGAAGATCTCTAGGGTCACTCCAGTCACTTCTATTAAGTTTATTGTTATAACCTTGGTCTTTTTCTGAGTTGTCGTTTTAGGAGCAAAAATGTCTCCTTAAGGCCCGGCACGGTGGCTCACGCCTGTAATCCCAGCACTTTGGGAGGCCGAGACGGGCGGATCACGAGGTCAGGAGATCGAGACCATCCTGGCTAACACGGTGAAACCCTGTCTCTACTAAAAAATACAAAAAAAACTAGCTGGGCGAGGTGGCAGGTGCCTGTAGTCCCAGCTGCTCGGGAGGCTGAGGCAGGAGAATGGCGTGAACCCAGGAGGCGGAGCTTGCAGTGAGCCAAGATCCGGCCACTGCACTCCAGCCTGGGTGACAGAGCGAGACTCTGTCTCAAAAAAAAAAAAAAAAAAAAAAATGCCTCCTTAAAATGAAAAGATGGAAGAAAGCAAAACAAAACAAAAACAATTTCCTTTGTCCAGATCGTTGTCTTAATTTAAAAAGTTAAAGGCGGGTCACGGTGGCTCACACCTATAATCCCAGCATTTTGGGAGGCCGAGGGGGGTGCAGATCACCTGAGGTCAGGAGTTCGAGACCAGCCTGACCAACATGGAGAAATGCCATCTCTACTAAAAATACAAAATTAGCCAGGCGTGGTGGTGCATGCCTGTAATCCCTGCTACTCGGGAGGCTGAGGCAGGAGAATCGCTTGAACCCGGGAGGTAGAGGTTGCGGTGAGCCGAGATCATGCCATTGCACTCCAGCCTGGGCAACAAGAATGAAACTCCATCTCAAAAAAAAAAAAAAAAATTATAAGGTTGGGTGCCATGGCTCATACCTATAATCCCAGCACTTTGGGAGGCTGAGGCAGACAGATCTTTTGAGCCCTGAAGTTTGAGACCAGCCCGGGCAACAAAGTGAGACCTCATCTCTACAAATAGTTAAAAAAATATCTGGGCATGGTGGTGCATGCCTGTGGTCCCAGCTACTGCAGAGACTAAGGTGGGAGGATTGCTTGAGCCCAGGTGATCAAGGCTGCAGTGAGGCTTGATAGCGCCACTGTACTCCAGCCTGGGTGATAGAGTGAGACCCCCATCTCAAAAAGTATATAAAAAATAAAAAGTTAATTGGAATCCTATTTTTGAAGCTAAAATGAAACTAGTTGTCTACCTATATCTAAAATGTAATTCAAGGTGATGGTATCTCTTTTGATATCTTTGCAGTCATTTAAATTACAGAGATATCCATGTAATGGCTTAAAGGTCAACTACATTAGGCATCACCTTGTTTTGGAAATATATTTTCAGATAGAGCTGAATAGCTTAACTCCACATACGTAATAGACATGCCCAGGAAGACATCATTTTATTCATTTATAGTGCTTTAATCCTGTCTTATAAAATATATGATACTTAGAATAGTAGCATATATGTTCCTGTGTTTAGATTCCTTGAGTGTTTATGAACTTTTTTTGTTTTTGTTGTTGTTGAGATGGAGTCTTACTCTGTCACCCGGGCTGGAGTGCAGTGGCGCAATCTTGGCTCACTGCAGCCTCTGCCCCCCAGGTTCAAAGGATTCTCCTGCCTCAGCCTCGTGAGTAGCTGGGATTACAGGGTGCGCCACCATAACTACCTAATTTATATATTTTGATAGAGATGGGGTTTCACCACCTTGGCCAGGCTGGTCTTGAACTCCTGGCCTCAAGCGGTCTGTCCACCTTGGCCTCCCAAAGTGCTGGGATTATAGGTGTAAGCCACTGTGCCCATCCTGTTCATGAACTTTTTAATGAATTGTATCTTATTTATTTTTATAACATATTTTTTGTGAATTTTAGTTTATCTGCTGATGCAAACAGTTACACCATTTTCATAGAGCTTTTACCTTTTTATCTTACCATTTTATTCATTTTTCAAATGATTTTTGCTATATTATTTCATTTATAAATAGAATGACTAGGGACGATGCTATGTTGCTAATTATGACTAATTTGAAGTTTGTCCCAGCTCACTTTGTTTTGCTTCCAGTCTCTTACCTGCTGCCAGCATAATCGAAATATTTGAATTCCATCACTATTCACAAAGCTATTCTTTTGGTTACATAGTCATCTTGTGAGGAAGTTTTTCCAGAATGGACACAGATGCATTGTACTCCTAACCTTTGTGTAAAACAATTTAGTTCGTTTGATTCTGCTTTTGTTTTTAAGAAAACCCATGTGGGGGTGGAACAATACTTCCAGGTCAGGAAACATTATCGGTTTCCACTAATGTTTTATACGTAGTCTGTTTTTATATGAAACTCTAAAGGCTCAAACTCTGTGATGCTATAAAGACATGGAAAATGATGCTTTCTTAGGGTTGGAGGAAGTGATGACTAGTGTTTTTTTTGCTGGTAGTATCTGATAATCCCCCCTCCCTTTAGCTATTCTAGGCCTGAATTGCTAAAAATAACAAATAAGGGGGAGGTGGTTCTAAGGCCAGCCCTGGCTACTGTCTGTAATCTGTTTAATTTAGTTCCTGGGGAGAAAGGGCAAAAAGAACATGGTGCCATTCTCGTTGAATGGATTTTTTGTTTAAAGTGCTCATGAGAACATTGTTTGAGCTCTCCCTTTTCTCAAACCCCACAGGGCTCATGCACCCACATTCACTTAGTGTGGAGCCAGAGCCTGGGGGCTCAAAGAGCATGCTGGGATTCAGCGGTTGTGCTAGAGATTAACCAGACAATTGTGGTCTTCTGATCTTTTAATGTGGCTTTTGACAATGGAAATGTGGATTTAGCTTGTGAGAGAGTGAGAGTGAGTGTGGTGGTTAGAAATGGGGGGAGTTAGTGTATGAATAAGAATATTTCTATTTACTACTCTTCCCTAACTCAGTGTTCAGAGAGTCAGGTGGTTTGATAAAATAACTGCATGTGTGACTCCAGTACACCTGCATTTAACTTTAACCCACACCGCCAGCATAAAGCTCTGCTTTGATTTGACTCTTGACCTCTCTGTGCCTTAACTTCTTCATCATAATAGAAACAGCTCTCTATAGAGACAGCAGTCTAGTACTTGCTTGTAAAGCTGTTGATGATCACTGAAGGAATGACTTAAATGCCTTTCCTATCCCCTGCTGTGTACAATTTTCTAGTGGTGGAATGTGTGAAAACTAGGAGCAAATTTTTAGGGGTGTGTGTGTGTGCGTGCGCGCGCGCGCGTGCGTGCGCGCTCCACATTCTATGTTGACTCACCTGAGGGCTTATTGATTTTTGTATTCTGAAGTTTATTGATTTTCGTATTCTGAAATCTCATCCAAAACCCTTTCCTTTGCAGTTCTTATTTTGGGGAAGGAGGGGTGTCTAAACCTGATTACTTTAACACCAAAGGTATAAAAGGATTGTTTTTATTAGAGATCCTGGGGGTTTGTTGGGGCAAGATGCCATGCAAATGTCTTGGGAAAGCATATATCAGTGAAGATCGAGGTATTTACCCATAGCTTTGGGATCTGAGCAGTTAGACATTGCAGACTTTGAAATGCCTGCTTTTAGATATTTCTCAAGTCACAAACCTGTGTTACTCCCTAGTTTAATGATAGGCTGCTGCATTATCCAGGTGAGAGATGATGGTGGGTTGGACTAGGATGGTGACAGTGGAGGTGATCAGACTCTGGATGTATTTTAAGGTAGAACCAAGGTGACTGGGTATAGGAGTAAAAGAAGAGAGTTGAAAAAACTGAAGTTTTGGGCCTGTGATTAAGCCCCAAATGCTCCCCCTCTTCTTCCTCTTCCTTCCCCATATGTCACTCATTCTCCACGAGAGATCTGGAATGGGTTCATGGGAGAGCGGGCATTTCACCTGGGCTTTGAAGGTCAGCTAGAAGTTTGCTAGGTGGGGCTAGGGCAGAGGGGAGGGCATTTCAAATCAAGGAATAGTGTGGACAAAAGTCTGGAAGTGGAGTGGTGGTTGCAGTGGAGTAACCGTCCATGGGGAAATGAGTGAGTGGGAAGTGAGGCTGGAAAGAGCTAAGGGAAAGGAATTAAAGTGAATGAAATTAGCATTGCTTCTACTCACTTTTTCTAAGTACTGCTTGTTCTATGCAAGTAGCTGTTCTAAGTCCCAATGCTATTCATTCAGTGTGGTTTCCACTCAGCATTCCATGTGTCCTGGGCTCCACAGAGGGAACGTCCTGCTGCAGACATTCCCCAGGTTTATAGGAACAAATGTGCTACTGCTCATTCATAGATCAATGTTTCCTAGTCAGTTCTCAAGTTTTGAAACTAAATTTTTTTTTTTTCCCGAAACTAATTTTTAAAGCAAGCTGAAAGTTTGGTTTGGGCCTTTACCTTTGAGATTACTGTTAGACACCCAAGTAAAGATGTGGAATAGACAGTTGGATGTATGAATCTGGAACTCTGGACTAGCGAAATAAAATAGAGAATTGTCTACAAATTACCAGTTTATAGATGGCATTTCAAGTCATAGAACTAGCTTGGGTCAACTAAGGGAAAAATATAGCTGGAGAAGGGACAGGGTTTGTGGACTGAGCCCTGGGTCACTGCAGCAGGACCACAGAGGTGTGGACAGCATCCATTTTGAGTCCAAATAACCGAGTGAATACCCACATGGGCAACCCTCTGCTGATACGGGGCCAGGCTGAAGGGTTGCTGTCAACTCCCTTGGTGGTAAGGGGACTGCTTTTTCATGGGCTGTCCAAGCAGAGGCTGGCAGCAGAAGTGGTCAGTTCTGTTAGACCTCAGTTGCAAGTGCTTTGTGGTCTTCCTTACTAGCACTCCCCCTGGAGTTAGGCCTGACTGGCTGAGGGAAGCTGGTTTGTTTTCCCTGGGAGGGACTGCAGGAGGTAGAGACTGAGATCAAGTTAGGCTCAGAGCTGAGTGCTTTGCATATGGACAACACTGCAGGGAGGGGGTGCCTGAACATAGTCCTTTTAAAGTATAGCAGATAAAAAGTCTGCCATGGATCTGTGGAATCTTGAGTAAAATTTGAGGAAGGTGAGTACTAAGATGGGCAGAAGCAAAGATGCCTACGAGTTTTGAACTAGTTTTGAAGGTTAAAAGATCCCTAAGAGGATTTTATGTTAATACCTTTACTGTTCCCTATATATACTCAACATAGTGTGTACACACACATTGCTACCCTCTATAAAATGAATTTTAAATTTTATTTTATTTTTTTGGAGATGAGGTTTTGCTTTGTCATCCAGGCTGGAGTGCAGTGGCGTGGCGTGATCATAGCTCAGTGCAGCCTGGAACTCCTGGGCTCAGGTGTTCCTCCTACTTTAGTCTCCTCAGTAGCTGAGACTATAGGCGCAGGCTACCATGCTCAGATAATTAATTTTTTTTCTTTTTTTTTTGTAAAGACAGAGTCTCCCTATGTTGCCCAGGCTGGTCGCGAACTTGGCCTTGAGCAGTCCTCCCACTTCAGCCTCCGAAAGTGTTGGGATTACAGGCATGACCCACCACGCCTAGTCCCCTCTGTGAGATCCAAATATGTACTAAGAAAAGCTTCAACCTTTAGAATATTTTTTAAGTTCATCTTTAAGATTCTTAGCAAGTAAAAGATACAGCTTGTCTTTTCTCTGATATGCACAGCATAATGCCTTGGCATAGTAATTAAGAATACGAACTCTGGAATTAGATGAGTATGAATTTGAACTCTGACTGCTACTTAATATCATCTTGGACAAATGACATACTTAGTGTTTGGTATGGTTTGGATGTTTGTCTCCTCCAAATCTCATGTTGAAATGTGATCCCCAGTGTTGGAGGTGGGGCCTGGTGGGAGGTGATTGGATCATGAGGGCAGATCCCTCATGAATGGCATAGCACAATCCCCTTGGTGATGAGTGAGTTCTCAGTTCACTCAAAATCTGGTTGTTTAAATATCTAGGACCTCGCACTCCCTCTCTTTTGCCTCACTTTCACCATGTGACGTACTGGCTTGCCATCACCTTCTACCATGATTGTAAGCCTCCTGAGGCCCTCACCAGACACTGAGCAGATGTTGGTGCCATACCTGTACAGTCTGTGGAACCATGAGCCAATTAAACTTCTTTTCTTTATAAATTACCCAGTGTCAGGTATTCCTTTACAGTAATGCAAAAATGGACTGATACAGTGTTTTTAAGCCTAAATACGCTCGTCTGTAAAATGGCAAAAGCAAGTGTTAGGATGGAGGGAGACAATAAGTAACTTTTATTTCCTGCCCAAGAGTGGAACCAATTGAAAGACAGACGGATATAAAAATTCCATCTTTTTATATATTTTACCTTTACTATTAATAAAGATTAGGTTGAAGAATGTGGCTTAGGTATGCAGCAGTCATGAGTTTTTAATATTGATCCAGATTTAGGCATACAGATAGATGAACTTACCCTACAAATCTCTGTAAGTGTAGGACAACCACACGTCTTTCTCTGCAGAGGCAGGCAGAGCCTGTCTGTTAAACTTACAAGAGGCTTCTGCAAACAAGCAGCTTCTGGCAGAGCAGAAGGGGCCGAGCCCCTTTGTTTCTTCTTCCAAACAAGCCAGTCAGAAAAGCCACCAGTCTTCCCTGGACTAGATGGAGGAGGCTAGGACTAGAACTAATGAAAGCTGGAGGTGAGGATAAACACTTATCCCTTATGAAAGGTACCTGCCTTGTAACATAATACAGATCACTTAGTACTGTGCCTGACACAGTAAATACTTAATGCTGGATTTTATTATTTGCATCTGGTGGATGCTCAGCAGCTGTTTACTGATTGAGCATATTGCCACCAAGTGCTTATAAGATAAAAGATGTTTTTTTCTTTTAATTTGGAAAATAATGTATGAAAGCGAATTTAACAAACACCTGTGCATTTATCATTTAGCATTAACAAATGGTAGCATTTTGTAATATTTACCTTTTTGGCTTTTTTTTTACACAAATAATGCTAATGAAATTGAGGTCGTCTGTGTTCCCTCCCATACCGTCCCCAGTCTCATTACCACTCACCAGAAGCAACAGCTATCAAGAATTTGGTCTGTATCTTTTCATTCCATGTTTGATATGCATCCTGTATTCAATAAGTAACACCGTGTTGTTTATATCTTTCAGCAACTTGCTTTTTTCATTCCATATGAAGCACAAACATTGCCATTGGTAGGGCTGGTCGGTGGACTCACTGTCGAGTGCCAGCAGGTCAGTTCGATCTGCTGCTCTTATTTTCTAATAGCCATGGTTTCTGTGTGAAGCCATCTCATGAACTTTGTGGCCTCTGCCCGTGATTTAGAAATGGAGATCACATGTTCTTCATGGAGCCAGAACCAGAATCAGTCAGGGAAAGAGAGGGACATCAGAGTGGTAACCTGGGATTCCAGGTTCTAGACTCCAAACCCTCTAACATTCACTTTTACTCTGAAAGAAATGGGGATTCCTTATGCCATAGTTGGATACTCTGAGTAGCTAGGCATTCCAAAATTTGTGGTCCTTTTCTTATAAAATGATAACCCCCTGAATACCAGCTCTGAGTGAAGAGATAAGTGGCTTCTAAGTGGCCTGGCATCTGGAAATTGAAGAAAGGGCAAAAGGAAAACCACCCTTTGAGTCATGTTTGCAAAGAGAAGTATGCCAAGGGCTCTTTTATTACTCCAGTGTCATTAAAAGTGTAATTGGTGTTATGTCAGCTATTAGATCAGAGCTATTAGCATATTAAATTCTCTCTGTTTACCCCAGTTCTATGGTAACTTAGTGGGTGTGGAGTTGGGGACAAGTGGCAGCTGGGCGCCTGTGACGTTTGGTCTGTAGAGTGATTTCATCATGATCTGAGCCCTGTATCACCCTGGATGGAGAAGTGTCACTGGGTGATGTGGACCTGACCTCTCAATACCCCTCAGAACACCCAGAGCTATGAGCAAAGATCCTGGGTTGCTTGTCTTACCTAGAAGTTTAACTTTGAAGGACAGCATTTTCTTAGGTGATATTGACAGGTGTAACTGTGAATTTCCTTTTCTCTTTCTTAGTGAAAAGACAGCCGAGGGTTTTGGAAAGCTTTACAAGTAGTCCTTTGATATTGGAGTGTATTTGCAGTTCTCCAATTCTGCCCTCTGCTGACCCAGACAGATCAGCCTAGGAGGTGCCTATGAGTCATGCAGCTGTGCTTGCCGTGGCTTTGAGCTCTTGCTTGTTTTCACTGTCTCCAGGTCCTTTTATGGGTTTCCGGTTGCCATATCTCTATTTTTTTAGTTGTATAAATATGTTACTCGATTGGAAAGTAGTGATGTGATCACATAAAAGTTTACTCTTGTTTATCTATTGGCTCTACCACAGTACCTTATTAACTCATTAAATGCTTAGTGCTTTTGCTTACAGCATTAAAGTTAATTTTTAACAATTATTATGGCAGTTTATTTTACCCCAACCAATTTGTGTGTGTAAATTTTTGGTGGAATACAGACTGATTTGCTGGTAAAAGCCATTACTTGCCATGCCTATTTTCAGACACAGAGATTTAATGTCCTGTCTTTTTTTTTTTAATGTCCTTTCTTTCTTTTTTTTTTTTTTTTTTTTTTTTGAGATTCAGTCTTACTCTGTCATCCAGGCTGGAGTGCAGTGGTGTGATCTCGGCTCATTGCAACCTCTGCCTCCTGGGTTCAAGCGATTCACCTGCCTTAGCCTCCTGAGTAGCTGGGATTACAGTCGTGCACCACCAGGCCCAGCTAATTTTTGTATTTTTAGTGGAGGTGGGATTTCACCATGTTGGCCAGGCTGGTTTCCAACTCCTGACCTCAAGTGATCTGCCTGCCTCGGCCTCCCAAAGTGCTGGAATTATAGGCATGAGCCACTGTTCCCGGCCAGTGTCCTGTCTTTTCCCCTTGTGGTGCAGCATTTTGAGAAGAAAAGGAGATATATATATATATGAGGTAAAATTCACATAACATAAAATTCACAATGTTATATAATCATCACCACTGTCTAACTCTAGAACATTTTTATTGCCCCCAAAAGAAACTTACCTAATTAAGCAGTGAGACTGCCCATTCCCTCAGTACCTGGCAACCATGAATCTGTTTTCTATCTGTCTCTGCAGATTTGCCTGTTTTGGATGTTTATAAATGGATCATCTAGTGTGTGGCTTTCTGTGTCTGGCTTCTTTCACCCTTAGCTTAATGTCTCAAGGTTCATTCATGTTATAGCATGTATCAGTACTTCTCTCGTTTTTATGTCTGAATACTATTCCATTATATGGATATACCACATTTTGTTTATCCATTTATCAGTTGATGGACATTTAGGTTGTTTCCACTTTTTGGCTGTTGTAAATAATGCTGCTATGAACATTTACAAGTTTTTGTTTGTATGTCAGAGTGGATTAGCTGGCTCATATGGTAATTTTATGTTTTAACTGAAGTAACTGCCAAGCTTTTCTATAGCAGCTGCCCCATTTTACACCACCAGCAATATATGAGGGTTCTAGTTTCTCCACATCTTTGCCAACACTTGTTGTTTTCTCTCTTTTTTTTTAATTTTATTTTTTGTTTTTACATTTTTAGTAGAGACGTAGGTCTCGCTGTGCTGCCCAGGCTGGTTTCAAACTCCTGAGCTCAAGTGATCCTCCCATGTTGGCCTTCCAAAGTGCTGGGATTACAGGTGTGCAACACTGCATCTGGCCGGTTTTTTTATTATAGCCCTCCTAGTTGGTATAGTCTATCATTGTGATTTTTAAAATTTGCATTTTTGTAATGATAATAATGTTGAACAGCTTTTCATGTGCTTTTTGGCCAATGATATGTCTTCTTTGAGGAAATATCTGCACAAATCCTTTGCTCATTTTAAAATTGGGTTGTCTTTGTTGTTGTTGAAAGAAAATAGGAATTCTGGAGTTGAAAGAAAATAGGAATTGCTTGGAGCAGAGAGCAGGATCAGGATTGACTTTAGGCTCTAGCCACACATACCTGCATGTTAATCTTAACGTCAATTACAACTCCACTTCCAAGAATGCAAGGTGTCACCCTTACTTCCTCTCTTAGCAGGCACACCCTTATTCACCTGCTCCTTTACCATGCCTACAGCCCAAACTCTACTGTAAACACTGATGATTTGATCCTCTTGCTCCTGTAAGACTGGGACAAACTAAAGACAAACTGAAATATTGGGACTTACCATTTTTTGTTGTTGTTTTTGCTCATTTGGAAGACTTGTAGAATTTTAACAGTTCCTCTAGTCCGTCTTATTGAAGAGCACTTGACTTTTTGATGTTGGTAAAACAGAAGAAAAGTAACGTATATTGGGAAACTGTAATCGTTTCCTTGGGCATAATTATATTGATGCTTTTACAACCCTTGTGTTGGACCTACACAAAACCCAATGTCTCATTGAAGATAGGAGTTAATATTTGTCCTGACACCGCATTACATGTTCTTGAGGCTCACCCGTAACAGGTAAAATGTCTACTAGTTTCCCTTCATGGAGTTAGGGTCAGGTCTCAACTTTTTAAAGTTTCAAGATATCCTACAGGCCACTTGATGTAGCGCTCCCCTTTCTAGCCCCCAACCATTTCTGACGTGTTGTCACTCTTCCTGTTTGAACATATCCAACGATTTTTAGTGACCTCATTCTTTTTCCTGAACTACTCTCCTTTTGGTTTCTATGATACACATTTCCCTCCTTTTTAGTATTATTTACTGGTTCCTCCTCTTCGTTCCAGTCTTAAAATGTTGAATTTCTTCAAGGCTGAGTCCTCTTATTGTATGTTCTTTACCTAGGAATTTCATCCGTTCTCACGACTTCAAGTACCACCTCTATGCAAAATTATATCCCCAGCCTAGATTTCTTCCATGAACTCCAGAGCCAATCTAGTTTTTCACATCTCATTTGGATGTCTCACAGGTACCTTAAACCCACTATGTCCAAAACAAAGCTCAGAATCTTCCTTTCCAAACCAGGTCCTCCTCCTGCATTTCTTCTCTCAGTGAAAGGCAGCACCCTTGAGCCAGTGTGCAAGCCCCAACTGGGCATCCTGGGAGTCATTCCTGACATCCTTCTCCCCAGCTTCTGACGTCTAATGAAGGTTATGATGAAGGGCATGGTGGAGTCCTCTTGTTGATTTTCCTCCTGAATATTTCAAAAATCTACTGCTCTTCATCTCCATTGTCACCACTAAGATACTGTCATCTCTTTCCAAGACGATTGCAGTGGCCTCCTAACAGGTTTCCAACATTCACATGTGTATTCTCTAATCCAGTGCCTCCCAGGCTTTTTTTTACAGTACAGCTCTCAGAAAATTGTATTTGCACAATTCACTGGGGTAACCGGACAAAGGTGCTCAAAGCTGGAGGCAACTGCCCCAAAGGGGGTTTTGGCTGCCCTGGACGCACCCAGCCACTCCAGGGACTGAGAGATCAATATCTTGGGCACATCTGTTACCCATTCATGACTCATAGGACATTTTGTGGGAAGCTCTGTTCTCATTCATTCTCTATGCTTCAGCTGAGATTGTTTTCAATAGAAATTTGACTTTTGCTAACCCAGTGGTGTTCCATTGCCTTCAAGATAAATTCCAAAACTTGAATATGGTTTAAGACCCCACATGATCCGACTCAGCCTCACCAGCCTCATCTCTGTATTCTCATCCTTTCTCTCTCTGTGCTTCAGTCTCCGTGGTTGACATTCAATTCTCCCAACTTGCCATGCTCCATTTATCTGGAATTATTCTCTCCCCACTCTCACCTCTCCTCTTGTTAATTCTTGCTCATCCTTCAGAGCTGAGTTCTCGAGTCCCTCTGTGAGTTCCTTGATTCCATCAGATGTTTCCTCCATCGAAGACCGTGCTTTCCCTCAGATCCGTTGTTACAGTGGTAGCTCAATGTCTGTGTGGCCTGCAACAGTATAATCTCCAGGGATCAGTGTGTACTTTGTTCGCTGCTCTACTGTTGGTGCTCTTTGGAGTGCTGAGTGCCCAATACGTGTTTGTTAGATGAATTATGTGCCAGTTCTTGGTGCTAGGGTTATAGCATTTATCAAATCAGACATGATGCCTACTCTGGAGCTTATGGTGAGATACAGACAATAAAGAAATAAACAAGAAACCATCATGTAGTAAGGGCGATGTTTTAGAGAGTTACTGGAGACCTCCTTTAGTGAATAATTGGGGAAGGGCTTTCTGAAAAAGTGAAATTTCAGCTAAGATGTGAATGAAAAGAAGCAGACAGCCACATAAAAGTACCTCAAGGAAAAACATTCCAGTTGGAGGTCACAGAGAAATATTACACAGAGAGATATTCCTGTCTTAAGACAGAAATAAGTCTGCTGGAGCTGTTTAAGCAAGTGAAAGGGGGGACAGAGTAGTAATGAAGTGGAGGGGTTGGCAGGAGGGATGCCATGTGGAGCCTGATTGCCTCAGTTAGAGTCTGGCTTGTTTTCTAAGTGTGAGGTGAAACCATTAGAGGCTTTTTTTTTCTTTTTTTTCTTTCTTTTTTTTTTTTTTTTTTTTTTGAGATGGAGTTTTGCTCTTGTTGCCCAGGTTGGAGTGCAGTGGTGTGATCTCGGCTCACTGCAACCTCCACCTCCCAGGCTCAAGTGATTCTCCTGCCTCAGCCTCCTGAGTAGCTGGGATTACAGGCATGTGCCACCATGCCCAGCTAGTTTTTTTTATTTTTAGTAGACATGGAGTTTCATCACGTTGGACAGGCTGGTCTCAAACTCCTGATCTCAGGTGATCCACCTGTCTCAACCTTCTAAAGTGCAGAGATTACAGGCGTGAGCCACCATGCCTGGCCCATTAGAGGCTTTTTGAGCAGAGGCTAACTTGATTCGGTATGAGAGTGTCCACGAGACACCTCCAGGTGACACTAGGAGAGTGTCCACGACACACCTCCTAGTCCAAGATGATGGAGGCTTGGACTAGGATAGGGGCAGTGGCGCTAGATAGAAGGAAGAGTAGAGATTGGGAATGTATTTGGAAGTAAGCTAATAAGATTTGCTGATGGATTGGATGGAAGGTGTGGGGTTTGAGGAAAAGAAAAAAATCAGGGATGTGCCGTGTAGGGTCATTCTTGAAAAACAGCTCTCTTTTTTTTTTTTTTTTTGTGGCCTTTTTGTTTTTTACGTTGAGCAGTTGGGTCGAGTGCCATTCACTGAGATGGGGAAGTCAGGGAGGGGTGGGGGTGACTGTAAATCACTTGTGTTTGTTTTAAACAGGTTAAAGTCTGAGTTTGACATCCAAGAGGATATGTTTTATAAATAATTGGATATGTTAAATCTGGTATTAAGGGGAGATAGCATTGGAGATACAGATTTGGAGTCATATAATGTTTAAAGCTATGAGATGAGAGTATTGGGTTTTTTTTGTTGTTGTTGTTTTTTGAGATGGAGTCTTGCTGTGTCACCCACGCTGGAATACAGTGGCTTGATCTCAGCTCACTGCAACATCAGCCTCCTGGGTTCAAGCAATTCTCATGCCTCTGCCTCCCGAGTAGCTGGGACTACAGGCATGTGCCACCACACCTGGCTAATTTTTGTATTTTTAGTAGAGACGGGGTTTCTCCATGTTGGCCATGCTGGTCTCGAACTCCTGACCTCAGGTGATTCACCCGCCTCAGCCTCCCACAGTGTTGGGATTACAGGCGTGAGCCACCGCACCTGGCTGAAATGAGAGTTTCTAAGAGGTAGTGCAGATGGGTAGAAGAGGAGGAGTTCCAGGACAGCTTCCTGTGAAATGCAGCATTCGGAAGCTGAGCAGAGGAGGGGTAGTCAGCAAAGGAGAACTTAGAAAGAGTAGCCAGTTATGTCGGAGGAGAATAGAAGTGTGGTGTCATGAAAGCTAGAGGGAGAAAGTGTTCCAAGAAGTGTGTTGAACACTGTTGAGAGGTTGAGTAAGATGACAGAGAAGCACCCATAGAGATCACTGGACTTGAATCATAGCCAGTTCATTAAAGGAGGCAGAAGTGTGCTTGGAGAGGTCTGAGGAGCAGATAGGAGGGAAGGCAGGGGAGGCAGCTGCCTCAAAAAACTGATTCAAGAAGTTTTGTAGAAAAGAGGCAGTACTTACAGAGGACTGAGAGGTAAAGAAAGGGTTTTTTAATGATTTGCCTCACCAAGAAGGATCTTGCAGAGAAAGAAATAGAAGATTAAGAAGAAAGGAAGGTTAACAGTAAGAGTGAAGTTTCTGAGAAGGTATGTGGGGATGAAATCATTGTCTAAGTGGAAGGGTTGTGTGTTTTTGTTTTGTTTTGAGACAGGGCCTTGCTCTGTCATCTAGGCTCGAGTGCAGTGGCGTGATCACGGCTCACTGCAGTCTCATCCTCCTGGACTCAAGTGATCCTCCTGCCTTAGCCTTCTGAGTAGCTAGGGCTACAGACATGCACCACCATGCCCAGCTGATTTTTTTTTATTTTTGTAGAGATGGGTCTCGCTATATAGATAGGGTCTCGCCAATAAGTGGGTGATATTCTCTGCCAGGGTTCCGTAAATTACAGCCCAAGGGCCAGCTGGTCTCAAACTCCTTCCCTCAAGTGATCCTCCCACCTCAGCCTTACAAAGTGCAGGGTTGTATTTTGATTCCTTTAAAAACGCAGTACAGGCATGCTATCAATTTTAACAGAGAAAGAAGAGACTATACATACAGGTGTAGGTCGATTAGTAGATTTGGTAGCAGGAAGATAGAGTTCTCCTCAGATTTATTTTCTCAGCTGAGGAGAGGAGGGAGCATAGGAGATTTGAGGAGCCAAGACAAAGCATGAAATAGTTATTTTGGAGAGCAGACAATGAACATATAAAGGAAGTTTAATAGAATTTTCATAGTGCCCATTTGGGATTCATGGCCCTGAATTTAAAGTGAGACCATTTAGCACAATTTACCATTTTCCTCCAGGAACATTCAGCCACTCAGGTGAGGCATGGAGTGGGTAGATGGTTGAATTTAATCTGGGTTGGCATTTTCCCAGGTAAGTGCAAGAGAGGGAGAGAGGGACATAGGTGAAAGGGTATTTATAAGGAGAATAAATATAAATGATGGACTATGTAAGCAAAGCTGGGTAGGAAGGGAAAAGCCCATGGAAGCATAATGGATAACAAACAACTTGTTGCATGACAAGGTTGAAGAAATGCTGGAGCGAGAGTATCAGAAGTGATCTGGAAGAATATGAGGTAGTGGTGGTGAAATGGACACTTCAGAGGTTGACAAGACCTAGGGCATGACCATGGACTGGGTGACTGAGGTGGGGTAACCATAAATTTGTAAAGAGAGGAGCCTGTGCTATTGGGTGAGTCATCTACATTCTTTTGAAGTCACCTTGAATGGTACTGCAGTGGTGGAGAGGGAGACAGGGAGCCACTGATGATGAGGGATAGTGCCCAGGATACTGGAAGATTGCAGCAACAAGGAGGGGGCAGTCCGGTGGTTAAGCATGATGCCGTGAGCTTCAAGGACCAGGGTTTGTGAAGGATGAAGGAGGGGAAATGATTTGGCAGTGAGCTGAATGAATGGATGGAAGGATGGACAGATGGAAATGCAGGCTTTTATTAGGCAGCTTTCAGTGAAAGTTAAAAATCTCTAATTGCTGGACTCAGTCCTACCCTTTAAAGCTCCATCTTTTTAAGGAACAGACACTGGCAAACCACCGCCTGCCCCATCCAGTTCACTGCCTGTTTCTGTGCTTTCGAAACATAGCTGTGCCCATTCATCTGCACCACACCCATTTGTTTACACATTGTCTGACTGCTTTTGTGCTACAATGGCAGAGCTGAGTAGTTGTAACAGAGATAACCCCACAGTGAAAGCCTAAAATATTTATTATCTGGCCCTTTATAGAAAAAGTTTGCTGACTCCTGATTTAGAACAAAAAGTTTGAGTCTCAAACTTCAGTGTGCGTCACAGCTGCCTGGGAGGGCTTGTGAAAACACAGATTGCCAGACTCCATCCCCAGGGTTTCTGGTTCAGTGGGTCTGGGTTGGGGCATAAGAATATGCACCTCTAATAAGTTCGCAGGTGATCCCGACGCTGCTGGGAGAGGACTGCACTTGGAGAGCCATTGCTTTCGATAGTTAAGGTAGTGATAGATTCCTTCTTCCCTTAATCTTCTCTGAACCACCTACTTCAGCTGCCCATCGCTTGACCCCATTGCTTGACCCCATCGCTTGACATGATTTGCTGGCTTGTCGTCATCCCTTTTACACCTGGTGCCTGCAGATGGTAGTGATTCTTTGGCTGAGGCTTGATCAGCACCATATGCACTGGGACAGTTGCTGCTCCTGGCTCTGTGCTTCACTCTGAGCTTTGTATCTGGTCTTTCCCAGGTTATCCGGTAGGCTGGGCTTTCTCTGGGACTCACATGAAGCTGATGTGTTAGGGAGGGCAGCAGTAGGTAGAACTCACCTAAACCTCAGGGGGACCGAGCGGCTAAACACTGTTGTTTGAAGAATTTTTTCCCCTCGTGTATATCTGCTGTAAAGTGCTTGAGTGGTGTAGGGGTTCATCTTGGCAGACTGAATTGGGGGTGCTAGCCAGCATGTGATCATAGGTGGGGTTTGGGAGTCTGACCCCATATGGTAGCAGTGTCAGTCTGTCGGCAGGTAAAAGCACACCTGGGAGGAAAACACGTCAGCGCTTAGCTGAAGTACGTCTTTTTTCCCTGTCCTTCAGCAGAAAGATCTCTGAAGGGGTTTTTCTTTTCTTTTTTCTTTTCTTTTCATTCCCTCTTTCTGTCTCTCAGCTTTCTTTCTTTTCTTCCTTTCCTTTCCTTTCATTTCCTTTCCTTTCCCTTTTTCTTTTCTTTTCTTTTCTTTCTTTGTTTTTCTGAAGGATATTTCTAAAGTAGTGTCTAGAAGATGCAGGGACAGTAACTCTTTCCGAGATTTCTCTTTGTTCTCCTGCTCCATGCCTAAGATTGCTTTATCTTTCTTTGATTTGTCTCCCAGCGGTGTAGCTCAGTGGTTACCATATCACCTAGCTGTGTCCTCTGGTGAAATGGATGCACCCAGATGAGTTTACAAGTGGGCGTGTCCATGAACTGCTTAGACCTGTCTCTCAGGTGTCGGATTTTGCCTGCCTCTGTTGGCGCTCCTCACCCATCCAGGCTGGTGGCTCAGGGCACATGTGCCCTCAGGGCTCTGCCCCGCCCCTACCTGCTCCAGCTGTGCCCAAGCTGTCCCTTTTTCCATCCTGACTTCTCTGATTGTGTCCTCTCATTGCCTTTTTTCTGTTTTTGTCTTGTTTCCCTGCCTTCCCTTGTCCCCCATCAAGACATGCCTCTTCAGCCCTCTGTGAGTTCTTGGCCTCTTGCCAAACATACCATATTGTGGGCAGCTGGTACCCTCTGACCATTTTACAGATCTGCTAATGAGCGAACATGTGAATTAGTGAGGCTTTGGGTTTTTAATTTGGAAGTCATGGTAGAGACAGCAAAAAGATGGCCATTGCCTTCCGTTTTTTTGATTAATAGTAGAGCTTGAAGTCGGCGGTGGTCTCCAGGAGCTGGAAGCTGCGAATTTTACTTAAGGAAGAAGTATGTGACCAAGGCAGGTCACACTCAGGGTCAGAAACCGTGACTCCCAGCAGAGGGTCTCTGAGGACTCAGCTCTCACGGAAGATCAGGAGCAGAAGGGAACCTGAGTCAGCCTTGTCTATTGCCTCCAAAGCCTGGATTGGAGGGCAGGAGATAAGCCAGAAGGGCTATTTTTATTGAGACAAAAGTACATATCCATACACATCCATGGTATATCTCCCCTCTCTCTGAGCTCCATTTTAACCTGTTTTGTTTAGTCTTTAAGGCAAGAGTTCATTTGAAGAAAGTGTCGTGTGGCTAAAGTAAAAATGGGAGTGGGGTGGGGGTGGAGGATCGCCCTGGTATTGCCCAAATCCTCATCTTACAAATGGGAAAATAGAGGAACAGAGAGGAGAAAACCCTTTTCTATACCCCAAGGCAGGACAAACAGGAAAGAAAGAAAAAAATAATAATAATAATTTAGAGAAGGAGAGCTGGAGACAAAGTTCCTAAGAAAAGAAAAAAGTCTATAGTGATAGCGTCACAAGATGCATTACCTCAGGAGTCTATTTGAGAGATTGTGTCATGTCAGAAAAGTTCTAGGGACTGGAGCCTCTTTCCTTGGTAAGAGGATGAGAATGAAACACCAGCCCCTCAGTCTGACTCCTGGAAAAAAGAACCTCAGGCCGATGAGCAATAACTCCAACAATGTCATTTCCCTGGCCGTGCTGAGCCCCACAGGAAATCTCAGAGTTTGTCATCACGACAAGGGCCCACAAGAATGTCGCTGCACCCAGAGCTTTGTGGTTTGATGCCACTAGAGACTTTACTGGTGAAAGCATTCTGAGGGAAGTTGCTCGGCAAGACAGAAGGATGCTGCAGTGAGGACAGCAGATGCCCTCCCAGGACTGCTGGTAGTAAGTGTGGTTTTCAAATGTCGCTCCTAGCAGCCCTGAGGCTGACATCAGATAGAGCAGTTCCTCAAGGATTTCAGAGTCCAGGACATGGGAAATTGGGGTGGTTTGTTTTTTAGTTTTGCAAGTTGACCTGATAAAGCATAAAGGCCTGTTAGGGCCTGTTCTGTTTGTGGAAGCAAGGCCAGATCCAAAGCCCTCATTGGGATCTGTGACATTTGAATTTTATTATTTATTTATTTTATTATAAATTAATAATTTGTAATTGTATAAATTTATGGGGTAAAAGTATTATGATTTATAAATATAATGTGGGCTGGGTGCAGTATTTCACACCTGTAATCCCAGCACTTTGGGAGGCTGAGGCAGACGAATCATTTGAGGCCAGGAGTTCAAGACCAGCCTGGCCAACATGGTGAAACCCCGTCTCTACTAAAGATACAAAAATTAGCTGGGCGTGTGGTGCTCACCTGTAATCCTAAGCTACTTGGGAGGCTGAGATGGGAGAATTGCTTAAACCCAGGAGGTGGAGTTTGCAGTGAGCCTAGACTGTGCCATTGCACTCTACTTTGGGCAACAGAGCAAGACCCTGTTTCAGAAAAATAAATAAAAATAAATATAATGTAGAATAATTAAATCAAGCTAGTTAACATATTCATTACCTCAAATACTTGACATTGTTTGTAGTGATAGGTTGGAGTTTTAAATCTGTGTATATCCAGGGGCAGGGGTGATAGGGCAATGCCGAAAGCCAAAAACCACCTTGAAGGAAAATGGTCAGTTTCTGCCTTTGCTTCCTCTGGTGGGTGTTTCTTGATTATTCAGGTTGGAAGGGAAAACCGAAAAGTGTGTGTACATCAGTAAGGCTTCATTTCCCACACTAAAGCACTTTATTCAACAAGCATCGAGTTCCTTTTATGTACCAGCCATTCTTCTAGACAGCAGGACTGTATCAGGTGACAGAACGAAGTCCTGCCCTTGTGGACTTTTCCTTCTCATAGGGAAGCCAGACAGTTTCTGCTTCCTGTGGTGGAAAGAGATCTGGAGAAGAGTCAAAGTGAGGAGAATAGGGAGTATTGGGCAGCATGTACTCAAGAAGGCCTCGCATATAAGGTGACATTTGAGAAAGGCCTGAAGGAAGTGAGGGGATGAGTAATGTGAATATCTGGTGAAGAGAACTTCTACATGGAGAGCATAGCAAAGGGCAAAGGCCAGGCAGGAACATACCTGGTGGATTGGAGGAGCAGCACGGGAAGCCCGTGTGGCTGGAGCTGAAAGAGTGACGGGGAAGAGTTGTTGGAGATGAGGTCGGAGACTTAGCACGGCTTCTTGGAAGCTGAAAAGTACTATGGTGTGAGGAGTTGTTTCTCCCTAAAGTCTTTGTTGAAATCCTAACTCCTGAGGTGATGGTGTTAGGAGGTGTGGCCATTTGGGAGGTGAGGAGGTCATGAGGGCAGAGCCCTTTAAATGGGGTTTGTACCCGTACCCAAGGGCACAGCACCACACTGGAAATGAAGGATGCCCCTGCTGTGTTGTGCATAGGGTTTGTTTGTCCCCTGGCAGGTCTCTTATTGAAATTTGGTACCCCCAGACCTCCCTGCAAAAAATTTGATCCCCAGTGTTGAAGGTGGGGCCTGGTGGGAGATGTTTGGATTGTGGGGGTGGGTTTCTTGTGTATGGCTTGGTGCCATTCTCATGGGAGTGAGTGAGTTCTTATGCTTAGTTTCTTCAGTGACTGGCTGTTGAAAAGAGCCTGGCACCTCCTCTCTCTCGTTTCCTCTCTGGCCACATGATTTCTGCACAGGCGGCTCCCCTTCGCCTTCCACCACGAGTGCAAGCAGCCAGAAACCCTCCCCAGAAGCAGATGCTGCACCATGCTTGTATAGCCCGCAGAACTGTGGGCCAAATAAACCTCTTTTCTTCATAAATTACCCAGCCTCAGGTATTCTTTTAGAGCAACACAAACAGACTAAGACACCCCTGGAGACAGAGGCCTCCCAAGGTTCTTCTGTACTCACAGGACCAATCCTGCCATGCCTCTGACCACACTGAATTGCAGAGGCCTGGGTAACTGCCCTTAAAACTTTATAAGCTAGGGTCATACTTATCCCCAAATAATTATGGTAGAACTGACGTGTGGGGGCATCCCTCATTTCAGGTATTGTGTTGGTTTTCTACTTGCCACGAATTGGTGGCTTCAAACAACAGAAATGTATTCGCTCACAGTCCTGAAGGCCAGGAGCCCAACAAATGCGAGGGGCTGCAGGGCACGCTTCCTCTGAAGGGTCGAGGGGAGAGTCCGCCCTCACGTCTTCCAGCTTCTGGTGGCTGCCCACAGTGCCTGGCATTCCTTTGCTGGTAGTTGCGTTACCCCGTCCCCACCTCGGTCAGCACAGGGTTCTCCCTCTGCGTGTGTCCCTGTCTTCACAGCGCCTTGTTTGGACGCTAATGACTGGATTCAGGGCCCACCCTAATGTAATATGATCTCATCTTAATTTAGTTACATCTGCAAAGATCGTCTTTCCAAATTACCAGAGATTAGAACTTCAGCATCTCTTTTTGTCAAATTCAGTTCAACCCACAACAGGTGCCTTGTTCTGGGTTTGACTATGATGAGAGTCTTTCTGGGCTTAAATATGCTTGGGGACTGAGACAGGAATTATTGAAATACAGTTAGAAAGGTCCACTATGTTAGGGATATATATATTTTTAAAGACATGTCTATTACATTTATTTAAACTAATTAAAAATTTAAAGATGAAGGCAGCACCGCGGCACATGCCTCTAAGGCAAGAGGATTGCTTGAGCCCAGGAGTTTGAGGCCAGCCTGGGCAACATGACCCCATCTCTAGAAACAAAGCAAAAATATAGATAGATACGTTAATTTGCATCATTGTTTGGAAACTTGAAGACTTTAGGATATGCAGTGGTAAAATTCATGAAAGTGTTAGAAGACAGAAATTTTACAGAAGAAGGAATTTTTAAAGCTGAGAGGTACAGCCTGAGTTTGGCTGGGGAGCCTGGGTGGGAGGGCAGAAGAGCTCTTGCTTATGTTCCAAGTGTATGGTTTTCAGCAAGTTGGCAGAGACTGAATGCAACAGACCAGAGTCCCTGGGCCCTGGCTGACTTTTGTAGGGGGAGAAGCAGGCTTATTCCACTTACCTTTCCCCGCATTCACATAGGGTCCACAGGGTGCCCAGGTGGTGTATGGCACTGAGCTGTTGCTCCCCTCTGTGTGACACCCAGTGAACATACATTCTTTAGTGTGTGTCAGGGCTTACTAGTATTTGCCTTTTTTTCAGCCATAGTTAAAGTCTAAGAGTTGTTTATTGGCGTGGCACGGTGGCTCACGCCTGTAATCCCAACACTTTGGGAGGCCGAGGCAGGCAGATCACGAGGTCAGGAGTTTGAGACCAGCTTGGCTAACATAGTGAAACCCCATCTCTACTAAAAATACAAAAAATTAGCTGCCGTGGTGGTGTGTGCCTGTAATCCCAGCTACTTGGGAGGCTGAGGCAGGAGAATCGTGTGAACCTGGGAGGCGGAGGTTGCAGTGAGCCGAGATGGCGCCATTGCACTCCAGCCTGGGCAACAGTGTGAGATTCTGTCTCAAAAAGAGTTGTTTATCAAAGGAAGTTTAAGTTCCCACTCTGATATCACAGTGATAGGACTGTATTTGGCTTAGCAGTGTAATTAAAATTCCTTAGCAACCGTATACATTTGCAGGCATTGAATTGAATTGTTATCACGGTCACCATGAGTTGGAGTTTTGCTCTTGTTGCCCAGGCTGGAGTGCGATGGCACGGTCTTGGCTCACTGCAGTCTCTGCCTCCCGGGTTCAAGTGATTTTCCTGCCTCAGCCCCCGAGTAACTGGGATTACGGGTGCCCACCACCACACCCGTCTAATGTTTTGTAGAGACAGAGTTTTGCCATGTTGGCCAAACTGGTCTCAAACTCCTGGCCTCAGGTGATCTGCCTGCCTTGGCCTCCCAAAGTGCTGAGATTATAGGCGTGAGCCACTGTGTCTGGTCACCATGAGTTTTTATGGAGCTCCTGTTGTGTCGCAAGGAATTGTGTGCAACTTAGACAGATGGGAGATAAGTAAAGAGGGTTCTTTCTAGCCTTAAGGAAATTTGAAGCAAGGAGAGGACAGACAGGAATCAGAGGTTCACGGAAGAACTGATAAAGATTTGTGTATGCCACATTTGGCTTCTGTAGGAAGAAGCCTCTGTATGTATCATTTAGTAAATAGCTAGGCGCGGTGACTCACGCCTGTAATGCCAGCACTTTGGGAGACTGAGGAGGGAGGATCGCTTGGGTCCAGGAGTTTGAGATCAGCCTGGGCAATACAAAAATAAAAAATTTAAGTTTCTCATTTCTACCAAAAAAAAAAAAAAAAAAAAAAGCCAGGCGTGGTGGTGCACACCTACAGTCCCGGTGTACCTAGAGTCCCAGCTACTTGGGCTGAGGTGGGAGGTAGAGGCTACAGTGAGTCGTGATTGCACCATTGCACTCTGAGCTGAGACCTTGTCTCAAAAATAAATAAAACATACAAACAAACAACTAACTAATTGGACAGAGAGCTCACCTGTCCTCTGCCGTAACCTATCCATGCTTCCCTGAGTCCTGTGGGCACTTTAGTGGGTGGAACAGAATCAACAGGTGCTTGGGTGAAGGGGGTTGAGGTGAGAGAAGGGCCTGGGCTGCCCGGTGACTGCATTACTGGTTCCAGTGTGGCTCAGTCACATGTGCCCTGGGAGGTGATAATTTTGAGTATTCCTTTAGGACATGAATAATACTCCTCAAAAAGGGAGGCTTCATTTCATGTCTGTTAACTGGGAATACAGCCACAACTATGTCCTCAGGGCAAGGACCAGTGGTAAAACCACCATACTTCTGGGGTGAGCACAGGGCAAATAATGTACAGACATCATTTCCTTTGACTAATCTTTGTAATCCTGGCTCCTGAAAGTAGTGAAAGTTCTTTGTCTAAGCCATGATTTTTAATTTAGGACCCAGATGGGGTAGAAGGTAAGCCTCCAAAAGGTCTGCTTACCTCAGTGTGTCAGTGTCCTGGATTCCTGGCAGGCAGCAGTCTCATTAGAAAAGCAGATTGCCTCCTGACTCACCCCCGCAGTGCAATGCGAGACAGCCCCACAGCCCTCACAGCAGCCCATATTCCTGCTGGACAGGGCAGAGCATGCACCGTCCATTTTATAGCTGCAGTGGCTACAGACGCCTGGCCCAGGCCATGGAAAACCTTGAGAGGAGATAGTCTGTTACGGACAGGAGCTTTGTCCTGGAATTTCCTGGTCTTTGTCTGTCTGGGATAACTTCGTGTACCGAGATGCCTGTTTTTAGAGTCTGCTTCCTTCTAGGGGAAGAGTGCTACTGCCTATCTTCCACAGAGCGCTTTTGCTTCCTGTACCAAAGCCATCTTCTCCCTGTTGCCTGCCCATGATCACCCATGGTTCGGAGGTGGGGAGAGCACTGTGGGCAGGTGTGTGTACCTGGCTCACAGTATGCTCCTGGAAGTCACCCGTCACAAAGGAAAAGCCATAACCATTGGACATCAAAGCTGCATCTTCCAGCCCGGCCCATTCACTCTGGTCCTAACCTTTGTCTCTCATATTGCAGCAGAAAAAGTCCTACCTGGAGCGGAGCGTTAAGGAAGCTGAGGACAACATCCGGGAGATGCTGATGGCACGAAGGGCCCAGTAGGGAGCCTCTCGGGGAAGCTCTTCCTCCTGCCCCTCCCATTCCTGGTGGGGGCAGAGGAGTCTCTGCAGGGAAACTTCAGCTTCTCTTCTGCCCCGATGGACACTTTATCTGGATGACCTAGCAACGTCACATTTTCTGCGTCACCCTGAGCCCCATTTGCTTCCAAGCCCTGGAGTTTTTACCCTGGCGCTGCCTGCCACCTCTGCCCAGGACACTCTTCCCTCTCGGGGTGTGTGATGAACTCCCAGGAGAGGGAAGATGGGAGCCAGGGCAAGATAGGAAGCTCTGCCTGGGCTTTCCACTAGGCATGCCAGCCAGACCAATAAAAAGCGTCCGTCCCACTCTGCTAAGCCTGCTTTTCTTCAGCAGAGGGATGGAACAGAGGGTGAGAGAGGCAGTGGCCATCTCCACCTTAGCTCCTGCTCCCTCTGCATCGGAGCCCTTCCTTTCTTGGGGGATGGGCTCTTGCCCTCTTCTCTTTTCCCTTCCTGTACCTTTGACTAACCCCTCAGCTTCCGGGCCTGCATGTAGTAGTCAGAAGAGGAAGAAAGAACAGACGTTCACAACTGAATCTCAGTAAACAGAATAGCAGTCCCTGGATGGCAGTCTGCCTAAAGATTCCTTTCCCTGCCTTCTCCCATACATTCCAAAAGGAAGTTCAACAGTCAGCAGCACCTCCAAGACTGTCTCCTTTTGGCCAATATCATAAGATGGACGCCGTAATCCTGAGGCCTCCTAGAGGCTGAGGGGCAATGGTGTGCTCTAGCTGGCTCATCCCAGCCCAGATGGGCCAGTTATTCAATTTTGAAGAATTTTGTTGCAAGCCAGTTGTTAAACACAGCCATTATAATTATGTAAATTGCAAATTATGTTAAAAACAAGGACAATAAATATTCAAAATGCATCCCTAATTATATTACTACATTTGACCACGACCTGTGCTCTATCTGTGCACTGGCTGTGATCTGTGAGGTTGGCTCTGTTGGCCCAGCTCCAATGAGTGTGATCTGTGAGGTTGGCCCAGCTCCAGTCAGTGACATCACATTGGTAACTTGAAATCAGCCATGGCATGGTGGGAACATGTACACCACAGAAATAAGACATAGGACATGCTACAAAACATGGCTGGGTTTTTTTTCTTTTTTCTTAAAGAGAGCACTGGTAAACATCAGCACATCCACTGCTTCGGAGGGAAGGCAGAGTCAACAGGGAGCTGTCAGCTGCAGCTGGCTGGGCCAGGGCGGGCCAGCTGATGGAGGAAAATCGGACTTGCTGCTGTGGCAGCCTGGCGCCACCCTGTGGCCAAAGATGAGATGAGTGGCACGGCTGACTAATTGGGGAGAGGGGTGGGAGGGGACAGCCAGAAGGGAAAAACCTTGGCCGGCTGGGTGCCGTGGCTCACGCCTGTAATCCCAGCACTTTGGTAGGCCGAGGCGGGCAGATCAACTGAGGTTGTTCCCAACCTCAAACTGAGGGAGTTCCCAACCAGTTTGACCAACATGGAGAAACCCTGTCTCTACTAAAAATACAAAATTAGCTGGGCCTGGTGGTGCATGCCTGTAATCCTAGCTACTCAGGAGACTGAGGCAGGAGAATCGCTTGAACCCAGGAGGGGAGGTTGTGGGGAGCCGAGATCACGCCATTGCACACCAGCCTGGGCAACAAGAGCAAAACTCCACCTTAAAAAAAAATAGGAAAACCTCAAACCTCTTGTCTGGCCCCATGTAACTGTAGGTTCCTGGGTTTCCAGAGAACAGGCCTGGAAGCTACTCCAGGGGCAGCCCCTGGTTACCAAAAGGCCCTTTCCTAGGGTCTGGGTAAAGGTAGGTGCAAGTTGTGGTTGCAAACATTCCTCTCTCAGCCTATCTCTGAGTGGGACTAGGGGGAGAGTAGCTTGGCTGAGAGCCTATGACCCAGCTGGAGGACACCTGGCCTCAGAACTGGCCTTCCTTGTAGCACCCACACTGTTTGCATCACCACCAGAATAAAAAGGTAGATTGGCTGCTGGTCATATATTGGATGGTGGCCACCAGCTGAGATAACCACATTTTATAAGCCTTAGCAAGCAGATGAGTAGTTAGATACGGTAACAGAGTCCAGGTAGCTTAGCTTAGACCTGGAATCATTTAGAAAGACAGTTGAGCTTTGGACAAATTTATTGAAACATACAGGCTGTTAGCAGAGAAATCATTCCATGGTGTGTTACATTTGGCCACTACCTTGAATGTATAATTTAAAAATTATAAATATTTTTCACAACTAAGCCTTTGGCCAAAAAAATCATTTAGCACATCTTTAAAGATCAATAAGAAATGGATTTTGGACATTAAAAAGATCAAGTCACTGAATTAAACAGTAGCAACCCCCACTAATCTAGAATCCCATAGTGCTGAAGGTAGAGGTGTCTGTGCAAAGCTAGTCACTTGTTACGGCAATCAGAAGAGACGGGGGCAGGCACACCTATCAGAGGTGGCGGCAGAGCTGGCATGACAGGACGGCTGGGCTGGTCAGGTGAGCATGTCCCAGAGACAGCAGCAACAGAGAGCAGTCCAGCAGGCTGTGAGGCAGGTGGATGGTCCCAGCTCATCTCTTCTTTGGTCTTCTACCACATACACTGGAGGGAGACAAGGGAAGGGGGTGAGAATGGACCGGTGCAAACCCCAGGCCCTGCAAAGTTAGTCTCCCAGGACCACAGGAAGGCTACAGCAGGGGGAAGCTATTGAGCAGACTGGCGAAACCGTGCTCCTGCCATTGCTGCTGATGAATGGAAGGAGGGTGGCTCAGCTCAGCTGCTTTCTCCCTCCTGCCACTCCAGACCCAGGACGCCCTCACCCTCACAGGGACAAGTACTAGAGAACTTGCAGAATGGCCGCATGCCAAGGCAACCAGAGTTGGCCAACCCTACTTTGTAAACCAGGTAGCATGTCGTCCCCCCGCAGGGGAACTGGGGGTCATTTCTTGAGATACAGCTGACCCATCACCCAAGAGTAACAGAGGAAAGGGAATTAAAATCTTTTAAAAGGGGGCTTTAAACACTCGAAGAATTATAAAGGGAATTAAAATCTCCTTTTAAAAGGGCTTTAAACACTCAAAGAATTACCAAGAGCCCTGGTTTTTCATTCCTGGGCAATATACAATTTCAAAATGTGCCCCCAACCTCTATACCTTGACATAAACGATGAAAGAAGGCAGGGATGAAAACCTGGCTGAGTGGGTGGGTGGCTGGAGCCTGTGTGGTGTTCCTGAGCCTAACATGCTCACTCTTCCTCCAAATGAAGTTGGAAACTTGAGCCCTGTCATGGCTAAGTGGTCTATCAAGAGATCTGAGTGCTAAACAAATCCATAGGTCAAGAAGGACCCCAACTACCCACTACTTGTCAGCTGATTTGCGGCATTAGCTTCTCTTCCCGTAAGAACATATTTTAAATGGCTGCTAGTCCATCTCTGGCCACTTAAAATCTCAAAACCACCACTGTCATCAAATTCATAAGCAGTAAGCATTTCACTTTTCCAAAGTTCAGGAATGCAGGAATCTTATCAATTAAACCAGTTCTTTGGGGGTTTTCTTTCAGTTTTCTTGTTTTGTATCTGTTTTCAGACCCCTCTCTTGGCAGCACCTCT
This sequence comes from Macaca fascicularis, assembly GCF_037993035.2. Classification (NCBI taxonomy): domain Eukaryota; kingdom Metazoa; phylum Chordata; class Mammalia; order Primates; family Cercopithecidae; genus Macaca; species Macaca fascicularis. The sequence continues at coordinate 146,731,461 of NC_088380.1, read as the reverse complement.
CCCTGGAGCCTGGTGTCATCGCTGTTACAGAGCACGCTGAGTGGGTTGGTAGGGAGATTTTCCAGGTCCTCCCATTGTATCAGCTGCCCTCTGCACGGACATGTTCCTTTTCCTTCTTCTGTGGCACAGGTTTAATCCCAGTCTACTTTCATTTGGCCCCACTCAGCAGCACAGGTCTGGGTCTAGCTGCTCTTCACCAGGAAAGCTGCTCAGAGGGAGAGGATGAATGGCTCATTTATTCCGAATCCTCCTAAGGTCAAGTACCTGATTTCGTCTTCACAGCAACTTTGAGGTAGATACTACCATCACTCGCACTTCACAGGCAAGGAATTCGAGGCTTAGAGAGGTTAGGTCTCTCGTTCAAGCACACGCAATGAGGCAGAGGCAAGGGCAGATCTGAACCCAGGCCTTTATGGCTCTAAAGCCTCTGGCAAGCCAGGCTTGCTCAGGCCCAACTGGGATAGAAAAGGGATCAGAAAGAGAACAGAGGTGACTGGGCTACAACAAAGTCCTCTCTCACATCCAGTCAGAGCCTACCCCACCCACTAAAGCCTGGTCACCCCAGGCCCTGGGGTCACTGCAGCAGGAAAGCCCCAGGTAGAGTGCCCCTTCCATCTGCCTGGATGGCCTGCCCACCCCAGGATCCTGCATGGGCAGCTCTGGACAGGGAAATTGGAATACAATGGTGCAAATCCACTTGAATAACCCCTTCCCTGTGCTCTCCCTGTCACAGGATTGGCTCGCCTGCCCCTGGGACAGAAAGCCCCCTGCCAGCTCTAGAAATAGCCTGCTTGATTCATGTGCAGGCCGTCCCTGGGCTTCAGGCCAGAAACTCAGCTGGAGGCTGGCTGCAGTGGGAGGGGCCCCACAGGCTCTCTTAAGTTACCATTTATTGAGGTATTCACAAGTGCCAGGCCCTGTGCTGAGGGCTTTCTGGACATGGGGCCATTCAGTCTTCATGACCGCCGTATGGGGCGTGGGCATCAGGACATCAGTCAGTCTCCTCACTGCTTCCCCTTCTCCCCAGCCTCCAGGGACAGGGCTGAGGTGGTGGTCATGCCTTTCTCACCTGTCCGAGTCCCTGAACCTCAGGCAGCTTAGCTGGGGAAACAAAAATGTCCTAGTCTTGCTTGCTCCACGTTTTTCCTCCAGTTTAATCAGGTTCGTCCTTGCCAGGGCTTTCACATAACATACTTGGAAACATGGGGAACTAGGGACTTTGAACTCGTTACTCCCAGGCAGTGCTGACAGAGGTTAGAAACAGCAGCAACAAAACGGAGGACTTCAAACCAGAGGGCTGTGACAGCCACGACAGGGGCGTTGAGTGCCCACACATACCTTAGAAATCCGAGACACTTATTTCCTGGAGCACCAAGTTTCCCAAAAGCCTTAGGACCTTTTCACCTTTAGCTGAGGACAGAATCTCTGCTCCTGGGCTGTTGGGAGGATGGGCAATGGGAAGTAGTGCGGGTCTGGAGGTGGGAGTGACCTGCGTTTTCCTTGCTTCAGTCGCCCAAAGCGGGGATGACTAGCGCAGGAGAAACCCCTAAGGTAGGCCTCACAGTTCTTCAGAGCACCTGCGGTGGGGTCCAGAAATTTTACAACTGCATCTTCTAGATGCAGGGTCCAGGGTACTGCATCTCCAGAGGGTGCACTGAGCTGCACAGCCTAGTCTCTGCCCCAGGATCCCCACCCACCCGACAGCCTCACTGTTCCTGGCCTTCTGCTCTGCTACCACCCCTGTCACTCCCCACTTCCCAGTGGGGGACTCTGCCTGAGAACTTGTGCACTATCCTGGTTGGCACCCCATGCTGCCTGGGTCCTGGGCCACTCAGTACTTGAAGCTCAGGGCCCCCTGTGCACTAAGGCTTAGCTGGCAGTGCAAGTCACCCAGCAGGAGCTGTGGCAGAGGTGGCCCCAACCCAGGTGTTCCACACCCAGAGATGGGCCATCCTGGCAACTGCCTCCTCTACAGCCAAGCAGAAGACAAAAAGCGGGCAGAACTATGGTTACATAAGATGTTAAACCGTTTACAGAAACTATCATCTTGGCAACTCTTCTCTCAACTTCTGTAAATGGAATGCTATTTAAAAACATAAACCTTTTTAAAAAGAAGGATAAAAGGGAGAGGGGTCAAAAGAGCAATGTCGGGGCTGGGATGGTAACAGGCACCACATTTCCAGGCGCGTTGGTAGCAGTCAGTGCTCAACCTGGGAAGAGGTTCTGGTGCCCGCTGTGGCTGCTCAGATTGAGCTGCTTCTTGGAGATCGAGTGCCCCCCTGTGGCCAGTCTAGGGACCGGGGCTGGGTTCCAGCTCCTAACAGGGGCAGGGTCTTAAGGATTGTTTTCCTTCCATCAGCATCAGCGCCAAAAGGCTCATTCCCCATTCGCTATCTAGTGTCTCAGACCACCCTATTCAACCGGCCCCAGGGAAGAAGGGACTATTCCCAGGGGACTACAGGTGGCGTGGGGGTCAGATCCAGGGGACCCTACACTGGCTTGCCTCTCTTGCCTGCAGTCAGCCCTTTGAACCAACCCTCAGTATTCTAAGCCCCAGTCTGATGTGGGGCCTGCAGAGGGGCAGGCACCCAAAGCTTTGCCACATGGATGCAAACACAGTGTGGGGCGGGGAACGTGCAGGGAGAGGTGCGTGAGCACACAGATGTGGCCTAGGAGCCCAGCCTAGGTCAGAAAGGCCCAGGAAGCCCTGGGTCTCAGGTGCACAGCAGCTTTGGGAAGAGTTGAGCAGCTTCTGGCAGGGGCACCTCCCACCTTCTTGCCTTCAAGCTGGAAGCAGAAAAGATAGATGACCGATGCCAGGCCTGTCCACCAAGCTCTGGGGTCTTCTCCAGGGCCACCAGTGCCCACTGCAACCTTGGCCACCAGACACACCAACCAGTAGTTCCCTTGGTCCCAGGATCTAGGACTACTGTATTGTACAGCCCCAGAGGTGACATTCACATGGGCTACTCAGAAACCTGGTCCTGGATAGGCAATGGGCAAATGGGGCTCCAGTTCCCACAGAGATCAGGGCAGGGATGACCTGCAGGAAATGTGAGTACAGGCCTTCTCAGGTGAAGGCTCCAATTCTCAGTCAGCCCCATTCTGGCACCTGAAACCTTCACCTGCACGGCTTGGACTTTGTAAATGATTAATCGAGTGCCTTAACATGGTAATTGAGCCTTATTAGGTCCTTTTTGTTTTTCCAAGTGTCTGTACCAGTCCCAACCAAAGAGAGCTAGGCAGGAAAGGCAAACAGAAAGACCGGAGCCTCCCAGAGGGTTCTGATGCCCGCAGCCTTCTTGCTCCAGGAGTGAGGAAGCAGCACCATGGCCCCTTACGGTCCAGACCAGTGATGGGCACACAGGGCTGGCCCTCAACTGCTAAGACAACTACAGACACCGCACCTTCCAAGAAGTGCCACCAGGGGATATGATGGCTTTGCCAGTGGCAGGAGGACCTGTAGTCTGCTCAACTACCCTTGCCCCACATTGGGCATCTAGACTGACAGAAGGAGGCCAACCAGCCTTCCGGGAGGTTCCAGAGGATCCACAATAGCCCTTTTACTACTCAGATGCAGAGGTAGGAAGGGAGGGGGAAATCTTTAAGCATTTTCCAAATAAGTAAAAACCTCAAGACAGCCATGAGATGGCTCCTGCAGGGGGGAGAAGAGAGAGAGAGAGAGAGGATTCAACTTGCTATGGCTTCAGTTCAGCTTTCCTTGGATGTGCAAGTGCAGTGGCATCGTTTACTACCCAGCGCAAAGAGGCTACACTGATAAGAACAAAATGTCCTAAAGGCAATGCCACTGTGCCTCTGTTCAAGGCCAGTGAGCACCAGGTCCATGTGCTGAGTGGGAGAGTGATAGGGTGAAGGATGAGCAGGAACAGCAGAGGGACCAGCCCAGCTTCTGTCCTTCCAGGGAATATCTGGGTAGAGGCAATCAAGGGTCTGTAGTTTTCATCGGATTCTTTGAAGGGTAAGATAGGATTAGGAACCTCTTCCACTTTCCCCTTCTTCTAAAGGGAGGTGGATATGGAGCTGACAGAATCAGCACAGCCTTGGCCCAGGCTCCACAACAGCAGCTGCCTTTGCCTCCTAAGCTCAGAGCCTTCCCTGGGCCTCCCAAGCCTCTCTTCCTACCCTACTCCTCCTGCCTCCTTTTCCTGAAGCTTCAGCTCTGGCCTGGCTTTTCTGTGAAGCTGAGTCCCAAGATACCCACTCCAAGGTGAAGCAGACTGGGAGCTGGCCAACCAACTCACCCACCAACCTGTGCCTCAGCTTACTGCAGCCCAACCCAGTAAGCATTCAGGCTGCCATTGCTCTCTGGACAGGTGTGGGTGTTTACATGGATTGGTCTGGAAAGGGTGAGGGTTCACCGAGCTGTGGATGAGTCCTTTCTTGTAAGTCTTCAGAAGTACATTTGCCACTATCCTGAAGTGGCATCCTGGGAGGGAGGCTGCCCCTGGACAAAACCAAGCAGCTATCCCAGGGCCAAGACCAAGCCCTCCCAGAAGCTGATGAAGCCTAAGGGACCCCAGGTGAATGAGTCATCTCATTTACTCCCAGTCAGTCCTGTGAACAGTAGACCTAATAACACAATTTTTGGATAAACAACAAAAACCATCTAGTAGATCTGGACAAGCTGGGCCAGCCTGACAAGGCTGCACTGCCAGCACCCCCTGTGGTCTTATCCTTGGGCAACAGCTGCTAGCGCCACTAGGACAGGGTTGACCGTAGATACTGAAACAATGGAGAACTACTCAGATGCCAGGACTACAGTCAGAACTACCTTGGGAACCACCTTGGCCAGTCATTTTTTGGTAAGAAGAGGATGCTGGGCTCAAAGAAGGGAAATAACTTGACTGAGGTCACACAGTGAATTAGAGGCAGGTCCTGGCCTGTCACTGCACACTCTTGCCTTCTGGCCCAGTGCTCACTGCACAAGATCAGGCTCATTTCAAATCAGACAGCATCTTGGCTGCATGTGACCTGAAATGTGGCTATGCATCAAGGGAATGAAAGGCCTCCCTATTCTCTGTGCCCCAGTTCTCCTTCTCAATCCAAGATCTGTGTGTTAGGTTCAGATCTAGATCTCTCCTTGTTCAGAGTGTCCCAAGGAGAGTCAGGGCCCATCACCTCAGGACGACCTGGTCCAACAGTCAAATGAGATACGGAGTGAAGTCTGTCCACAGTCACAATATCAGAGTGAAAGGTCCCTCAGTCTCCATCCGCCACACCTCCACCTTCCACATGAGGGTGTGGGAGGAGTAGCTGCTGAGGAGCCTGAGCAAGGTGTGTGTGAGGGAACACCCGGGTGCATGTCAGCCTCCCTCATGTGTGACTCAATTCCAGTGCTGGACGCTGACAATTCCCGGGCAAGTGGCTGGAGATCCAGAAGTGCTTGGTATTTTCCAGTAAAGACCATGTTACTCTACAAGAAGGTTATCACCCCATTTAAATAAAACAGAGAAAATAAGAGCTTTTAAGAAACTATGAGCAACAAAAGAAGAGGTTAAAACCAGGGCCCATTTTCTCCACGTCCCTGCCACCAACTTGGGAGTTGGGCAGATCTGAGCCGAGATCCTGGCTCTGTTCTTCCAGAGCTGGATGATTTCAAGTAAGACACTTGATCTCTCTGAGCCTCTGCTTCCTCTTCTACAGGACGGGAAGGAAGACAGAGTTGTACAGCTACTGCCTTAGATAACACAGGAAAATGATGTAATGAGAACATAGTTAATATCATTAAGACAGGTCAAAAATACAAGCTCTCAATTTACAGAGAGGAAAGTTTCATCATGGGGTTTCTTAAATAGTGAGATCATATAGTACATTTCAAATGCTATTCTTCGTAATTTTCTAGGCCATTGTCTATGTTTACAGCACTGCTAAAGAACCGAGGTGCCTGCCGTACTGGTGCAGCACCGTCCTGTTTGCTGGTCCAGGTGCATGTACAAAGCTTGGTCTTGCAAAACATCATGCAGTGAGCAATCCAAGCCACAAGACTGCAGGGACGCGCACATCCACAGAAATGCCACAAGGTGACTGTGGGGCTCGACAGCTTGTTGTGGACAGGATGGGTTCTATCCAGGTGAGTTTATAAAAGATGAAAGACGTACAGATAATAATTTAAGTCAGACTTAAGTAATTCACTTTATTTTTGTAAACCTGAGGAGAAAACCAAGAACTTCTTATACTGGTGAGAGAAGGAAATAAAAAAGGGAATCTCAAATAGTTTACGGGGGCAATGTCCTCTTTTCTGTTACACAAGACTTTAGTAAGCCATCTTCCACACTCTGAGGGGAAGACAAGCCTTAGAAACAAACTGTTTTGTATTTGGCTTAGAGGAGAGCAGTTTTACTTTGATCTTGACACCAGCCAGGAGATTTGGTGGGGGACTGAAGGGCAGTAATGGGGAAGAATACTTGGGACAGGATGAGTACATAAGCAGTTCTTCAGCACCCACTCTTCTGCTAGAGTCTTGTAATGCCACTGCCTCAGATAGACCAAAGGACCACAGTGTGAGCTGGGGAAGATGTCACTGTCAAGATCCAAGGGGAGGAAGGGGTTGACAAGTATGAGAAGCCCCAAAATACACTTAAGAAGAGGACAAAATGTTTTTCTGGGCCAGGTGCGGTGGCTCACGCCTGTAATCCCAGCACTTTGGGAGGCTGAGGCGGGCAGATCACCTGAGGTCAGGAGTTCAAGACTAGCCTGGCCAACATGGCGAAACCCCATCTTACTGAAAAGTACAAAAATTAGCCAGGCGTGGCGGCAGGCGGCTGTAATCCCAGCTACTTAGGAGGCTGAGGCAGGAGAATCACTTGAACCTAGGAGGTGGAGGTTGCAGTGAGCCAAGATCGCGCCACTGCACTCCTGCCTGAACAAGAGCTAGACTCCATCTCAAAAAAAAAAAAAAAGAAGAAAATTATGAATGAGGCTGTTATACCAGGCAGAAGAAATTAAGGAAAATCTAGAGAGAAAAACCTAATCACGCCTAGTACATGATGGTTCTATGACCTTGTGATGACGGTGTAAAGACCTCGAGGGAGGGAGGATTTTCCAATTGTGGCAAACAGTGTGTGATCTTGCTCATGACCTGCTTGGAAGTGAGGCACAGGAAGACCACGATTGTGAATGATGGTGGCTGACCTGACTCAGAGCATAACCCGGCCCACAAGTCCCTCAACGTACTGGCCATCTTGTAATGGCTGTTCCTTTACCCAATTTAATGAATAGTATACCTCATTTACTGCCAACTTCCAAAGACACCAATGTAATCATACACTAGGGGCTTTAACTGTAGAATAATTACAACCCAGCAAATGAATGGGCAGGCTGCCTGCCATCATTAAAGGTTATGGCATGTAAAGGTGAGCAACCAATCCCACTTAAATACCCATTAGGCCCCAAAATGATCTATAGATTTGATGCAATTTCAATAAAAATCCCAACAGGAGTTTTTAATAGATAAACAAATTCTAAAATTTATGGAAAGGAAAGAGAACTAAAATGACTAAAACAAGATTTAACATAAAGCTATAGTAGTCAATATAACCGGTTAATGGTATTGGCAAACAGACACATAGATCAAAGGAACTGAATGAAGAAGACAATAATGGACCCACATGAGCATGGCTAACTGGTTTGACACATAAGCAAAGGCAATTCATTGGAGAAAGCATTTTGAAAAATATTGGTATGGTATGCAAAACATCTCACAAAAACCCTCAGCCATTTTAAACCTCACATTTTATACAAAAACTAACCCCAAATGGATTATAGATCTCAATGAAAAATATAACTATAAAATATTTTGAAGAAAACATAGAAAAGCATCTTCATGACCTGGGGTTAGGCAAAGAGTCCTTAGACTGACACCAAAAGCGTGATAAAATGAAATAAAAAATTGATAAACTGAATTTCATCACAATGAAAATTTTTGCTCCATGGAAGACACTGTTAAGGGGATGAAAAGACAGGCTACAGACGTAGAGAAAATATGTACAAATCACAGCCAACAGAGGACTTGTATCTAAAATATATAACAACTCTCAAAAGTCCACAGTAAGAAAACCACTCAATTTGAAAGTGGATAAAAGACTTGAAAAAACACTTCACCAAAGAGGATATATGGAGAGCAAATATGCACATGACTTCATCACTAACTATTAGGAAAACACAAATTAAACCCACAATGAGATGCCACTACATACAATCAGAATGGCTAAAATAAAAATTGCTGACAATGTCAAGTACTGGCAAAAATGCAGAGCCACCAGAACTCTCATTCATTACTAATAGGAACGCACGATGCCAAAGTCACTTTGGAAAAGAGTAGCAGTTTCTTAAGCCTATCATATGATCCAGAAATTCCACTCCTGGGTATTCAGCTTAGAGAAATGAAAACCTATGTTCACACAAAAACCTGAACATCAATGTTTATAGCAGATGGAAGTAGAAACAACCCAAATGGTCCTTCAACAGGTGAATGAATAACTGTGGTACCTCTAATACAATGGAATACTTTTCAGCAATAAAGTATCCAAGGATCCTCATAGAATACACCAGCAGTTAACACACCAATGATTTTGCTCGCAAGGCAGTATCCCAGAATGACATTCCAGGGCAAAACCTAACCATCCCAAATCTCCCATGGCCAAATGCACTGCAAAATCCCAAAGACCGGGGGTTTTCAAATGTATTCCTCAGGGCCCTGAGCTTTCATAAAAAGCAGGGGGTGGTTCCTCCTTGCCTCAACCACAGCAATTCTATAGTATCTATTTTCCAAACTGGAGTTGCCTGTAGAGTTTCCTTTCAAAAGATGTATATTAGCAAAATCTGTGATGGTGGTCATGAAAGATCTAGACTGTTGCTACTGTTCAGAAGGACCTCCCCAGGGCATGGATGGTCATCTGTTTGGTTATCTATGTGCTGGACCCTCTAGCAGCTACTGCAGAGGACATAGTCTAGCAGCTACTGCAGAGGACATAGTCTAGCAGCTACTACAGAGGACATAGTCTTTTTGAGGAACAATGTCTCCTCTGTTCAGGCTCAAAGCTGAGTGACATTAACCTGACTCCCTTACTTGGTGTCTAACCTTTTTGGAATTCAATGTTTTGTTAGCATGCTTCTGTCCAGTTTAGCGGGGGCTCCTGGCCTTCCTGCCTCCACTAGTTCTTTGCACCTGTGAGCTCACCTGTTCCATGCTTACACAAATGTCTGCTTTTCTCCAGGCCTGAGGAGCCCTGTCTTCTAGTTCCAAGCAGTCTTGTCTTTCCTTCTGTTGATTTCCTTCACAGAACAAGAACTGGAGAAAAGTCCATGCCCTCAGTGAAAAGAGTGTGGATACTTTTGCATTCTCACCCTACCTAATCTCTCAGCAACATTTGATGTTACTGATCACTCCTCTCTTCCCAATACATCTTCACTCAGCTCTCAGGACATCCCATTCTCCTAGCTTTCTCTCCCTGACTCCTTTGCAGATCCATCCAGAATTCCTTAAAGCTCAGCCCTACACTGCCATCTTTCCTTTTCCCTCCCTATCTCCATCCAAGTTGATCTTACTCACGGCCACAGTTTCAATGATCAACATGCCAAGGCTCTCCACATTGACATCTCTAGCCCAACCTCTCCTCCAAGCTTCAGGTTTATATACAGTTGCTTACCTGACATCTCCACTTGAATGTCTCATAGATACTTTGAAACCTCAAACTAACCCAGTATGTTCCCCTTCTCAACCAAACATGATTCCTTCCTCTTGTTCCCAACGCCGTAAACATCACCACCAGGCATCCAGTTCCAGTCAGAAATTCAGAATCATCCCTGACTCTTACCTTCTTCCTCAATGTCCATATCCAATCCATCACCAAGTCCTGTTGATTTTACTTCTAAATATCTCAGATGCATTCATTTCTCTCCATAATTACCATGTGTACCTGTGCCCGACTCCAAACCACTCTCCACACAGAAGCCAAAGGAATCTCTTAAAAACGCAAATGTGATATCATCCCTTTGCTTAATATCCTTCAACAGCTTCCCATTACTCACAAGACAAACACAAAAATCCTTAACTTGGGCTATGAGCTCCCATCTTGCTCCTGTCTGTTTCTCATCTCCTCTTAATGTCCCCTTGCTGTCTATGACACCAATTTCCTTCTCCACTTTATCAAATGAGTCACCATCTTTCCTGCCATTGGGCCTTGGCACCTGCTGTTCCCTACACTTTTGCCTACTGACATCTATATATCTTTCAGATCTTAGCTCACTTCACTGCCTTGGGGAAGCCTTCTTGGACTGTGCCAGGTTGTTCCCCTTTTATATGTTTTGATGGCATTACATCTCTTCTCTTCACAGGGAAGTATGATGTCAGTTATCTGTGGGTTTATTTAATGTCTGGTTCCCTCCCTGGAGTATAAGCCCTGCAAAAGCAGGGACTGGGGGTTTGTTCTGTGTGGTCTGTCACCTGGCACTCTGGAGCTACGTTTACGGAATGCATGATTGTCTCTGTAGAACCCGGGTGGTTTCCCTGGAGCATACACAGGACAGACTGAAGAACTGCTCCCCTCACAGCTGAACTGACCCCAAGGTAATGGTGTGACAAAGATGGGCTAAAATTTTCTAATATGTGATCCCAATGGAATGAATAAATTATTTCCACCAAGTAATAAATGTAACATTTTAAAGAAGTAATCTATTCACAGTAACATTAAAATTGTAATATACCTAGGGAAAAAAATCTAATTTTAAAAACCAATAAGGTTATGTGAGAGCTATACGAAGAAAATTATAAGACTTAAAGGACATAAAAAGAAGACAAAAATAAATTGAGAGATTCCTTGTTCACGGTGGGAAGACAATATTATAAATATGTCAACTCTTTCACCAATTACTTGATAAATTACATGCTGTTCCAATCAAAGCTAAATGTAGTTTTCTGTAGAAACTAACACACATTCTAAAATGTAGATGAAAGAGTAAAAGGCCAAGAAAGCCAAGAAAATTACGAAAAAGAGTAAGAGGTATGTGTTTATGCATGTGCTGGTGGAAGGAGGGTACACATCACACCAGATTCCTGATTCTAGCTAATATTCTAATTCGTATATGGGAACTTGGTATATGACAAATCTCATCTCAAATTAATAAGGAAAGGATTGAAACTGTGCCCCAAAGATTAAAGACACCAATCCCTAACAGAGGTTACAAGATGGCAGACAAGAAACAACATGCTGAAACACTAAAACGCCTCTGCTTATGAGGCAAAAGAACTGGCTGAAATCTGTTAGAACCAATATGGCCAGCTGGAGTTTGGATAGAATGAGCCTGCTGATGTCACAGCCTGAATTTCCCTGCATGTTTCATACTAACCCCTCCCCTGAATTTGCCCATAGGATCCATGAGGTAGCATGAAGAGATTATTATACATGCCCCAGGACTTTCCAAACCTCTTCTTTCCTTCCACCAACCACCTCTCATCCTGGAATCCACCCCTCTAACCTTTTCTAATAAAATTACTGCCTTAAAGCCAGGACAGGGAGACAGATTTGAGCTGGAATCCTGTCTCCTTGTTAATCAACTTATAATAAAAGCATTTCTTTTCTCAAAAACCCAGTGTCATGGAATTGGCTTCTAGCACATCAGGCAGTGAGCCCCTTTTGCTTGGTAACAGTATGATCTAATTAATACATGGAGCTGGAACTACCAAGATGGAAAAACAAAACTAGAATCTTATCCTATACCATGATAAAAAAAATAAATTCAGGGCCGGGCGTGGTGGCTCATGCCTGAGGTCAGGAGTTCAAGACCATCCTGGCCAACATGCCAAAACCCCCGTCTCTATTAAAAATACAAAAATTAACTGGGCTTGGTGGTGCATGCCTGTAGTTCCAGCTACTTGGGAGGCTGAGGCAACAGAATCGCTTGAACCCAGAAGGCAGAGGCTGCAGTGAGCCGAGATCATGCCACTGCACTCCAGCTTGGGTGACAGAGCAAGACCTCATTTCAAAAAATAAAATAAAAATACAAAATTAGCCAGGTGTAGTGGTACATGCCTGTAATCCCAGCTATTTGGGAGGCTGAGGCAGGAGAATCACTTGAACCAGGGAGGCAGAGGTTGTAGTGAGCCAAGATCATGCCATTGCACTCCTGCCTGGGCAACAAGAGCGAAACTCCGTCTCAAAAAAAAAAAAGAAAAAGTCAGGTGGACTAATGACTACATCTGAAACATTTTTAGAAGAAAATATAGACTCATCTTTATGAGCTTGGAATAGAAAATGAGTTTTCAAAGACTAAACCATACAAAGCACGAGGGAAGGATGATAAACATGACATCCAAAATTTCTCATACTAGAAAATAGACTATAAAAAGATTAAGAGAGGCCGGGTATGGTGGCTCACACCTGCAATCCCAGCACTTTGGGAGGCCGAGGCAGGTGGATCGAGGCAGGTGGATCATAGCTCAAGACCAGCCTGGAAAACATGGCAAAACCCCGTCTCTATTTTAAAAAATACAAAAATCAAAAGGGTATGGTGGCATGCACCTGCAATCCCAGCCACTTGGAAGGCTGAGGCACAAGAATTGCTTGAACCCAGGAGGTAAAGGTTGCAGTGAGCTGAGATCACACCACTGCACTCCAGCCTGGGTAACAGAGCAAAACTCCATTCAAATAAAAAAAAAGAAAGTCAGATAGGAAGAAGATATTTGCAAGCCTATAAAAGATATATTCTATCCACTAAAAATATTAGTGGATAGAATATATAGAAATTCCCTATAAATCAGTAAGACAAACCAACAGAAAAGACAGGCTAAGAATATATATAAGCAATTCACAATTCACAAGATATGTACAAACTGCTCAAAACTTACATGTTTATGTTCAAGGTCACTAGTAATCAGGGTAGGCGAATTAGTGAGATACCATTTCACACCTACGAAAGGTGCTAAAATTTAAAAATCTGCGAGTTATTTTCAAAGAAAGAAGAAAATGGAAATTGTGCAACAGTAGTTGTTTATTCCAGTAACAGGAGGTAGCAGGGCTGTAGAGAAATACTTGGATTTTAGCTGCTCAGTCCAAGTTGTCCAGGAGGCAGCAGCAGCAGAGAGCAGCCCAGCAAGCAGCCAGGACTGCCTGACACCCGCTGTCCATCTTCTTTTCCCGTTCTATCACGTACACTGTTGAAGGGGATGCAGGGCAGGCAGGGGAGAGAGAGACCCAGTCAGAGGGGACTTGGAGTGGCAGCACCCTGGTAGAACTTACCACACTCTGCAGAGACTGGTTCTGTCTAGATTGTTAGCTCCACGAGGGCAGGGCAGGGGCCAAACTGATCTGATTCACTGCCCTTTCCCTGCTTTAGTGTCTGGCACACATCAGGTACTCAGCAGCTATCAGACCATTTTCCTGCCACCTCTCCTTCTCCAAGCTGACCAGGAAACCCAACCCAGTACTTTATTTACTGCTTGTCCAAAGTGATCCAATTCTCAATGCAACCCTTGCCCTAAGCCTGACTCCTGCAGCCTGATACGGCAGGCACCGGAGGAAATCTTTACACATGATTTTATTTAATCCTCACAACAGTGCTGTATTACTATCATCATTTTATAACTCGCATATACTATTAGCAGGAGTGGGAATGGACAGAATCTCTTTGAAGGATAATTTAGGGGGAAGGGGAGAGACGACAACTGCAACCCAGAAAATTTGTATCTGGAATTTATCCTACAGAAATAATTGTCCCAGTGTTCAGAGATCTATGTAAAGTATGGTTGTTGCTGTATCAAAATAACCCCAAACTAGCTTTAATGTCTATCAACTGGAGTCCAGTTGGGTAAATTAAAGCACACCACATAATAGAATACTACACAGCCACTAAAAGAACCAGGTGGTTCTTCCACGTGGCCAATAATTTAAGGGATGAAAGCAAGGTCTAGAGCAGTGCATCTGTTTTATTTGTACAATAAGAAGGATATACACACAAACACACACACGTTTCTGAAAGTATACAAGAACTTAAAAAGTTCAGGGTGTGGAGAGAGGTGGAGATTTTCACTTTGCTTTTACATTTTTCTCAAATCCAGGCTTGTCTGATTCCAAAGCCACACTCAAAGCTGCTCCTGGGGGTCCTCATGGCAGGAGGGTGGGGCCTGGCTAGTTTTAGAATGCCTTGGATCTCTTCAAACATCTATTTCAACTGCTATAAGATAGTTCCAGGGGCTTTAGGGGCAGTGGGCACTCACCAATCTGGGCTCCTAGCCCCAGTGGCCCCATCCTCAGTTCTGGGCTGCCTCCCTAAGTCATTGTTACCCAGACACTTCACATGGTCCAACTCCCCACAACCATGCTCCTCTTATAGCCTGACCTGGTACCTCCTAACCCATAGTTCCACCTATCAAATATGCCTTAAGTCCAATTCTGTCTCCTCTCAGGCACTGTGGCCTCTGTGAGCTCTAGGCTAGCACTAGGACTTCTGCTGGGCAAACCTGGCAAGTAGGGGATGCTATCAAATCACAACTCCCCCTCCAAGGAGCTCAAACCAGAGAGAACCCCTACACTGCTGCAATTCCTGGGGCTGAGTCCCTATTAACCCTCTCCCCCCGGCCCATGCCAGGTCCCAAACAGCTCATTAAGGCTCCTTTTGCAACCCCTGGCCCTCCACACCAGGTGGCAGTACTTCAGAATTTACCAAATCAACCCCAGCCTCTTCTCTTAGGGTTCTGGAAGGTAGTCAGGAGCCCACCTGAGCCAGGTTCTGGAGGAAGAGGGCATCAAGGGAGCAGGCACCATCAGTCTCTGCCTATGCACAGCCTTGAGGATTCCATGATGCTCCAGGGGCCACCTCCAGGTCCCTAACCAGCCCCCTGGCTCCCCTTACCCCAGTGAGTGTGAACATCCATCATACTCTGTTTTCTCCTCTCACTTCCTCAGCAGAGCCCCTCCATTCTTGACTCCCACACTGCTGCTCTCCACCTCTGCCAGTCAGTGACCTCAGCAGCACCAGGACTCTTGTCAGGAAATTCAGTGTCTACTCAGCTGACCTTTGGTAGTGCCCACCCCACCCCTTGGCCTTCTCTCAGCATCAGCAATACTGTCACTGGGCTCATCCTTTCCTGTGTCCTGGAAATATCCCCTCCATTTTTTTTTTTTTTTTTTTTGAGATGGAGTTTCACTCTTGTTGCCCAGGCTGGAGTACAGTGGTGCAATCTCGGCTCACTGCAACCTCCGTCTCCTAGGTTCAAGCAATTCTCCTGTCTCAGCCTCCCGAGTCGCTGGGATTACTGGTGCATGCCACCACACCCAGCTAATTTTTGTATTTTTAGTAGAGACAGGGTTTCACCTTATTGGTCAGGTTGGTCTTGAACTTCTGACCTCAGGTGATCTGCCCACCTTGGCCTCCCAAAGTGCTGGGATTACAGGTGTGAGCCACTGCACCCGGCCTCCCTCCACATTTTTATTCTGCCTACTCTTCCTCTGGGGCCTCCAATACCACCCTCGGTCGCTGGGATATGGAACAAAGCCTCTTAGGCAAGGCAGCTGCCTATTCCTCCCAGATTCAGGCTTTATCATTCTTTTCCTCCTCCTCCTCAGACTGATATCTGTAGAACTCTGCACATTTACAGGTTTGTTCAAAATCAATGCAAAGGTAGCATTCACACGTCAGTCTACTGCCTCCTCCGGCAGCACACTCCCACTGTCCTATACTTAACGACCCATCATGTCCTTTGCTCAAAAACAGCCAAGCCTCCTACTGCCTCAGCACTCTCCCTCTGGCCACATAGACTGTTCACAGTGATTCCATGGATCCCATGGGTCCGAATCTGGCCACGTCCAGCAACCCTAATACTGAGCTCTACCCCCAGGGCCTCAGATACCTCAGAGCCAAATCTGTGCCTAGCACAGACCAGCCCCATGCCTGTGTAGGACACACACAAAAAGACAACCCTAGCTGTGTTCTCAGAAAACCTCTATCCCTATCTCCCCAAGTCCGTCTCCTTACCAAAGCTGTGCCCCAGCTGTTCTAAGCATTTCTTCCCAGGAATCTGAGGTTCAGCCAGAAGTTAGTCAGGTGAGGGGGTTGTGGGTGAGAGAGGTACTAGGTTTTCATCACATTCTGGTGATGGGAGGTTCAGAGAGAAGCAGAGAACCTGGGAGCTCTAGGTGGTTCCTCCAAGACGCCTTCCTGACCTACCCCATTAAGGGTCTTTCTGATTCTGAATTCCTGCCAGCACACTGTAACTGCAATCATTCAAAAACACCCTTAGAAATATCAAGCAGTCCTTAAGAAGAATATAGCGCCGAGGCAGAGATGGGCTCAAGTTGAGTATTTAGATGAAAAAGCCAGACTACAGGCCAGGACATTTACAGTGTCCAGAAGAACAGAGTTTCGCAGGTAAGAATAGGAGACTTTTATTCTGTATGCCTGTGATGTTTCCCTTTTTCCTTCTGTTATTAGAATAGAACAAAGAAAATAGGACTGTCTCAGAAGTGGCTGGCTTATTGTCAGTGTTTCCATATTCCCTAACTAGACTCTAAGTCCCTAAAGTGCAGGGTACAGGCTTTCTCCACATGCTGCCCCTATAGGGCCTGAGACACAGGGAGGGAAGGCTGGCTGGGAACTATGAGCAGCACCAACATCCTTCTAGGCAGGGGCAGAAGGCTACGGTGGGCAGTCCCTGCCTCACTCACAAGAGCCACATGGCCCACAGTCTAGGTCCTCACCACGTCATGAGTTCAAAGTCTGCCAGTACACTGGGACTGATCTCAGTATCTTTAGTTATGCAGTAGTTTGAGTTGGCTCATTTGTGAATCTACAGAATTGCTAGTAAGAAATTAACACATAGAATAATCACATGCCCATTAAGACAAGAGTTCCACAACCAGCCATCTCTACTCCCTAAATGGCCTGGCAAATACAGACGACACTGGCTCAAGGAAGCCCATTATCACCCAAGTGTGTCCTTAGCAGGTATGGGGAAAACTGGTCCTGTGCCAAGGCATTTCAGAAATATACTTTCCTAGGAAAGCATATGTAATTCTAATAATTCTAAATGTTGTGTAAGAATTGGATGAAACAAAAGCAGAGTACAAAAACTGGAAGACATGGGGGATAATACCATGCTTGCACAAAGCTGCCATGAGGGGAAGACAAGTGGCTTCAACAGCCTTAGTCATCAGCAGGCTCATGGTTTCAAGTCTTAAGAGCCAGGTCTGGGGACAAGGCCAAAAGACCAGCTCAACTAGGGTCAGGAAAGAGACGGGTCAAAGTCATTAAGAGCCCACATCACTAGAGCAAGCTGGCTGTAGTAAGGTGCACTGCCTAGCCCAGTGCCCACCAAGCGACAAGGATTCCCCCACAATCATAAGGAAGTGGCCGGCTGAAATGGGGTCAGTGAAAGGGGACTTATCAAACTAGAATTATAAAATGTTGTGAAAGCCTATCAAATATCAAAATGAAGTCTGATATTATGAGTGTCCAGTGGTAGTTATGCTGGAGTCTAAAATTAGATGATGAGTAAAGCTGACTTTTGCTCAGCAGTGAACAGTGATTCATCAGAAACTGATCTTCAAAGACATCTTGCTCCTTGTGCTTTAAACCTTTACCCAAATGAATTGAAAGTAGGGACTTGAACAGATATTTGTACACTCATGTTCGCAGCAGTATTATTTAGAAACATAGTCAAAAGGTGGAAGCAACCCAAGTGTCAATAGATAAACGAAATGTGGTATAAATATACAATGAATATTATTCAGCCTAAAAAAGGAAGGAAATCCTGACACACGCTACAGCATGGATGAATCTTGAGGACATTGTGCTAAGTGAAATAAGCCAGTCCAGAAGGACAAATACTGTATGATTCCACTTATATGAGGTACTCAGTGTAGTCAAATTCATAGACACAGAAAGTAGAATGGTGGTTACCAGAGGCTTGAGGTAGGAAAAAATGGTGAGTTGTTATTCAATAGGGACACAGTTTCAGTTTGGGAAGATGAAAAGAGTTTTGGAGATGAGTGCTGGTGAAGGTTGCACAACAATGTGAATGTAATTAATGCCAATGAACTGTACATTAAAAAATGGTTAAAATGGCAAATTTTATGTTATGAGAATTGTATTACACACATAAAAACCTGCATTATTTTTTTCTTTTTTTAAGAGACAGGGTCTTGCTATGTCACCCAGGCTGGAGTGCAGTGGTGCTCTCATAGCTCACACGGTAACCTTGAACTCCTAGACTGAAGTGATCCTTCTGCTTCGGCCTCCTAAATAGCTAAGAAACTTGCATTATTTAATTCTCTGTTTATACATGAGAATTCCAGGACACTTCAGCACTTGGGGAAAAAGACAACAGAGCTGAGCTTTGCAGCAGGCAAAACTCTGTACGTTGGTGGCTCAGGATGTTCTGTTCCAGCAGCAGCTTGAGTTCTCTTTGGTTTGGTGGCATGAATCAATCCTGCAGGCCCCCGGGGCCAGCCTGGACTCCAGCCAGCCAGAGACACCTCATGGTCACAAAACAGTAAGTCCACTCTGCCTGCCTGTGTGCCAGCCTGCCCTCCTGCTTGAATACTCTTCTAGACTGCTCCAACTATATCTCACATCCAGCAAATGTGCTGAAGGAGAAAGAAGCTGCTGTTGCTGACGCTTAGCTCAGTCTCCTTCCCACCTCACATGCTCACTCTGCATTTTCCTGACATAGCCAACCCTGCAGAGGAGTCCAGAAATAAAAGACATCATCCCTGACTCAGGCAGCTCACAGACCACTTGAAAAGAAGAGACAAAGACTCATCTCAGGAAGCTCACAGCCACATGCCAAACGGGGCAGGACCAATAATAAACACAATTGGTACAAAATCAGGACAGATCCTTTCAATGAGTTAAGGTGAGAGGAATGTTAATCTTATTACCACCCTCTCCTCATTTCTCTCTTCTTGCACTGCTACAAGAAAATTAAGTAAATGATGGCTAGTGAGTGGCTCACCAAGAAATGGGCATCATCTTAGATGGGCCCTGGCTGCCACAGCCAGCCCTAATAGCTCTGGCTTCTGACTGATAGGGCCATCACGGCCTGACAGTCCCTTGCACCCAGGACGGAACCGTGGGTTAGGGTGATTAATGCATGAACTATTATTTCATACCCTGCTGAGCAGCAAGAATGATGCTTGAAACCAGGGAAGCATAGAAACAAAGCAAGGAGAGAAAAGGTAAGAGTGAAACAGAAATAGAAAACGACTCAGAAACCAAAAACCCCCAATGTCAGTGGCCCTTGAATATAAGACAACTACTGCCATGATTTTAGAAGGCTAAATAGAAATCAGGGAAATGATTTCCTCCTGGTTTTCAGGCACTGGATTACAGAAAAAAAATAGAGAGGTTACTTTGAGTGGAGCTGGCTCTTTGGAACTTGCCCAAATGGGCAGAGATCACCAAGGAGGTAGCTGTTGGGTTTTTCCAATTAGTGCCCAGGCACAGGCAGGCACAGACTACTCTGTTATCATAAATGTTAGCCTGATTCACATTGAGTGCTAGCCCATGAGTTTCATTCAAATAGTACTTGCTGCATTTTCTAAGAAGGTAAACACTGCCATATCATTTTTACTGAACATAAAACGTGTTTTATCTTAGGTATACAAACCATAACTGGCTTCTAAAGGTACCAGATTCCTGTGTTACTGATTAACAGCTCCAGCAGATATATTTATGCAAAGCACCCCAGGTTGTTTTCTTTTTCTACTGTCAGGCTTAATTTTATGACAGTAAAAATAGTAGTGTTTTCTCCTGAATGCACCTCAGTTTAGAGCCTGGTACACAGTGAGTTCCAAGGTCAGGGATGGGACAGGATGACCATTCTCAATGAATGTGGTGAGAAGGTGATTCAGGGGCAACCCTCATTTGTAAGGACTGTCCCCTACCCCTCCCCTCTACTACCTGCAGCACACTGCCCACTATTTCAGAGAAACAAAGGCCATTCCTTGTAGATTTGCAAAGAACTGTGTGGGGTGCCTGGGCTATGCCAAATTATCCACCGCAATTCCTGCTGTTTTGTAACACTGTTTTCTAACACAAGCTGACATCAACCCAGAATCAAGGGCAAATGGTCCTGAAAATCCCCACTTTACCCACTGAGATGTGATTATTTGGCAAATGTTGAGGCCAGAGACTTCACCAGCGGAGAAAAGGAGACAGAAGTGGTGCCCTGGCTTGTACAACTGTGACTAGGACTCTGGCCCTGGAAGACAGGGCCAGAGTTTAGGGAAACAACTCCCTTCCATAGTGAACTCTATCAGGGCTGGCCAGCTTGTCACTGAAGCCAGTTTAAAAAGTGTCCACAATCATGACCAGCCTCTTGCCATGAAAACCCTGGTGGAAAACTAAGTAAGGTTGGCCTTGTAGATGGAGCAGGTATGTAGGGACCCTCCAAAAATATGCCAGGAAGGCCAGAAGGCATCTGATTTCTCCCCATCTGGTAGAGTTCAGCTGCCAAAGCGGTGGTTTTATTTACAGCACTACCAATTTGGAGAACTAAGAGATAGAGCAGAAGGACTCTCAGCAAACTCCAAAAGCCCAGTATACAGCATACTTGACCTAGGGTACACTCCTGGATAGTGTGTTTGCAATGCTGCTGTCATCATCTGTCCATATCACAGCACAAGCAGACCAAATCCCTTGGGCCTGGCAGCCCACCAAGGAACACAGGGCAAAAGCAAAGAGAGGCAGTGCTAGAGTTGGGACACCCTAGGGTCCAACCTCAGTGCCACCTTGAGGGTGTGACAGCCGCTTCCAGCTTTAGTTTCCTTGCCTGTAAAATAGGGATGAGATTAGCACCTATTCCTTTATTGGGTTCTTCAAGAACTTGATGAGTTAATCCACACAGGCCAGTGCCTAGTATACAGCGGGTAATTCTGTATATGCTAGCTGCTACTATTGCTCCCAAAACAGAGATCTGAAGGATGGAAGGCAGGGCTTCCCAATCACTAAGAAACCTGGAAGCAACATGGGCATTACATAGAACTGATACACCCTACATATAGTTGCATTTTACACAATGAATTGGAGTCTTTTTGAAAAATGAACGAGAGACATGGAAATGGGAAAAAAAGAGGTATCTATTGATCTAAGGTACTGCCTTAGTGCAACTCCTTGTGTACATAGAACTGATACACCCTACAGATAGTTGCATTTTACACAATGAATTGGAGTCTTTTTGAAAAATGAACAAGAGACATGGAAATGGGAAAAAAAGAGGTGTCTGTTGATCTAAGGTACTGCCTTAGTCCAACTCCTTGTGGATGCTAGGCTCTAAAGTGATAATCCAGGAGGGCCAGGGGCACTGCCTCCTAATGATATGCACAACCACAGCCATCCTTATTATACCGACCATATCAGCTAGCTGGAGCGGGTTATCACCAAGAACCCTTCTACCAACTCCCACCGTCACCACTCTTCTCCCATGATTGAACAGGGAAATGGAAATGATCCTATTTAGCAATTCCTTTTTACCTCCAAGATAAACCCTGGGGACCCTCAGCTCCTAATTTTATCTGGATAAAAATGTTGAGGACTGCAATATCACTTATCACTCTATGCTCACAGTTTACCACAGGGCACTCAGTAGGCCTGGCACACAGGAGACACTAAATGAATGAGTGAATGGACAAATAACCTGCCCTGCACTCCTTACCTCAGTTGGAAAAGTCTGTCTTATAAAGAAACTGCAGATATGGGCTTAGCTGGCTACACTATGAAGCAACTGCAAAGCACTGATAAGGAAAAATATGAGACCCAGTCGCTCTCAAGTTCTTAAGAAAGTGAGTCACTCCACTTCTGTCAGATCAACCCTTCAAAAGAGATCTTGGCATATTCTGAATTTTCTAGAAAGGGGCTGAGGGCAGTCCTTGATATCAGGGTCATCACTTTATTCCAAAGGGAATAATCTGCCTGAGAGAAGATCTTGGAAGAGAATCAAGCAAGCAAAGGGAGCTTAGGGTCCTGAGTCCAGCTAGGCCAGGAAGAGTGCGCCCAGTAGCCACAGGATACACCTTTTTCACAGAGGCTTCAAATCTGCAGCCCCAGGACATCTTGCCCACAGCCCTGGGGAGTTCATGGTCACCCACTAGCTGCCTGAGGGTACTTGGAAAGGGCTTTTTTTGGAGGCTCAGGAGGAGGAGAGAGGAATATTGATCCTTCATAAACAAACTACCCATGATATACATTCTCCCCAAAAGCAAAAATTCATTTTTACCCATTAAGAACAACTCACAATATAATCTTGCACTCTCTCTCTCTCTAAAATTCTCCAGTCTGAAAAGGTATCCCAGGCTAGCAAATGGACTCATTTCAAAGGTAAATAAATGGAAAAGCTCAGAGGAAACCAAGGCACTACTTAAAAAAGAAAGAAAAAAGCCTAATAGAGATTTTTTTTTTCCTAAGGAAAATGCAACTGAAAATCATCAAAATGTTTTCTAAGCTGTTCCCAAGTTATAGTCTTTAAGCAAGTGTGTTCCTGGGGAAAGGGCCTGATGACTAGAACCTCAAGAGAAAGCTCAGGTACAACCCCCAGAACAAGAATGCGTGTGCTTTTTTTTTTTTTTTTTTGTGTGTGTGTGTGTGTGTGTGTTGTAGGGGGAGAGGGCTCTACTCCCTCCCCTTGCTTCAGAAAGCCCTGGGTCTAGAAGCCTGAGGATGGGTCAGGGCAACCTTAGGAGTATGCTACCTTTTCCAGTCAGGATCCCAGCCTGGCTATACAAGGCACCCTTGATCAAATGAGGAAAAGGCCACTAAGCCTAGCAGGGAGAGAAAAGGAAGGGAGCAGTGTTAGCCTCTCGAGACCAAAAGCATTGCAGCTCTGATAGTATAAAAGCAGCAAGCTTCCTGGTACAGGCTGATAAGATTTTCGACAGGAGTTGATAGGAAAGTAAATATCTCCTGGAGAAGGAACCCACTCCCTGAGAGAGCCAGGGTAAGCCTGGTACAGCAGAAGACCAGGGCAGGCTACTCAAACACTGCAATGATCTGCTCAATGGGTCTGTCTCCATGGACCCCCATCCCCTGCCAAACTGCCAGTTCAGCTCACAGGGGAAGAGCTGGGTCCTCTTCAGATCTGTATCCCCAAAGGTCTAGCTCTTACAGATACAGGTTCACTGGATTCAGAGATTATGCGTAACATACCTGGCTTAATCAATTTAAGTAAAATGTAAGTCCCTTAACCTCTCTGTGGGTAAAAAACTCAGCATGACGTCAACCGTGTGATACTAACATCTGAAATGGAGACCTCGGTGAAAGCTGATAATCACTCCTTAAGACTTGCATATTCTTAAAGACCGAGATACAGCCGAGGATATACAGACTATACAAAGTTATACAAACTTTTTTTTTTTGAGACAGGGTCTCATTTTGTCACCCAAGCTGGAGTGCAGTGGAGTGATATCAGCTCACTGCAGCCTTGACCTCCTGGGCTCAAGCGATTCTCTGGCCTCAGCCTCCCAAATAGCTGGGACTACAGGTGCGTGCCCCCATGCCCAGATAATTTTTTGTATTTTTTGTAGGGACAGGGTTTTGCTACGTGGCCCAGGCTCACGTGATCCACCCACCTTGACTTCCCAAAGTGTTGGGATTACAGGTGTGAGTCATTGTGCCCCACCTATACAGACTTTTTAAAGTTAAAAACACACACACACAAAACACCACACTCAACAACACTACTTTTTTCATTTCCCATCCTACACCAACATACTAACAACACTTTTATGTAGCATTATATTAGCTGCAAATACATCCTCTGGACAGAGACTAACATACCAGATGAATTTCAAAAAGGGCTATATCACAACATTTATAACAAAATGTTAACTGCTATCTCTGGGTATCAGTTATGCATTAATAATGCAAAGTAAATAATGTGCAAATAAATTATGCACATTATTTACTTTGTCAAAGGAAAAGCATTTCTGTAATTTAAAAAGTGATTTTCTAAAAAGTGGCCAGGTTTCTCTGTGTGAGAGCCAGGGTATAACCCAGGAACAGGAACTCTGGCCTATTATCAAGGCTGAACTAAGTAGGGGTTTGGAAGAAACCAGCTCTTCTGGACCACTGATTGCTCTGGACTTGGTCCTCACACTTGTGTTACTGTCTGCTGTGCTAAGTTCCCACCCAGTGATAAAGACACCAATCCTTGCTATCTTCATTTTCAGCATTTTAATTATAATCATTCTATGTCATGTCCTGATTTTTAGAGCATCTCAACTCTGTGGCTCTGAGGAGCCACACTATAAGCAGAATATAATTGATTTTTTAAAAGGCACCAAATTCTACTAGTATAGACAGTTCTCCTGAGAGTGACTTCCATGAAAATCTATAGGAATCTTTAGACAATGAAGAAGCCGTCAGTTTTCAAGACATTCCTTCTCAAGTTTCCCCTGTGGCTAACCACACCGTCCACTGGGAAGATTGCACTAGGTGCCTACGGGCACTGTGCCACACAGGCAGCTGGTGTGGTAAGAGACATGCCACCCTATGCACAGGCCCTGGAGCCTGGGCCTTTTGTGTACAGCTAATGACTCATTACTATTGGGAAGAGTATATCCTAGGGGAAGATCCTTGTCACCCCAGATGTTCCCCACACCAATGACCTGCAGCACTGGACTTGCTCTGCAGAGTGCAGCTGACATAGGGAGGTCCCGACAATGCCTGGTTAGCTCCAACCCTTCTAAGACTGCCCTACTCTATCCCACCTGTACCTTCCAATTTCCCTTAGCAGCATTTCACCCAAAGTAGTCTTCTTTTCCTTGCCCACCAAACCAATGTCCTCATGGTTTATAACAACCTAACTGAAGAAAGCTATGCAAGAGGTAATGGGAATATGTGTGTCATGTTTTTAAGACTGGGTAAAAGTAGTATCAAAGCAGAAAACCCAGGCTGCACCTGGGTGAAAGGGGCCTGAGAACAATGAAGCAAGGCCATCTGGTCTGGAAGCAACAGACTTCAAAATACCTTGTTTCCCCAGGCCAGCCAGGTCTAGCTAACCTAGCCCGCTCTCAGCCCTCAAGCACAGAGCACATCCCATCAGCCAGCTGAATAAATTGGATCTGCAAAGAGCAGTTTTCTTTCTGCACTCCATTACCTCTGAGTGCAAACCAAGGCTTTTTAAAAGGCAAAATAGGATGTTCTACATAAAGTACTTGACCAAAACAGATTGTCTCTATCCCCAAGAAGATGGAAAAATCCAAGGGCATCTTTAGGAGTCTACAGTCCTCTAGTGTCATGACCACACTGTCATCACATGACACACAGATCCACGAGACCTGGTGCTGGTGCAGTCATTAGGGAGACCATCATTGAAGTGCTGGGCCTGACTGAGCAGATCCGTCAAGTTAAGGCCCTAAGTCAGAAGGAATGAGAGCCTAAGATGGTGCTAAGTCCCAGTACACTCACTAAAAACCATTCTCATCTGCTTTTGTGAAGAGAGTTGCAACTGAATACAGAGAAAACCCATCTTACCCACAGACTCCTCCTCCTTTACCACTGCTAACAATGTGTGCTATAGTTAAGTTTGAAGTATTTTAAGGATATTCCCTGACAAAATACAAAACAGTACAATACACTCATGTATCTCTCAATGATGGAGACATGTTCTGAGAAATGCATTGTCAGGCAATTTTGTCATTATGTGAACATCATAGTGTACTTACACAAACCTAGGTGGTATAGCCTACTGTACACCTAGGATATATAGTATCACCTGTTGCTCCTAGGCTACAAATGTGTACAGCATGTTGCCATACTGAATACTGTAGGCAATTTTAAACAATGGTAAGCATCTATGTGTCTAAACATAGAAAAGGTGCAGTAAAAATGTCGTATAAAAGATAAAAACTGGTATACATATATAGAGCACTTACCATGAATGGAGCCTACAGGCCTGGAAGTTGCTCTAGATGAGTCAGTGAGTGAGTGAATGTGAAAGCCTAGGACATTACTATATCCTACTGCAGACTTCATATATACTGAACACTTATACTATATGCCATACACTTAGGCGATACTAAATTTATAAAACAGATTTCTTTCTTCAATAACTAACCTTAGCTTACTGTAAATTTGAAAAACATTTTAAACTTTTTGACTCTTTACCAACACTTTGCTTAAAACATAAATATATTATACAGCTATACAAAACTGTTTTTCCTTTATACCCTTATTCTATAAGCTTTTTCTATTTTTAAAATTTATTTATTTTTTACTTTTTCAACTTTTTTGTTCAAAACTAAGACACAAACCCACACATTAGCCTATGTCCACAGAAGGTCAGGATCATTAACATTACTGTCTTCCACTTCCACATCTTGGCCCACTGGAGGTCTTCAGGGGTAATAACATACATGGAGCTCACATCTCTATGATAACAATGACTTCTTCTGGAATGTTTTCTGAAGGACCTGCCTGAGGCTGTTTTATGGTTAACTTAAAAAAATAAATAAATAGGAGTTCTCTCTCTCTCTCATATATATATATATTTATATATGTGTATACTTTTCTTTTGTTTTTGAGGCACAGTCTCACTCTTGTCCAGGCTGGAGTGCAGTAGCACAATCATGGCTCACTGCAGCCTTGCCCTCCCTGGGCTCAAGTGATTCTCTTACCTCAGCCTCTCTAGTAGCTGGGATTACAGGTGTGTACCACCATGCCTGGCTGTTTTTCTATTTTTTTGTAGAGATGGAGTTTCGCCATATTGCCCAGGCTGGTCTCAAACTCCTGGGCTAAAGCAATCCACCCACCTTTGCCTCCCAAAGTGCTGGGATTACAGGTGTGAGCCACTGTGCCTAGCCTTAGTTTATATATTTACTATACTTTTAATTGTTATTTTAGAGTGTACTCCTGACTGGGCACGGTGGCTCATACAAAAATTAGCTGAGTGAGGTGGCATGCACCTGTAGCCCTAGCTACTTGGGAGGCTGAGGCGGGAGGATCACCTGAGCCCGGGGAAGTCAGGGCTGCAGTAAGCTGTGATCATGCCACTGCACATCAAACCACATAAGCCAGTAACACAGTCATTTATTATCAAGTATTATGTACTGTACATAATCGTATGTGCCATGCTTTTATACAGCTGGCAGCGCAGTAGGTTCATTTACACCAGCATCACCACGAACATGTGAGTAACACATCACTTTGTGATGATATGATGGCCAAAATATCACTAGGGATAGAAATTTTCCAGCTCCATTATAATCTTATGGGACCACCATCATTTATGTGGTCTGTTCTTGACAAAGGCATCCTTATGCGGCGGCGCATGACTGCAGTTAAGAATACAAATTTGAAACTAGACAGACCTGGGTTCAATTCATAGCTCAGCTAGTTACTATTTAAACAGAGCTTAGTTATGTCATCCCTCTGAATCTCAGTCTCCTCATCTCTAAAATGGGATACCACTAGGACTGCTATATGGATTCAATATAATGTATACAAAGCACCTGAATAAAATCTAATTAGAAATGGTAATATTTATTTAGTGACTGGCACTAAATTACTGAAGGGATTTATTTTTGCGTGTGTGTGTGTGTGTGTGGCAGGGTATCACTCTCTCACACAGACCGGAGTGCAGTGGCGACATCTTGGCTCATTGCAACCTCCGCCTCCCAGGTCCAAGCGATTCTCCTGCCTCAGCCTTCCCAGTAGCTGGGATTACAGGTGTGTGCCACCATGCCTGGCTAATTTTTGTATTTTTGGTAGAGACAGGGTTTCACTATGTTGGCCAGGCTGGTCTTGAATTCCTGACCTCAAGTGATCCACCTACCTTGGCCTCCCAAAGTGCCAGGATTACAGGCATGAGCCATTGCACCTGGCCACTGAAGGGATTTAACAGGTATTTGTTGTACGAGGTTCCAGGGGAAAAGGGAAGAGTAGGTTATAAAACAATTTTTACTCATGCATGGGAGGCCACATGATACATGGAAGTATGTCAGGCTCTGGGTCAGAGATCTGGGGGATCATAGACAAGATGTTATTACAGCTTCTCTAAGACCCTGGTTCCACAGCTGTAAAATTTAAGATACCACTACCCTGAAGAGCTGTCGTAAAACTTGGATGCTCTCAGCCCAGTATCAGGGATTTCAGCAGGTGCTCAGAAAATGGTGGTAGTTGCTGAGGAACATAGCCTCTGGAATCAGATTGTTAGGTTTGAATCTCAGCTCCATCACTTCTTAGCTCTGTGACCATGAACAAGTTAGCCCTTCCATGCTTCAGTTTCTTCATCTATATGATGGAGACAAAAAGACCTACCTTGCAGGGTTGTTCTTAGGACTAGATGAGCTAATATACAAAAGTGCTTGACACATAGTAACTACTAGACAAATACTGGTTCTATTATTTGGCTAGTATTTATTATTTAATAATTAATACTTAAAAACTTAAACCACTGGCCCCAAACTCTTCTGGTTCTGATGGTTTTCATCTAGAAATTGTTACCAAACATCCAGATTCTCTAGCCCCAGACTGCAGAGAGGCTCTCTCCAGTCAGGAGAGAGTTCTTTATAGTTCCAAATTCCCAAAACCTTCTCCCTCAGCAGGCCACCAGAAAAAAGTCGTGTATTTTTCAGCTGCTCATGAAGCTTATTAGGAAGACTTTTTCCTTCATTGGGTTCAAAAGCAATGGCTCACTTAAAATTTTAATTAAAGCCAGGCACAGTGGCTCATGCCTGTAATCCCAGCACTTTGGGAGGCCAAGGTGGGCAGATGGTTTGAGCCCAGGAACTCAAGACCAGCCTGTGTAACATAGCAAGACCCTGTCTCTACAAAAAATACAAAAATTAGCTGGGCATGGTGGTGCATACCTGTGGTCCCAGCTACTTAGGGGGCTGAGGCGGGATTATCTGAACCTTGGGGAGGCAGAGGTTGGAGTGAGCTGAGACTGCACCACTGCACTCCAGGCTGGGTGACAGAGCAAGACCCTACCTCAAAAAATAAAGAAAAATAAGTTTTCTTAAATTAAGACTCTATGGCAGTGGTTCTCAAAGGAGGGCTGATGTTGGCCCCTAGGGGACATTTGGTAATGTCTAGAGACATTTTCAGTTGTGATAACTGAGATGATTGCTACTACTGTTATTTAGTGGGTGGAGGCCAGGGATACTGCTGAGCATCCTACAATACACAGGACAGCCCCCACAACAAAAAATCATCTGGCCCAAGTGTCAATAGCATGAGGTTGAGAAACTTCAGCTTATAGAAAAGCTGCTTATGACAAAGTTTAAGTGGGTGGGGTGGGGGACTAAAATATACAATGATATCTACATTACAGTGGTAGCCAGGTACAAATGACATGTGTGTATAAACAGGGACTGACTAGGAAATAAGACCATGAAAATTATTTGAGAAAGTAGGGTGTGTGAATTATAATTTAAAAATTCTGTGAGCATTATTACTATGTTTAAGGACCAGAAAAAGAGTGAAGGCCAGAACTCAGTGGAGGCAAGAATGCCCCAAAACTACATCTCTCCATTCCGATTATTCAGACACCTGTGACTGCCTATATTATAACAGTGCTCCAACCCCCTGCTACATAATGAATATTCTGCTCAGGTCCCAACAAACAAGTAAGGTGAGAAAGGAAAACAAAAGTGCAAACAGCTGGGCACAGTGGCTCATGCCTGTAATCCCAGCACTTTGGGAGGCTGAGGTGGGCAGATCACCTGAGGTCAGGAGTTTGAGACCAGCCTGGCCAACATGGTGAAACCCTGTCTCTACTAAAAATACAAAAAATTACTGGGCATGGTGGCTCACGCCTGTAATCCCAGCACTTTGGGAGGCCAAGGCGGGTGGATTACAAGGTCAGGAGTTTGAGACCAGTCTGGTCAATATGGTGAAACCCTGCCTTTACTACAAATACGAAAATTAGCTGGGCATGGTGGTAGGCACCTGTAGTCCCAGCTATTCGGGAGGCTGAGGCAGGAGAATCACTTGAACCCGGGAGGCGGAGGTTGCAGTAAGCCGAGATCATACCACTGCATTCTAGCCTGGGCAACAGAGCAAGACTCCAACTCAAAAAAAAAAAAAAAAAAATTAGCCAGGTGTGGTGGTGGGCGCCTGTAATCCCAGCCACTCAGAAGGTTCAGGCAGGATAATCGCTAGAACCCAGGAGGCGGAGGTTGCAGTGAGCTGAGATCACGCCATTGCACTCCAGCCTTGGTGACAGAACAAGATTCCGTCTCAAAAAAAAAAAAAAGTACGTATGAGCAGTCTTTTCTGCAAAATCAAGCCCAGAGTTTAACCACTCAAAAAAGCTTATTCCAGTGCCCCTCTGTCCTCTCTCCTGCATATCTTTAAACTCTTCTTCATCTTGAATCACGTGACAAGTAGTTACTGGCAAATGGTTAAATTAGACAAGGTTTCCTATCATGGAGTTTTCAGACAGTAGAGAAGACCATAATTCTTTTTCTTTTTTTTTTGAGATAGAGTCTCGCTCTGTCACCCAGGCTGGAGTGCAGTGGCATGATCTCGGCTCACTGCAACCTCCACCTCCTGGGTTCACATCATTCTCCTCCCAAGTAGCTGGGACTACAGGTGCCCGCCACCACGCCTGGCTAATTTTTTGTATTTTTAGTAGAGACAGGGTTTCACAGTGTTAGCCAGGATAGTCTCGATCTCCTGACCTTGTGATCCACCCACCTCGGCCTCCCAAAGTGCTGGGATTACAGGCGTGAGCCACCACACCCGGCCATGAAGACCTTAATTCTTTAAAAATATTTATTTTAATTTTTGTGGGTACATAGTAGGTGTATATATTCATGGAGTACATGAGATGTTTTGATACAGGCATGTAATGGATAATAATCACATCATAGAGAATGGGGTATCCTTTCCCGCAAATATTTATCCTTTGTCTTACAAGCAAATTACACTCTTTTAGTTATTTTTAAATGTACAATAAAATTATTATTGACTATAGTCATTCTGTTGTGCTAGCAAATACCAGACTCATTCATTCTTTCTATTCTTTTGTGTCCATTAACCATTCCCTCCTCCTGCTTCTACCCTTGCCAGCCTCTGGTTACCATCCTACTCTCTATCTCCATGAGTTCAATTGTTCTGATTTTTAGATCCCACAAATAAGTGAGAACATGCAATGTTTGTCTTTGTGCCTGGCTTATTTCACTTAGCATAATGACCTCCAGTTTCATCCATGTTGTTGCAAATGATCTCATTCTTTTTTATGACTAATAGTACTCCACTGTGAATAAGTACCACATTTTTTTAAAATCCAGTCATCTGCTAATGGGGATGTAGGCTGTTTCCAGATTTTAGCTATTGTGAACAAAGCTGCAACAAACATGGGAGTGCAGATACCTCTTTGATATAGTGATTTCCTTCCTTTTGGGTAAATACTCAGCAGTGGGATTGCTGGATCATAGAGTACCTCTATTTTTAGTTTTTTGAGGAACCTCTAAACTGTTTCCTATAGTAGTTTACTAATTTGCATTCCCACCAACAGTGTACAAGGGTTTCCTTTTCTCTACATCCTCTCCAGCATTTATTATTGCCTGGAGAAGACCTTAATTCTTTAACTAGAGTCAAAACTATAAAATTACAAATCAAGATAGTACTATGAAGGACAGAAATCTGATCCAGACTGGCAGGTGAGGAGTACCACTCAGATGTGAATGATTAATAGGGGTTACCTATATTAAGCCAAGAGAGGAGCAAAGAATTTCCCAAGCCATACAGAGGAAGTGGCATTTGCAAAAGCCATGTGGGAGGAGGGAGCCTGATGATGCTGAGAAACCGGCCAGACCATGAAAGGCCCCTAAGTTTTTTGGAATGCTGGTCTTTAAGAAAAACAGAAAATCATTAAGTGGGGAGAAAAAAATACTTAAATCTTTGAGTTGTACATTAAGTTCCTACTTTGGCACATCCAAGGGTCAGGTGAGGCAATTACTCCCACTGGGACCTCTTTACCCTCAGGTAATCTGAAACCTTTGGCCTATCACAGGAAAGCCTAGTACAGTGGCAAATCGTCCATGCCAAATGTAGGCCAACAGAACACTGCAATAAGTAAGGAGGGGTAGTTTCCCTCCAAACTGAGGATCAGCAAGTTGTAAGTCCAGTGCCCTCTCTAGGGTAGGGGAAAGGGAAGTCCTCGAGATAGCTGATGTCTGAGCTCTTTTCAAGAGCCAGCAATTTCAGGAGGACCCCATAAGCAGCCTGTCTTCTAGTCGAGGGGCCAGAGAAGACGGTTCTGTGGCCACCAGAGTTCTCTCTCTCTCTTCTCATAGCAAAAGGTATATATGTGCCCAGACCCAGTTGCTGGGTCAGAAACCACAAGCTTCTCAAGCCTCTGACAGACCCAGCTAAAGTCTTAAAAGATGCTGGCCTTGTCTATGTGAAACTTTTCCAAGGCATTCCATGAAAACACCATTTGGGCATTGGAAGATTCAAATGAATGTCCCAGGATATGGGCTCAGAGATGTGAAAGAAAGGGGGAAAGTTAGAAGGATTATCCTCAGTTTAGAAGATAAACTGAGACAGGCGTGGTGGCACATGCCTGTAATTCCAGCACTTGGGGAGTCTGAGACAGGCAGATCACTTGAGTCCAGGAGCTCAAGACCAACCAGAGCAGTGTCTGGTGAGACCCCGTCTCTAAAAAAAAATTGTTTTTAATTAGCTAGGTACAATGGCACATGCCTGTGGTCCCAGCTACTTGGGAGGCTGAGATGGGAGAATTGCTTGAGCCCAGAAAGTCAAGGCTGCAGTGAACCTTGTTTATGCCACTATACTCCAGCCTGGGTGACAGAGCAAGATCCTGTCTCAAAAAACAAACAAACAAACAAACAAACAACACTGCTCAGCACAAGGCATGACACATGTCAGCAACTCAGGAAGCAGCAGCTCAATGGGGCTACTCCCAGGATTCCGTACAGATGAGAGGAGGAGGAAAAGGAACCCAAGGTAAGGCCAGGAGAAATGCCTCACAGGATACCCTGTGTAGCCCGAGGAGATTGGGAGAGGGGGACATTCAACTATTCAAGAAATATTTAAAATTCAGTAGTGAATATAACATTCAAAAATCCCTGCCTTCAAGGAGCTTATACTCCAGTGGGAAGAGAAAGGCAGTCAATGAACAAGTACACACACTATGTCAGGCAAGGAAAACAGGCAGAAGAACAGGGACAGAGAGTGCCAGAGGGGGGGCTACAGTTATATGGGGTGGGGTAGGGGGAGGTGACTGGAAGGCCTTTCTGACTAGGTGGCAGCTGAACAAGACTCAAAAGAAAGTGAGACTGTAAGCTGTGGATGTCTGAGGGAAAGGCATGGCAAGGGCAAAGGCACTAGAGTTGGAATGTGTCTGGTGAGGAAGGGAGGGAAGGTGGAGCAGAGGGCACAGGGGCAAAGTGCCAGGGGTCACAGAGGTGGCAGCAGCCCGCTCACAAAGGGACTTGCTAGTTGCTGCGAGGATTCTAGCTTTCACTCCAGTGAAATGGAAAGCTATTGGGGGTCTGAGAATAAGACAGCAGAGGGCATGAGCAGGAGGAGGGGACCAATTATATGGCCATGATTGCAGATAAGAAATAACTTTGGAGCTGTCCCAGTCTCCTCAGGCCAGTGGGGATAGATCAGGAGTGACCCTCAGCAACTGGCTTTCCCTGCTTTCGAGAGAGCTTTGTCTTCCCCATCCCTATCTATCCCTAAGCAAAAATTCAGAAAATTTGTGTGGGCCAGGGGAGGGTACTAACTTCCTCACTGCTCATCAAGGTGCCATAAACTGTAGAGATGCATTACTTTATTTATTCTTTATCACAATCCTGTAATCCCAGCTCCACAGACAAGAAAGCAGAAGCTCAGGGAACTGGAAAAACTCTACCAAGATTCCTAAGCCAATGTGCTTTTGGTGGCACTAAGCTGTGTCCTTGTTGGGACATTCTGTCATCTTATACCTGGCAAAGAAAGAAGGCACTGGACTGGTTTATGCTGGAAACGCTTTCCAGGGCAACGAAAATGCTTGATTGGAGTTTCTGATGAAAGAAAGTATAAAAGGCTCAAACAAGCCAGGCAGTAATTCCATACTTAGAGCCAATTAGCCAGAGATGCCAGACCGTTAAATTTCCTTCTTCTTTTCTCACACTGACTAATGAAAGCAGCATGAGACACCAAGAAGAGTGTGCAGGAGAAATATGCCATTATATCACCTCCCCCACAATCTCTGACTGTGGAATATGAGGCCTCTCAACATTCTGCTGACTGGCCAATGGCCCGGTGGGCCCAAAAGGGTACCCCTGAAGATGCACTCCCTTTTCATGTCTTCAAATCACAAAGAACCAGGGTCACTGGGTAGTTCCCAACATACAGGCTTAGAAATCTGCTTCAAAGGCCCATGAGGCTTTTGAGCTCCATGGGGGCAACCCAATGGACTGTGCTGAAGTAGAACTTATTTCATTTTAAATAAGTATGTTGCCAGATATCACAGTCCTACCCGAGAAGAACATATATAAAACCCCAATATCTGGACTCATAGGAATTAAATAGCAAGGGAAGGGTCTCCAAGGGAAAGTGACAAGGGGACCAGACACTGAACATGAACTCACAATCACCCTTTGAAATGGTAATATTTGCATTCATCTAACACATATTTACTGAGCGCACACACACACACACACGTACTCGCACACACACACGTGCTCAGCACTGTTGAAGGTGCAGTGGAAGCAGAGGTGAAAGAAGAAAAAAACTCTTGTCTTTGAGAAGCATACAAGGGGAGGCAGGGCACACTCAAAGATCAGGGAGGTAAAATAATTTGCTCAGGTCCTAGTGTTAATGAGATTTGAATCCAGCTTTATTGCACTCCACTTTACCTCTGTCTACCAGGACACTGGTGTTCTACTATAACTTTCAGGTGGTTTTTTGTTTTGTTTTTGTATGTTTTAGGGGTGGGGGGTGCAGATAAGGAAGGGAAAAGGCTGAAAATATTTTCCTTTGGTGGTGTTTGAGCATTTCTGCAGAATCTGTGCTGGATCACAGCAGCAGGGCATAATGAAGAAATGCACTTAGCCTGGGATCAGGAGACATTTTGTTGTTGTTGAGAGACAGGGTCTTGCTCTGTCACCCAAGCTGGTGTGCAGTGGCTCAATCCTAGTTCACTGTAGCCTCGAACTCCTGAACTCAGGTGATCCTCCTGCCTCAGCCTCCTGAGTAGCTAGGACTACAGGCAGACACTACCACATCTGGATAATTTTATTTTATTTTTTGTAGAGATGTGCTAAGTACAGTGGCTAGGCTGGTGTCAAACTCCTGGCCTCAAGCGATCCTCCTATCTCAGCCTCCAAAAGTGCTGGGACTACAGGCATGAGCCACCGCGCCTGGCAGGAAACTTATATTCTAGTTAAAACTCACTGACTCTGGAAAGTCACTCTCTGGGCTTCAGTTTAAATGTCTCTAAAAAGAGGGGGTTAACCTAGCAAGGAATGGTAAATGGGTTCTTCTTACACCTAACAATTCAAATCTATTCATGGTTCCTGTCTAGAATGCTGGGGTATGCTGAAGCCATATGCACGCTTAGTGAAAGGAGCTGTAACTGCCTAATGATGTTTGCTATAAGGTCAGAGGGTAATAATTAATCCAGATGATCATGTGAGGACTCTGCCACTTCTGATGATTCGAGGTAGAAGTCATTTTAATTTCGTGATGAAATTAAAAAAAACCCTTCTTCCACGACTTTCTAACCAATTCACAGGAGTATCCTTAAAATGACAGATCACCTATATTCCGATATAAGACTAGTGATAGTGTTTAATGTTTCATTTTAAACAGTTATGATACTATGGCATATTTATTAGAATCTAGAAACAGTTCTGTCATTTAGAATGTTTCAGTGAACAGGAATTCACCTGTCACCACTGAAACTTGTGGTAATGTTTCCAAAGATCTCTCATTCCATACGCCTTTTTGCAATGTGACTTACCACTCTCCCAACAAGGAATGAAGTCTATTTTCCTCCTCTTGAATCTAGGCTAGATAGACTTCATGTTGCTTTGACCAAAAGTGTGACGGATGTGACATTGTGTGACTTCTGAGCCAAGGGGGTGAAAAAGCCTGATGGATCATTGTATTGTGGCTATGTAAGATTTGGGGAAATTGGGATGAAAGGTATACAGAACCATTTGTATTATCTTTGCAATGTTTTTCTAAGTCTGAAATTGTTTCAAAATTAGAAGCTAAATTAAAAGTTTTTTGTTTCATTTCTTTTTTAAGGCTTTTATTTTATGTTCAGAGGTACATGTGCAGGAAGGCCTGGCAGATTCCATTCTTACATTGTAACATGGAAAAACCCCACCTACTCTGAAACTCTCATGCTGTGATAGCAGCACTGACAGACCATGCAGAGGGACAGAGACAACCAACCCCAAGCTGTTTCAGTCATGTCAGCTGAAATACCAGACATGATTTTTTTTTTTTCTTTTTGGATTTGAGATAATTTCTTGTTAAAATGAACCAGAAGTACAAGGTTCCATTGGAACTAAAACAGTTGACAGAATAGGGTTGAAGTTAATCAAATCTTCAAGGACAATCAGATCAAACAAAGCCAGTAAAAGTGGAGAAACCCAACACTAGTTTGGAACGCACACAGAAATACTAGCATGTCAGGTACCTCCTGACCCCTCCCAGCAGTTGGCCATCATGCTCCCACCCCTCTCTCCCATCTGAAGCACTGGCCAAACCAAATGGCTTCTTTCTCTGTATTGCAAGTGTAAGTCAACCCAAGAGTACCCTTTTGGACATAATACAAAGCCAAGAAGAAAGTTTATGGATCATATGGGATGGTAGAAAGTGTACAAACCCAACCCAGCAAACTGCTTATCGTTATCTATGTTCCAGCCTCAGTAGATGCCAACAAGGAGCAGAGATGAATCAATCTTTCCTCTCAAG
Organism: Macaca fascicularis; assembly: GCF_037993035.2. Classification (NCBI taxonomy): domain Eukaryota; kingdom Metazoa; phylum Chordata; class Mammalia; order Primates; family Cercopithecidae; genus Macaca; species Macaca fascicularis. The sequence goes on along the minus strand of NC_088380.1, from coordinate 146,694,564 downwards.
CCCTGTCCAAATTACGGAATCTCTAAGATTGGGGGTGGTTTGTGATGTAACAATAGATAACCAAAACATACATCAACCTTCCACCTATGGCAAATGCCTTAAATTCTGCTCTGGCAAGATCTGGCTGCCAAATGGACCTTTTGGATCTAATCCTTAGGGTGAGATCAGTTTCACATTCTTCTTGGCTAAGTGCTTTTGTTTCCAGAGTTCATTTTATACAGCACCACTGCTTTTATTTCAATAAGATTTATCTTCAGTATATCTTAAGAATATTAGCGAGCCAGGCACGGTGGCTCATGCTTGTAATCCCAGCAATTTAGGAGGCTGAGGCAGGTGAATCACCTGAGGACAGGAGTTTGAGACCAGTCTGGCCAATACAGTGAAATCTCATCTCTACTAAATATACAAAAATTAGCTGGGCATTGTGGCACACATCTGTAATGCCAGCTACTCGGGAGGCTGAGGCAAGAGAATCACTTGAACCTGGGAGGCGGAGATTGTAGGGACCCGAGATTGCGCCACTGCACTCCAGCCTGGGTAACAGAGCAAGACTCCATCCCCCCACAAAAAAAAAGATTATTAAAGGATTCCCCCACTTTCTGGTAGGAGGGTTTTCTTCTCCCTGCAATGTTAGTTCCCTTAGAATCCCTTTTTTTCTGTTTGGATCACCATCTTTCATCTTGGAGCCTTTCTTTACTCAGATGTCTGGTGAACCTCTGTTGCTGGTTAATATCAAAGGCTAAGATTCTATCACTTGTAGCCTTAAGAGTGTTGACCAAAACAAATGGTGAAAGCCTAAACACTAAGGTTGATTGAATTCAGACATAAAAAAGCTAAAATGGACTGTACATAAGGTAGACACTATTTAATCTGGAGCAAGAAGAAGGGCTCTGAAAGAAGTCTGTATAGGGTGCAGTTGAAGCAAATAGGAGTGGTAAATTCTACTGGAGGTATAGTATAGGTAAGGAAAAGCTTCAAGGAAGAAAAGATATTTTCTTTTGATCTCCAGAGATGTGTAGGGTAGGTTGTGGCATAGTGGGGATCAGAGGTGGGAAGTAAAGGAAGCAGCATGAACAAAGTTAGGGTATATGGACCAGCATGGCAGTTTAGAGGCCTTACCTACATATAGACTACTTAGATGATAATATCCTGGATTTTAAGCTGATGTAATTATTGGATGAGACATCTAGTGGTGGTGGAAGGGGGTGTATATATTTTGCTTATGAGGGAGATGTGAATTGTTGGGAGTAAAGGGCAGAATGTGGTGGACTGTTTGCACAGATGGTCACCAATTCCTCTCACCCTGTATTCACATGCCATTCCTCCAAGATGGAGTCTATTTTACACAAATGTTTATAACAGCCATTATTCATTATTCCTAATAGCCAAAAAGTAGAAACAACCTAAATGCCCATCAACCAATGACAGGGTAACTAAAATGTGGTATATCCACAATGGAATATTATTTGGCAATAGGAAGGAATGAAGTATTGATACATGCTACAACATAGATGAACCCTGGAAATATCAAGCTAACTGAAAGAAGCCAGTAACAAAAGACCAAATATTGTATGGTTGCATTTATATAAAATGTCCAGAGCAGACAAATCTATGAAGACAGAGCAGATTAATGGTGGGGAAGAGGCCGGGCATGGTGGCTTACACCTGTAATCCCAGCACTCTGAGAGGCTGAGGTGGGCAGATCACAAGGTCAGGAGATCGAGACCATCCTGGCTAACACGGCGAAACCCCGTCTCCACTAAAAATACAAAAAATTAGCTGAGCATGATGGCGGGCGTCTGTAGTCCCAGCTACTCGGGAAGCTGAGGCAGGAGAATGGCGTGAACCCAGGAGGCGGAGCTTGCAGTGAGCCGAGATCACACCACTGCACTCCGGCCTGGGCAATAGAGCGAGACTCCGTCTCAAAAAAAAAAAAAAAAAAAAAAAAACACGTGGGGAAGAGTGGAAGGAAATGGGAAGAGATTGCTAAACGGTTTCTTTTTGGGGTGATGAAAATGTTCTGTATATAGACCAATGGAACAGAACAGAGGCCTCAGAAATAACACCACACATCTATAACCATCTGATCTTTGACAAACCTGACAAAAACAAGCAATGGGGAAAGGATTCTCTATTTAAAAACTAGGAAAACTAGCTAGCCATGTGCAGAAAACTGAAACTGGACCCCTTCCTTATACCTTATACAAAAATTAACTCAAGATGGATTAAAGACTTAAATGCAAGACCTAAAACCATAAAAACCCTAGAAGAAAACCTAGGCAATACCATTCAAGACACAGGCATAGGCAAAGACTTCATGGCTAAAACACCAAAAGCAATGGCAACAAAAGCCAACATTGACAAATGGGATCTAATTAAACTAAAGAGCTCCTGCATAGCAAAAGAAACTATCATCAGAGTGAACAGGCAAACTACAGAATGGGAGAAAATTTTTGCAATCTATCCATCTGACAAAGGGCTAATATCCAGAATCTACAAGGAACTTAGACAAATTTACGAGGAAAAAACAACCCCATCAAAAAGTGGGTAAAGAATATGAATAGACACTTCTCAAAAGAAGACATTTATGTGGCCACCAAACATATGAAAAAGAGCTCATCATCATTGGTCATTAGAGAAATGCAGATCAAAACCACAATGAGATACCATCTCACGCCAGTTAGAACGGTGATCATTAAAAAGTCAGGAAACGGCTGGGCACTGTGGCTCACGCATGAAATCCTAGCACTTTGGGAGGCATGGTGGCACATACCTGTAATCCCAGCTACTCAGGGGGCTGAAGCAGGAGAATCGCTTGAACCCAGGAGGTGGAGGTTGCAGTGAGTCAAGATCGTGCCACTGGCCGGGCGCGGTGGCTCAAGCCTGTAATCCCAGCACTTTGGGAGGCCGAGACGGGCGGATCACGAGGTCAGGAGTTCGAGACCATCCTGGCTAACACGGTGAAACCCCGTCTCTACTAAAAAAATACAAAAAACTAGCCGGGCGAGGTGGCGGGCGCCTGTAGTCCCGGCTACTCGGGAGGCTGAGGCAGGAGAATGGCGTAAAAAAAAACCCGGGAGGCAGAGCTTGCAGTGAGCTGAGATCCGGCCACTGCACTCCAGCCTGGGCAACACAGCGAGACTCCGTCTCAAAAAAAAAAAAAAAAAAAAAAAAGATTGTGCCACTGAACTCCAGCCTGGGCGACAGAGCGAGACTCTGTCTCAAAAAACACAAAACAAAACAAAAACAATAAAAAGTCAGGAAAAAACAGATGCTGGAGAGGATGTGGAGAAATAGGAACGCTTTTACACTGCTGGTGGGAGTGTAAATTTAACCATTGTGGAAGACAGCATGGTGATTCCTCAAGGATCTGGAACCAGAAATACCATTTGACCCAGCAATCCATTACTGGGTATATACCCAAAGGATTATAAATCATTCTACTATAAAGACACATGCACAGGTATGTTTACTGCAGCACTATTAACAATAGCAAAAACTTGGAACCAACTCAAATGCCCATCAATGATAGACTGGATAAAGAAAATGTGGCACATATACACAATGGAATACTATGCAGCCATAAAAAAGGATGAGTTCCTGTCCTTTGTAGGGGCATGGATGAAGCTGGAAACTATCATTCTCAACAAACTAACATAGGAACAGAAAACCAAACACCACATGTTCTTACTCATAAGTGGGAGCTGAACAATGAGAACACATGGACACAGGGAGGGGAACATCACACACTGGGGCCTATCGGGGGATGGAGGGCTAGGGGAGGGATAGCATTAGGAGAAATACCTAATGTAGATGACAGGTGCAGCAAACCACCATGGCACATGTATACCTATGTAACAAAACTGCACGTTCTGCACATGTATCCTAGAACTTAAAGTATAATAATAAAAGAAAATGTTCTGGAATTATGATAGTGATGATGGTTGAAAAATTCTGTTGATATACCAAAAACCATTGGATTGTACAACTTTAAATGGGTAAATTGTAAGGTACATGAATTATATCTCAAATATACCAAAAAAAGAGGGGGAGGAGGGAGGTGATATCTGTTCCCCCTCCTGTTGAAAGTAGCTGGCCTTGAGACTCATTTTGAACACTAGAATAAGGGATAAGTGATGCTATGCCAGTTCTGGGCCTAGCCCAAAATCCTGGCAGCTTCCACTTTCACTCTGTTGGAAGCTAGCTGTCATGTAAAGCAGCTTAAGCTAGACCACCCAATGATGACAGACTATGTGCAGACAGAGGCCTCGTGGAGGCAAACCAAGACCCTAGTCATGTGAGTGAGGTCATCTTGGATAGCTGACACCCAGCCAGGCTGACAGCTGAATTAAGTAACATGAGTGACCCCACGAAAGATCACACAAAGCAAGAAGAGCCTCCCAGCCAACTCAGAGAATCATGAGAAATAATAAATCGTTGTTTTAAGCCAGTGAGTTGGGGGTGATATGTTATGCAACAGATAACTGAAACACAACCTTTCTGAGTCTCAGATTCCACTTCTATAACATGAGACTGATACTATGGGGTTGTTGTGAAGATTACATAAAGCTAACACCAGCATGGTGCTCAACAAATACTAGTTGTTATTCTTAAAAACCACCCAGGAGATCCTTGACATAATCTGCAGGTATGCTCTTCTGGGAGGCCTTATTCCCACAAGCACTTGCTGCTTCCAATCACATGGCTTCCAAAAGGTTGGCTTCTTAAAAAAACAAAAGGTGGGTTTTCTTGCTACAATCTCTGACACATGAATTCTGAATCATAAACAGATGACCAAGGAAGGTTCTGCTTAGGTTAGCCATTTACCCGACCCTGCTCATCCATTCATCACACCTTTATTAAGCCCTAACTAATTATCAGACACCAATTAAGGATAAAGGAGATCCTCCTTCCTTTGAAAAATAAACCATTTCTACCTATGTATCTATTAACATAATATGCTACACACTTGAACTTGAGTGGACAGAGAAAGTATCTACAGTAGTAAATCTAAAATCATTCAACTGGAAAGAAAAAGCTTAAATTTCCATATAGAGCTCATATACACAGCATGAGAACACATAATTCTGACTGGGAATCCCACAAGCAATACCAGAGCAAGGAATGAAATGGGTCCCTAAAGGGTTCATCTCTCAGTGAGGCTACATCCTTCCAAGAGTCCCATTCACAGAACATGGACCCCAGGTGACAAAATTTGACCATTTAGCACTACCTGCTATGTTTTGGTGCAGAAAGGATCTGGGCAGTTAACAATTCACAAGCTAATGACAGAGAAATAAATTCCTGGGTATATCCGTAGGGAAGGATATTAAACAGCTTTCAACTGCATTTGTGAAACCAATCATGATTGGTAACACTGAACTAAAGAGGCTTTTAATCCTAAAAAGAATTAAGAAATTATTTTTCATCAAAAAAGCTGACATCAATACTTAAATTATATGAAAGGTAAGAAAGATAACCAAATCTGTATTTTCTGCATGAACAGTGGACAAAGTCCACTGAACCTAGGAAGCACTTAATCTAAACAAACTCAATAAAGTTCTAAACTCATCAAATGCTAGTTAGAGAGTCAGTATAAACAATATTGGCCTAGAAATGGACAAGAAGACCATGAGGGCTATAGGTGAAAGAACTAACACCAGGCAGGCATTGGGCTGAGTCTACCAGATAACTCAAATGCTGGGCTATATTTCTCTGCTGACATATAATGTATAGCAAAGTACACAAGTCATAACTATCTATCTTGAAGAATGTTTACATCAAGATTAAGATACAGAGTATTCCTAACACCCCAGAAAGTTCCTTTGTTCCCATCCCAATGAATAACCAGTCCCACCCTAGTTTCCCAACTCCACAGCCAGGAGTAACCATTATTTTGATCTCTGGCATCATACATACTTTTTGTCTGTTTTTGAATTTCACATAAATGAAATCATACCCTATGTTGTCTTTTATGCTTTCTTTTATTCATCACAGGGTTACCTTATTTTGAAGCAGAAAACCCAGAAGCTGAGGTTTATTTTCCGAAAATGTTTCTCTGATGTCACAGGCCTGAATACCAACTACTCTGATTACACTGGTTATACTTCCTGCCCTCTTCCGAGCATGCATTATAAAAACTGTTACAACAGAACACAATTTTGGATTGCAAAAGTTTCCTTCCAGATAAATTAAATTATTTAAAGGTATTCAAATATTCTATTCAATCTTAACAGAGTATAAGCTTTGCCACTATAAAAGCATAATCTTTTCCATGAATGTAAAATTCTTATTCTAGAGAATCATCAAGTCCTAGAATAAAACTAACCAGCAATTCTGTTATTACTTTTGATTAGTAAAGAATTAAATGACAGGAAAATCTCTCAGAGGAGGCATAAGGCGCTAAATTCAGATGAATGTGAGTCAGCTCAGAAAAGGCAGGAGAGGAACAACAGTACAACAATAAATTATAAGTACAGATTTTGAGGCCAAGCTATCAGTATTCTAATCTGGAAAGTGCCCCTTCTAGCTAGGTGACCTTGGGCAAGTCATTACTCTAACTTTGTACCTCTATTACATCACTATAAAATGGGAATAACTTCATAGGGTTGTTGCAAGGATTAAATGTTAATGTATATAAAGCACTTAGGAGACCATGTGACACACAATAAGCACTTTTTTTTTTTTTGAGATGGAGTCTCACTCTGTCACCAGGCTAGAGTGGATGGTGTAACCTCGGCTCACAGCAACCTCTGCCTCCCAGGTTCAAGCCATTCTCCTGCCTCAGCCTCCTGAGTAGCTGGGACTACAGATGCGTACCACCATGCCTGGCTAGTTTTTGTATTTTTAGTAGAGACAAGGTTTCACCATGTTGGCCAGGCTGGTCTTGAACTGACCTCAGGTGATCTGCCCGCCTTGGCCTCCCAAAGTACTGGGATTACAGGCATGAGCCACCGTTCCTGGCCATAATAAGCACTTTTTAAGAATCAGCTATCTTGATCAGGCACGGTGGCTCATGCCTGTAATCCCAGCACTTTGGGAGGCCAAGAGGGGTGGATGATGAGGTCAAGAGATCGAGACCATCCTGGCCAACATAGTGAAACCCCATCTCTACTAAAAATACAAAATTAGCTGGGCGTGGTGGTGAATGCCTGTAGTCCCAGCTACTTGGGAGGCTGAGGTAGGAGAATCACTTGAACCCAGGAGGCGGAGGTTGCAGTGAGCGGAGATCGCGCCACTGCACTCCAGCCTGGTGACAGAGCAAGACTCCGTCTCAAAAAAAAAAAAAAAAAAAAAAATCAGTTATCTTAAAAAGCTGAAAGGGGCTGGGCACAGTGGCTCACGCCTGTAATCCCAACACTTTGGGAGGCCGAAGCAGGCGGATCATGATGTCAGGAGATTGAGACCATCCTGGCTAACACAGAGAAACCCCGTCTCTACTAAAAATACAAAAAATTAGCCGGGCGTGGTGGCAGGTGCCTGTAGTCCCAGTTACTCGGAAGGCTGAGGCAGGAGAATGGTGTGAACTCGGGAGGTGGAGCTTGCAGTGAGCCAAGATCGCACCACTGCACTCTAGCCTGGGCAACAGAGCAAGAGTCCATCTCAAAAAAAAAAAAGCTGAGAGGGCTTTTAAGAGAGCAGCTATTCTGACAACCAAAGGGCTATAAAATAGTGACCAAGACATCTAGCACAGTGCTCCTCAAGATGTTTTATTTTCAATCCTTCATAGACTGATACTTTCTGTAAAATGCAAGATTACATGCTTGGATGTCACAGCAACACCAAATTGCTCTAAAAGTTTCTGAATGTTTACTCTCACTTTCTGTACATACGATACAGTCCATAACTGTTCACTGTTCATTGACTGGCATTTGTCTACAGACTGAACTTTGAGTAACACTGTTTTATAGCACACAAGAAGGACTCAAGAGCCTCCTGAAAACTCAACTGGAAGGTTAAATAGAATTATAAAAACATTTAGTAAGAAAAAAAAAAAAAACCTAGTAGCAGGGGCAAGAGGATGACTTGAGGGTCAACAAGCTGACAGATAAAATAAACTCAAGAGGCTAATTACTAAACTTAAAATATAAAGCTTGCTGCAGAGCAAAGACCCAACTGCTAATTCCCTCCCTACCCCCAAGTGCTCTAAAGGTGGCCCTCAGAAAACACGTTGGTCAGGAAGTCATCGGCCCCAGAGGGGACAAGAAGTGTGAATGTAGTAGGCAGAGCTGACTTGGGCCTCTTTTCAGGAGTGAGAATCCACCCTAAGCCATCATCAAGCTTTGGGGACATCAAGCACAAGTTGCAAAGGCTGGAAAGAGTTTCTTCTCTGCCAAAGAAAACATGCAAACATTTCCTTTGGTGACACAGGACTATATACCCACATATTGAGAGACACACACCTGTGGTTTTAGGAGGCTCCTGAGGTCCACCCTGCCAGCCGTACTGTGGGTATCCTTGGTAGGGGTACCCTTGAGGAGGTGGGTAGGGTCCCCCCATAGGTCCTGGACCCATTGGTTGTGGTGGATAAGGTGGGTATGGGGCCGTTGGACCAGGGCCCGGATATGGTGGAGGGTTCCCTTGGTTCATCGGGGACCTGTAAAGTGCACCTAAGAGACAAAAAGAATGAAAATTATTTGCATTTAACTGTGGAAATCATCAGGAATAAAATTCTAACCCATAAGATCATTTACAAAATACCTTCAAGCTATATCAAGCCTTGTGCAAATCTCTAGCTCTGCTCATTTTGTTTCCTTCTCACCATCACTACAATTGGCAATTATTTTATATATTTATTTGCTTTTTGTCTATTTCCTCCACTAGACTGTAGGCTGTGACAGTAGACATCAAGTAAGTTTTAGATTACCACCATGTCCCTAGAGCACTGCACAGTACCTGGTACAAGGCAGTCCCTAAATAAATGTGTTAAATGAATAACAAGATATTTTGTTTTTTAAATCCTCTGAAATGTCCATAAATGTGATTGGAGAGCTTTAAGAAAGTGTTCTAACAGCACTATGAGTCACATCAGTGGATGCTGATCCACTACTAGAAGCCCTCCAATCAACAGGGTTGGGCCACAGTGGGGACTTCTAACAAGCAGCACCGGCAGCAATGACCAACCAAAGTTTGTAACCATCACCATTGCTCTGGGGATTGGGGTGATCTGGTTGTTCTCCCCAGACCTGCTGCTCTAAGCAGTTGGACAGCGCTGTCTATAGAGAATGCCAAGCGTCTCCTCTGCCCGTCCAGGCCCCTGAGACTCTGGGGGGCTCACCAGGAACACTTATTTGTGTTTACAGGACCCTGTCCTCTGTGGTTTGCTTCTGTGAGGGAAGCCATGCTTCCCAGCCCCCAAGCCTGTTAATCATTCTCTTGATTGGGCTTGAAGTTCTCAGGGCCAGCATCTTGTTTCTGTTATCTCTTCAAGCTCCACAGTGGTGGTGACTTTCAGATTAAAAACAAAAAAATGGCCAGGTGTGGTGGCTCATGCCTGTAATCCCAGCACTTTGGGAGGCTGAGGCGGGTGGATCATGTTGAGATTGAAACCATCCTGGCTAACATGGTGAAACCCCATCTCTACTAAAAATACAAAAAATTAGCCGGGCATGGTGGCACATGCCTGTAGTCCTAGCTACTCAGGAGGCTGAGGCAGGAGAATCGCTTGAACTTGGGAGGTAGAGGTTGCAATGAGCTGAGATTGCGCCACTGCACTCCAGCCTGGGCAACAAAGTGAGACTCTGTCTCAAAAACAAACAAACAAACAATTACTGGGGAATGCAAAGTATAAACTCTAAGAATGTCTCACTTAAACAACATGATATCATCTGTCATACTGCTGCTTTGTGCTGTTACCCATATCTTACATCAATAGTTAACTTTTTACCTATTTGGGCGTCTTCTATCCCCAACCAAATAGTAGGGAAGAGTCTCAGATTCAAAATGTAATAATTTCACTATTATTTTCCATAACAGGCAATCAATAAATTCCTAAGTGACTTTATTATATAAAGGACAGAATAGTCATAAATAGTCTAAGTTCCCTAAAATATCTGGATTACAGTAGCAGTGGACTTTGCTGGTTGCCCACACAACATCCATATTCTCCCCTCCTAACAGTAGTCAGGTTTCCAGGTAGATCTCTGCCCATTCTTCCTGTAGTTCATGTGCTTCAGGGAAAGCTCATCCCATCCAGCTCCAGGGTGAACCCAGTCTATCTAAACCAATCAGGGTCACTCTCTCCACTTTTTCATCATGATTGATTCAAGGAATTCAGGACTTAACCCAGATGCAAATGGCACTCCCTGGCCACTGGGACTGGTTCTGAAGTGGTTCAATCAGTAAAAAGCTCGGACTCTTAACACACTCCCACCAAACCTTGCCTTCCCCTGTACAAAGGTATACACAAAGTCTAGGAAAGATAAGGCCTACAAAATTACTGAGAGCAAATCTGCAGCCCTGAGAAGGAGCCAGCTTTAAGCGGGCCACTCAGAAAGGCAGAGCAGAAAAAAGGAAAGAAATGGCATTCCGGATGACTTTATAACAACTCATAAATCAAAGACTAAAGCCTGGCCTAACCTAAACTACCTCTACAGAACTTCCAGTCCTGGAAACCGATGGTAAGGTAAGGTAATGAACCCTTCTGGGTGACATTCACAAATATACATTTATTAAGTGCTTTCTTGACACTGGACTAAGTAGTGAGGTATAGAGCTCAATATGCCTCAAACCCTACCCTTGGGCAACTGGTTGAAACAAACATAAGGACAATGATTTTTAGAAAACGTGGTAAACAGACTGCTGGGTAGGAGTAGGGGCTTAAACCTAGTAGAAGGAGGTGCTGATGGAGAGAGTGTCATTTGAAGGAGTGTGATTATAAATTGAAACTCTATGTTATGGGATCAAATGGCTTGAGGGTCTCTATTTCAACCATATCTGTATTATCTCCCATTTTTGACACCACCTTATTTTTCCAGGGCCTGAAAGGGACTCAGAAAAAAAGGAGAATTCTTTTCCTTTTCTGCTCTCTGGTCTGCAACTGGCAACACACCCTGACCTAGGAACCCGAATGCAAAGGCTCATGGTGATTAACACTACAATTATCATACAAATTTGGATAAAAGCAAATGCATTTTTTTTCCTCTCTCCTACCAGGAAGGCTGTAGAAAGCCTAGTGAGCCCTGGTTAACACAGAAATCAGTCTCATCAATCACCATATGGCCATTCCATTATTTATTTTTAAATCACACAAGTACAATACAGTTATCCTAACTACTTCTGTCCTGAAATTCAGTGTATGTAACCTAACTTCATTAAAACTGCAGTTTAACGTAATCAGTTCAACAAGATCATGTAGATCATTCTTACTCTAGCAAAGTCTGGACCTATATTTCTTTGAAGATATTGTTCATCTAAAAACAATGGGCAATGAGGAGAAAAAAGAACAGAGTATAGAACTACTACAACTTCAGACCTCAATGTCTCATGACTTATCTTGATCTATCTGTTTGCATTATCCTGTGCAGTTCTCTCCCTGAGAACCTCAAAGCTCTCTTCCAAGTGTATGTGTCCTCCTCACTTACCCCCTCATCATGTTTCTCTCTCATTTTTGGTATGTATCTTTCTCCATCTGCTTGAGGAAAAAAAAATGTAAGGTCTAGAAGGGAAAAATCCCATGAGTTATTCACAGAGGCATTTATACAAAGGATAAACCACAAAGGTGCTCCAGCTACCATGACCTCCTTCCACACATATACTTTTTCCCTTTGTTCCCAATATAGACAGTCACCTTGGAAGAATAAAAATCTGGATCTATTTTCAGTTTCCTCTAAACAAGAAAAAAATCCCAGTGAGAGAACAGCAAAAGTCACAGAAAGAGCATCTGTGCTGGATGACAGATCCTAGAGCTGGCATTTGAAAAACAGGACTTCATCCAGTGGGAATCCATTGTTCCCAAGCTGGTAAAGAAGCAAAGCAAAGCAAAAAAGATTACCTAACACTGACACAGTATAGTACAAACCACTTTACATAAGCAAAACACAAAAGAGCTTTAAATTTAAGGTATGATACTGAACTTTGTAACATGACTGCTTTCCCTTATAAATTTGGTCAGGTAAAATATAAACCCTACTCTAGTGAAGTGTTTCACTACAGATCAAATGCAAACAGTGTAAACTGTAGCATTAAAGACAAATCAGAGCTCTAAAAGGGACAGCTCAAAGAGTGCTGCAGTCAAGATCCATTAATAAACTGCACTGAACACTGCTATCCCACGATCTCATTCAAGACATACTCAGAGTCACGGGATTAGCAGTCATTCAACCACACAATGAGAAGGGCAGAAACTATTCTTTGGGAAAGTGGTCAATGGAAATAAGACCTCATCAAAGTAGAGATGGAGGAAAAAAACACAATATTTTTCAATGTTGTTATTTTTTTAATTACAAGACACCTGCTAGACGGACTGGCACTAACTCTGCAGACAGTAAAGTGGAAAAGTTTCCCCTGGAAAACTTAACAGTCCCAATGGAAAAAAAAAAAAGATAGATACTAATAATTGGGGGGACACCAAAGAAATGACTCGCCAATTACTCCACAGTAAAGCCTATGCACACTGAACTTCTAATGGACTATTTACTGCCTCATACATAAATGAATGGACAAAGATTATCAGACATTGGAGGAAGGCCTCCAACATAAAAAATAGATCAAAACAAAACAGAGGAAGGAAAAAAACAACCTAAATGTCCCAGGAAAGAAAATGTCCAAGAAAAAAACCAAGGTTTTTTTTTTTTTTTTGCAGTTGTTTTAAATTTATGCTTTTGAAGTATGATGTAATACTGTGTAAGAAAAATTTAAAAGCTATATATTCAGCATGTCTCAACTTTCTTTAAAATAAATATGAAAAACAGATCAATAGAGCAGAATAAAGAGTCCTAAAACACATCCATACAGTACAGTCTTCTAATTTAACAGACAGGCACCACTGTAATTCAGAAAAGAAAAGGTAGTCTTTCCAATAAATAGTGCTGGATTAATTGGATATCCTTGTGTTGGGAGAAATGACCCTTGATCTCCATGCTCATACATAAAAAAATCCACAATATATCACAGAAAAAAAATCACAGCATATCACAGACTTATACAAAAGCTAAACTAATCAAGCTTTTGGAAGAAAGTATACCAAATATTCATGACTTTTGCAGTATTTATGTTATGACCCAGAAGCTCTATTCTTAGATATATATATATAGAAGTGAAACAAGTGTGTAAGTCCACCAAAAGACTTACACAAGAATGTTCAAAGCAGCTTTATTTATAATAGTCCCAAACAGAAAGCTATCCAAATGTTAATCAACAGCAGAACAGATAAATTATTACATATTTATGCAGTAGAAAGTGACCCCAAAACAATAAAAAGAACTATTATTACATGAAACAACATGGATGAATCCCGACACAATGGGTGAGCAAAAGAAGACAGACTCAACAGACTTCAACAATACTCTACTTAGTATGTTTTGTGTTGCTATAAAGGACTGAGGCTGGGTAATTTATAAATAAAAGAGGTTTATTTTGGCTTATGGTTCTGCTGACTGTACAAGAAGCATAGTGCTGGCATCTGTATCTGGTGAGGCTCTCAGGTAGCTTACAGTCATGGTGGAAGACAAAGGGTGAAGCAGGCACATCACATGATGAGAGTGGGGGGAGGTCCCAGACTCTTTTAAACAACCAGATCTCACTTGACTAATAGAGTGAGAACTCACTCATTAGCATAAAGAGGACACCAAGCCATTCATGAAGGATACACCCCCATGACCCAAACACCTCCCACCAACCCACCTCCAAAATTGGGGATCACATCCCAACATGAGATCTGGAGAGGACAAATATCCAAACCATATTATTCTGTTTCATTTATATGAGGTACAAGAAGAGCCAAAACAAATCTGTGGATACTGAAAAGAAAGATACCAAAATAAATCTATGAATACTGAGGAGAAGATACAAGAGAACCTTCAGGAATGATGGAAACGTTCTGTATCTGGAACTGAGTCATGTTTACATGAATACATATGAACGTATTGAGTTGTACATTAACATTTTCAAACTTTATTGTAAGTTGTACAGTAACAGCAGACAGATATTTTGCTAGAAAAAAATATTTATTGTGGTTTTCCTTGGGTGCTGGAATTGTGGGCAATTTTTGTTACTTATACTCATCTGTATTTCTGAAAATTTCAAGAGAACCTATAGAGTCAGAAAAAAGATTAAGTTTTCTTAGTGCTTTCAGATATATATCCATTCTGCCTGCCATTTTTTAATAGCTAGAATGCCACTTTAGCTGGGCTCAGTGGCTCATGGTTATAATGCCAGTGACTTGAGAGGCTGAGGCAGGGGAATCACTTGAGACCAAGAGTTCAAGACTAGCCTGGGTAGGGTAACATAGTGAAACCCTCTCCCCCCGCAAAAAAATTAGCAAGCTGTGGTGGTATACATAGTCCTAGCTGCTCGTGAGGCTGAGGTGGGAGGATCACTTCAGCCCAGGAGTCTGAGCTGCAGTGAGCTATGATCATGACACTACACTCTAGTCTGGGCAACAGAACAAGACCCTGTCTCTAAAAAAAAAAGTTAAAATTAACAAATATTTTTTTAAATGCTGCTTTAAACCTCCTATTCACTTCTGATATACTAATTTGCCTTCTCATTACTTACCTTCTTCTTGTTAACAATCTACTCAAAATCTGCTCTTCACTGCTTTTTAAGGTGATTTTTGTAGTTGCAATTTTTTTTTTTTTTCCCCACAAGACACTTTGGTTCTCTAAGGTCTTCAAATGTTTTCTTTCTGCTTCAAACCAAAAAGTCACTTGGTTGGGTACCAGACTTGGGGTAAAAATAACAAATTATTTTGGTTACATACAGACTTCTCTATCTTGGAACCCTTCTTATTATCAAAGCCTAAAGCCATGCTTATCCTTATGTCCTTCAATTTATCTTTCTTGGTAACTCATAAAATTAAAGTTTAAAAACATGAGAGCAGGGCCAGGCACCATGGTTCACACTGGTAATCCTGGCACTTTGGGAGATCAAGGCAGGTGGATTGCTTGAGCCTAGGAGTTTGAGACCAGTGTGGGCAACATAGTGAGAACCTGTCTCTACAAAAAATAGGAAAATTAGCTGGGTGTGGTGGTGTACATCTGTAGTCCCAGCTACTTGGGGGAGGATGAAGTGGGGGAATCACTTGAGCCTGGGAGATTGAGGCTGAGGTGAGCCATGATCATACCACGACACTTAAGCCTGGGAGATGGTGCAAGACCTTATCTCAAAAACAAAACAAAACAAACAAACAAAAACTATGAGAGCAGATCTTACCCTAGAGACCTCAGCGTCTTTTTTTTTTTTTTTTTTAACTCCCCATTAGCTGTTTTTTTTAACAAGACCTTTGTAAATAGATCACTTTACATTCTAAGTCCCTCAATAGGTCTTGACTCTCACATCTATAATTTTGGGTGCGGTTTGTTCAGGTAAAACAAACAAACAAAAAAAAGTTTTAGAATTACTGAGCTGTCTGTTTGTTTGTTTATTTTTTGAGACAGAGTTTCACTTTGTCACCCAGGCTGGAGTGCAGTGGCGCGAGCTCGGCTCACTACAACCTCCGCCTTCCAGGTTCAAGCGATTCTCCTTCTTCAGCCTCCAGAGCAGCTGGGATTACAGGTGTGCACCACCATGCCTGGCTAATTTTTGTAGTTTTAGTAGAGACGGGGTTTCACCATGTTGGCCAGGCTGGTCTTGAACTCCTGACCTCAGGTGATCCGCCTACCTCAGCCTCCCAAAGTGCTGGGATTACAGGTGTGAGCCACCACGCCTGGCCTAGAATTACTGAGTTTTATGCTGCCGTATCATCTCTGGTTTAGAGTTTTCATCAAATTTTGGCGTTGACGTGTTAGTTTATTCCATTCACACAGCCATTTGTTCATCCATAAATACTTATGGGAGCATCAACTATTACCCAGTATTACTGGGTTCCAGGCGCTGTTGAGATAATGGTAAGCAAGAGACAGTTCCTATTCAGGGTATGACAGAGACAGACAATAACACCAGCAATTACAAAACCAAGCTAAGATAGAGGAAGCAGAGTGTACTGTAAGCTCAAAGTGGAGACAACTAATTACTCAGGGAAGTCAGAGAACGATTTTAGGAGAAGTGATGATCACATGACTAAGCATAAACAGAAATTCGTATTACTCCAAATTTCATACTCTGCAGAGGCAACAATCTGTGCGATGTTTCAGAGAAAAAGCAGAGCACATTTGAGGAACTGACTAGGTTTTTATGCCTGAAGCACACTTCATAGGATGAGGCCAATGGGTCAGCTCATAAACAGCCTTGCTAAGAGCAGACTTCTAGGATTGCTGCATCTTCCTTTTCTATCGTTATTCTTTATTTCTTTTAAAAGGATTCATGTAACTTTATGTTTGTTTGTTGAATACTATTGACAAACTTAATAATTCACTTATTTCATGATGTTTATTAAGTACCTACTACATATCAGGTCTAGAGCTGGGGATAAGAGGTAAAGAACTATAGCTGGCTTGCTCCTCTCCTTCAGTACTGCTATTAATAAAAATAAAATTATCATTTCAATTTGTCTGCTATTGCATCAGATGGAATATGCTGGAAGTTTTCCAAATTTTAAGGATATGGTGAAGGTAGTTTGACAGAATAGACAAAACTTACTTTGGGAGGTCCAGAAGGCATTTACCTCAAAGTGCTATACAATTTACTAAAACTGAAGTACAAGTAGAAGCCCAAATGACTCCCCAATTGGGAGAGTCATACTACACATACTTGTGAATGTACAGTAAGCAGAGGTAAGAAATGATGGTCTCAAATCTTAAACCCAAGGCCAAAGTCACAAGAATAAGCATTCCAGAACTGTAGGCCTTCTCCTAGGAAGAACTTGCTCCTGATATGGACACTTTAACACAGGAGCCCCAGGGGGATAGCAATAGCAGGGATTTATATTTTTAAAGATGGTAGCAGTGCTCCCAGTAACAGTGCAACACCAGGAGACCACTGATAGTTAGCATAACATAGACAAGATATTTCTTTTTATGACTTGCTCAGCATTTTAAACACATTTGCTAGGTATTGTCATTTCCTAAACTGCTCTTCTTTTAGGGACAGACTAGAGGAAGACAACCTGCAGTATTACTCCATTATTGTCCAAATACTGATTCTGGCCTCAACCTCCCAAATATTATTGGCCATCCCCTACCTCATTCACTATCTCTTGTTTGTCACAGAGTATTACCAGGCCCTGAGCTATTCTCATATAGTCAATGAATGAATAAGTATTAGAACGTATCTTTTATATCAACATTTTGGCTGTGGCTTCAGAATAGCCCCTCTATGGAGTACAAAATGACACACAGCTCAGATATGGGACCTTTCGCCGAACAAGGGCATCAAAGTGCACATGGAAGGCAAAAACTAACAATGGATCATCTATCTCTGATAGATAGATGGCCTAGTGTGATGAAAAGGTTCAGAGACTATCTTATTTTCCTCTCTCACAAAAAATATCTGATATAAAAACCACACACTGCTTTTATAACTGAGTTCATATAAAGCTAAAAATCTACAAACTATTTAGTAACATGGTTTGCTAATGCCATTCAGATAATTGCTTTAAGCCACTATCCCCAACATTAAGATAACACAAAGATGTAAGTATTCTCAACTTGTCCTGATAGATTAGGAACAGCAAATTCTGAAAAGTCATACCATACCTACATTAATTATCCATAGTTCAGAATTATTAGAAAATATGACTACAGTCAATCTTGTCTCCCTCCAATATTAAAGTTGGTAGGTACATTTTAGCATTCTTCCAGACTTAGAGACTTTCTGAGGGAATCCAGAGAAGTTCACTTCAACAGAGGATAACATATCATCTGCTAAAACCTTTTTTCATAAAGCTTTCTGTAAAGAACCTCTGGTTGGATTCAGGGCTTGGTGCTCTGTAAAATGTAACATTTATAAACAGCCCTGGGAAAAAATACATTACTACCTAAAAATATCAACAACTAAAATGACCTACCCTTAGCCACCAGGTATTGGTGTCCCATTCCTCCCTAATGTTTAGAGGGGACAGCCTTTCTTTTTATAGAGGGTCTATCCTTTTTTCTTATAAACTTTTTAATAAAGACATATTTTTAAGTAAAACCCCAAATAAATAAATAAAAACACCCTATCCTTTGAACGAGCAATTCTACCTTTAGGAATTTATCTTACAGATATATACTAGTGCCAGCCAGTATGCAAAAAAAAAAAAAAAAAAAAAAACAACCAACTTTATACACATGCATATATATTAAATATAATGTTCATCAATATGGGAATGGTTAAATAAACCATGGTATTTCCAATCCATGGAACTGCTGCTATACGACCCTTCAGAAGAATAAGTTAGAACTACCTGTGCTGATATGAAAAAGTACCAACATGGTGGGAAAAAAGCAAATTGAAACACAGTGCATTCTATTACCCCATTTGGATTTAAAAATAAACTTCTATTTCTAAACCTGAATAGATCACACAGTTACACTAATGAATACAATTATTGATTAAACTGTACATTTATATTATACATACTTTTTTATACATATGTTATATTTAACAATGAAAGTTAAAACCCTTGCTAATTATCTTTAGGTAAAGTCATCATGTATGGTCCTCCGCAAAAGCCAGAGGACTGCCTAGATGCAGTACTCCCCTCTGCATTCAGCTTATGGAAGGGTCCCCACAGGTGAGCCTCAGTCCCTTGTCTAATGGATCCTGGCATTGTCAGCAAACCCTGATTATAATACCTTCCCCACATTGCTGGGACCTCCATATGGGAGAGGAGTACATCTAGCCTCACCCAACCACTCAGTTCAGGGACTCTGGTCAGTACCCCACCAACACTGCTATCTGAAAGCCAGTGGAGAAATGAAGGTTGGCTTCTCCTCAGAAAAATAGGGTAGGGATCTCTGAATTACATCTAGTCACTGGGACATATATGATAGCATTATAATTGGAACTTCAAATAGTCAACCCTCAAAGTGAGAATGGAGAGAAAATGGGGCCCAGCAAGAGAGAGTCTCAAAAGAGAGGGCAGCATTGAACAGAAGGGAAAGGAAAAGGAAAGAAAGCCGTTAACACAGAAAGTGACTTGGGGAATTGAAAGGAGAGGTTAGGGCATGGAGAGAGAGAAAAGGGAAAAACTCCGCCCCCTGCCAAGTTGAGAGGACACACTAGAAAGGGACAGGTCCATCCCTCCCAACAAGCCTGATAAGGCCACTTCCCAGGCCAGGTCCCCTGCCAGCCCGGCCCCTGAAAGACAGGCTCTGCCCGCCTCCTCCCAGAGCATTAGATTAGGCTTTGTGGGAAAGTTGGAATCTTGATGGTTTAGAAAGAGGCCCCTACAGCTTAATGTGCTGGCAATTTAACTAAGCGCTCCTGGTTCCTGATGAAATACCAAGCCAGCCCGGCTTTTCTCCATCATGAAAGCTCGCTCTCCTGACCCTCTGAGGGAGCAGCAGCTCAGTCAGCACTGCGGGGTGGCTCTTAATGGACAACAGTGAATTTCACATCAAACCAGGAAGTATCACTTGTACCTATCATGTGCTGCACCCTAAGAGACCATACAACCCAGGGCAGCTCACCCTCCCCCTTTCTTCTGTTTTCATAGGATTCTTAAAGGAATAGGCTTTACAGACAACGAAGATAGGAGAAAAAAAAATTCTAGATGATAGCTTCAGTTTCTATCATTAGCAACATCCACAAACAGTTCTCTACATGTGAAAGTAGTTTGGGTTATTGATTAGTTTTAAAAAAAAATAGCATCCCTCCTGCCCCCCAAGAAACATTTGAGTTTCCCAGGAGCATCTGAGTTTTCTAAGAGCACACTGGCACAGAAAGAACAATGTAACACAGCATCAATGAAGCCACACCCCTGGCAGAGGGCCTAGAATTTAACATAGTATCCAGCCTCACCACCACTCAGACCTTTTTTTGGCAAACTTCAGATCAAAACATCAGTGGTTTCATATTGCATTTACCTCTTGTTACCTCCTAGATTCTTCATTCTGTGGCCTTCCTAGTATCATAGAGCTACACAAGTTTTAGGAGAAAGACAGGATTGAAGGGGCCCTCTCTGAGGGCCTGCCTATTCCAAACCATCCTACCACCCATCTACTGCTGCCTAAAAAACTCACTATTAGTGAGTCATATCTTTGGGTAAAGGCCGTATTGCCCCAAGTGGGATATGTGCAACTTGGGGAACATGGACAAACAACTTCAATAGTTTATACCTTCTATTTGTGACAGGTGATATAGTAGTTATCAGTTTAAGGCAATGATATTGTTTCCCTTTTAAACAAATTTTAAGGTTTTAAAAAATGGGTCAACTTTAAGAAAAATGTTAAACAACAGTACAGATGACATAAAGATACGGCAAAAATCATGTAGAGGAACACAAATGAAGTGTGAAAAACACTAGGGTTTCCACTTTCAAGACCCTCCCTTTAAATACAACTACCTGGCCGAAGGTGATGTCACACACTTTGGGAAGCTGAGGCAGGAGGATCCCTTCAGGCTAGGACTTTGAGAACAGCCTAGTCAACATAGCAAGACCTAGTCAGCATAGCAAAAAATACAGACGGGGTCCTGCTATGTTGCAGTGGCAGTGGCCCCCGTGGCTCTTGCAGGTGCAGCAGCTCATGCAGCAGTATTGCTTGAGCTCAGGAGTTCGAGACCAGCCTGGGCAACATAGTGAGACTCCCATCTCTATAAAATAAAAATTAAAAATTAACCAGGCACAGTGGCACGTGCCTGTAGTCCTAGCTATTCAGGAGACTGAGGTGGGAAGATCGTTTGAGCCCAGGAGTTTGAGCCTGCACTGAGCTATGATCATGCCATGCACTCTAGTTTGGCAGACTGTCTCTAAATCAAAATAATAATCAGTAAATAAATACAATTATTCCTCATTAGTTTCTCACATAGCCACCACCAGACATTAAAGGTCACCAAAAATTCAACAAAGTTAGCAGAGCCAGAAGGGTGCAGAAACTGTAATCAAAGATTAGACTGGCTTTAGAGAGGGTGGTGTTGGGGAGGGAAGGCTGTTAGTGGGGAAGAGGCGGAAGGGCAAAATCTGGAGTGTCCAGGAAGTTAGTGGCAGCAGGAAAGCACTAAGTATTTGACTTAACAATAAGGGCTCACGGAACAGGCACATTCTTACAAATGTCCCTCTCTTCACACACTTTCTCCCCAACTGATTCTGCCCAAGATTCTGAAACTGAAACTGACCGGTAAAGTACTGCATGCAGCATTAAACGTTTAATGTGGCAGAAGTCTAGCACCATTTCCCAGGTCTTCCTCTCCCCAGATGTCTTTGTAGTTCAACTGTTTCCCATCCCTACTTTTCTCTGAATAAGCAGTATGCCTAGATAGTTTTCAGTTATGATGTTTTCTGAGCCAATGCTCTTGAGACTGGCTAATAATTCTTTAGCACAAATAATCAGGAAACTAGTGACAGGCACCTCTGAATAAGGCATTTACTCTTCAGTGAGTAAATCAGGTAGATCAAACCCTCCTCCCACAATGACCATCAATATTCTCCCTTAAACCATTTAATGAAAAGAGTTCAGAAAAATATAAATCATCTGTTGTTTTTGGCAAAGTCATACCACAAGCTTGCTGCCCACAGAGAACGGATTCAAATCATTCGTCTCCTTTGCTTTAGATGTGAGGACCTACCCAGTTTCCAAGATCTGGCTTTGAGGCCTAAATCAATAATAATATTCTGCATACATCTCCTAAAAGCTACAAAGGAATCATTCCAAGCTCACTTCCTTTTGAAGATTCCTTTGTGTAGTGCCCAAAGTGATGTGAACCTTTTTGGTTGTAAAGTGGGAGGGTCAGCTTGTGTTCAATTCCCTTGCTTTATACTGCTGCTGTTTAATTGCTGACTCCCATTTTATAGCCAAGCCAATTAGTAGCCTTGGCCAAGCCTGAGGAGCTTGGAAGCCTGAAACATGGCACTCAGCTAAGCCTACAGAAAACAGAAAGCCTTTTCTGTCAGAATTTCCCTCATGAGAGAGAGCTTGACCTGGCCAACAAATGTCAGAAGTCTAAAAGATGGATGTTGTAGTTCAGTACGTAGTGTCCCTGGGCACATCAGCAAACACTTGAATCCTACTACATTGAGTGACAGGACCGGCGGCCTGACACAGGTGAGGCAAATTTTAAAAGATGACTATTTCACTCCTCATCCAATTTAGTGAGCAATATTACTCCCTTTCATCTCTGACCGGCTTAATAACTAACTCCTCTGAGGGCTGTGACACTTTCTGATAATACTCTTGCTGTTAAAAAGGATGCTGGGTCAAAGGCTGACAGTCCCACAGCCTTCTGTGTTACTGATTTACTCCAGGCACTCCAAAAAAAAAAAAAAAAACACACACAAGACCAGTTTAACAGAGAATAAAAGGAAAAAGAATGAGGCTGGGCGCGGTGACTCACATCTGTAATCCCAGCACTTTGGGAGGCTGAGGTGGATGGATCACCTGAGGTCAGGAGTTCAAGACCAGCCTGGCCAACATGGTGAAACCCCGTCTCTACTAAAAATACAAAAAATTAGCCGGGTGTGGTAGTGCACGCCTGTAGTCCCAGCTACTCGGGAGGCTGAGGCACGAGAATCGTTTGAACCTGTGAGGCAGAGGTTGCAGTGAGCTGAGATCGTGCCATTGCACTCCGGCCTGGGAGACAGAGCAAGACTCTGTCTCAAAAGAAAAAGAAAAGAAAGAAAAAAAAGAGAGTGAACAATCTGAGCTTTACTACTTATATATGAAATACAAACAGGAATTTAGTTAGCCTCAGGCTTCCAGATTTTTATTTTTATTTTTGAGACAGAGTCTCCCTCTGTCTCCCAGGCTGGAGTGCAGTGGCATGATCTTGGCTCATTGCAACCTCTGCCTCCTGGGTTCAAGCAATTCTTGTGCCTCAGCCTCCCGACTTAGCTGGGATTATAGGCGTACGCTACCACGCCCAGCTAGTTTTTGTAATTTTAGTAGAAACAGGGTTTCACCATGTTGGCCAGGCTGGTCTCGAACTCCTGGCCTCAAGCAATCCACCCACCTCGGCCTCTCAAAGTGCTGAGATTACAGGTGTGGGCCACTGTGCCCGGCTATTTTTTTTTTTTAAGTGACAAGGTCTCATTCTGTCTTCCAGGCTAGAGTGTGGTGGCGTGACCATAGTTCATTGCAGCCTCAAACTCCTGGGCTCCAGCGATCCTCCTGCCTCAGCCTCCTGAGTAGCTAGGATTACAGGCACATACCACATGCCCAGCTAATTTTTAAAAATTTTTTTGTAGCAATGGGGGTCTCCTTGTGTTGTTCAGGCTGGTCTTGAACTCCTGGGCTCAAGCGATCCTCTTGCCTCAGCGTCCCAAAGTGCTAGGATTACCACGCCGGGCCTCAGATCTTGATTATAGGCTGATTAGTAGCCAAGCCCATAAAGCCCCAGGAAAAACAAAACAAAACAAAAAAACAAAAAAACAAAACCAGCAAAAAGGCCAGGCATGGTGGCTCATGCCTATAATCCCAGCGCTTTGGGAGGCTGAGGCAGGCAGATCGCTTGAGCCCAGGAGTTGGAGGTAAGCCTGGGCAATATGGCAAAGCTCCAACTCTACAAAAAAACACAAAAAATTAGCTAGGTGTGGTGGTGCAGGCCTGTAGTCCCAGCTACTCAGGAGACTGAGGCAGGAGGATGGCTTGAGCCCAGGAGGCAGAGGTTGCAGTGAGCTGAGATCACACCACTGCACTCCAGCCCAGGCAACAGAGCCAGACTCTGTCTCAAAAAAATTTAAAAAACCAAACACGCAAAAAGGCCTTAGATAGCCAGGCATGGTCGCCTGTAGTCCCAGCTACTCACAGGGTTGAGGTGGGAGGATCACTTGAACCCAGGAGTTACAGACCAACCTGGGCAACACAGCAAGCCCTGTTTCTGGAAAAAAAAAAAAAAAAAAAAAGGAAGGCCTTGAATAAGGCTTTCCCAAAAATTTAGAACTTCAAACTCTTTTAAAAAACTTTTGGCCGGGCGCGGTGGCTCAAGCCTGTAATCCCAGCACTTTGGGAGGCCGAGACGGGCGGATCACGAGGTCAGGAGATCGAGACCATCCTGGCTAACCCGGTGAAACCCCGTCTCTACTAAAAAATACAAAAAACTAGCCGGGCGTAGTCCCAGCTACTTGGGAGGCTGAGGCAGGAGAATGGCGTAAACCCGGGAGGCGGAGCTTGCAGTGAGCTGAGATCAGGCCACTGCACTCCAGCCTGGGCGACAGAGCGAGACTCCGTCTCAAAAAAAAAAAACTTTTATCACATTTCAAAATATACCATTCATCCAAGAAGTAAAATATTCTGCCTTGGAGGAGCTCAAATTTCATATAAGCCTCTTATTAATTCTCCTCGGTACCTCTGTGAGGAGGTACTGACCAGCATTCAAGGTCAAAGAAAGTTTCTGTGCCAAGAAAGGAGTGCCCTGATCAAGGCCTTAGTTGACTAAAGGTGAGCTCAAAATACTCCAGCCCATATCCCAGCCCTGCCTTTCACCTCAGCCCAGTTCCCCTTAAGAAACAGCGTTTCTGTTAAAGCCCAGCCCTGTTGTTTATTATAGCTTGTATTTAGGGAAACACACTAACATTTGTTTCCTGACAGTAAAGTCTTAAGTTCTCTACCAATGGGAAAACTTACGGGGGTGGCAGGGGTGAATGAAAGCGGAAAATTTCCAAAAACTTTTGGCCTACTTAACTGCCCTGACAGCACATAGTTATTTTGTTTGGGAAAGGAGGGGGTAGACCGTTTCTTTCCAAAGGAACCACAATTAGTTGGTCACCTCAAATATTATCAAAGAGATCTGGAAAATAGTTACTTTTCTAAATTTTTTAATGTGGTCAAGACATCTGATTTCCAGCGATTCTTAATATTACAGGCTCCTGCAAAGCCCCTTAAAAATCACTATCATAATCTCTACCACTCAGCAGGAACACAGGGAGGGAAAACTACTCTGGCCTTTTACACACTTCGGGGCTTCTTTTACAGAGAATGACTTCACTGATCTGATTGGAAGTCCCGTTTCCCCAGGTCTCACCCTGGATTTGTCCTCCTTTGAGTGCTGCACTGGTTTCTATATTTACGCACAAACCAGCTGCGGCCATCTTCCTTCACAATTTCCAAACCTGCCTTTTACTGTACAGGATCCCTGGAGGTCCAATTCTGTTTTCTGGAGTCAAAGAAATACAAAATAAATTTCACTACCTCCTAGAAAACAGACGCTGGTAAGTTTCAATATAAAATAGACAGTTCTTGAACCCAGGAGGCAAAGGTTGCAGTGAGCCGAGATCTCAACACTGCACTCCAGCCTGGGCGACAGAGCAAGACTCTGTCTCAAAAATAAACAAATAAATAAAATAAAATAGACAGCTGTGTATTTTTTTGGTCATAGCACCAATAAATTTCAGGGCTGGGAAAAATCATAAATTACCAAAGCATTCTTTTTCATATAACCAAAATATATTTTTCCTGTTGCTCATGAAATTAAGACAAAATGGCTAACAGGCAGCCTTACACTGAGAAACTCAAAGCTGGTAGGAAAGGACTAGAGATTTTTTTTTTTTTTTTTTTTTTTTTTGAGACAGAGTCTCGCTCTGTCGCCCAGGCTGGAGTGCAGTGGCGCAGTCTCGGCTCACTGCCCGCTCTGCCTCCCAGGTTCACGCCATTCTCCTGCCTCAGCCTCCTGTGTAGCTGGGACTACAGGCGCCCGCCACCACGCCCGGCTTATTTTTTGTATTTTTAGTAGAGACGGGGTTTCACCGTGTTAGTCAGGATGGTCTCGATCTCCTGACCTCGTGATCCGCCCGCTTTGGCCTCCCAAGGTGCTGGGATTACAGGCGTGAGCCACCGCGCCCGGCCAGGACTAGAGATCTTTGATCTACAATTAATAAATAGTATGGGACTCCTTTCAGCTCACCCAGTGCCCCCATATGAATGTTTTCAATGCTGGTTCTCCTTTAATAACTTCCCCCTATTAAATCTCTTACCAGTCATTTGGGGTTTGGATTTCACCGTAGGTATAAGAGGTGTTTGTAAGACACTCTGAAACCTCTGAAGGGCAAAGTGTTGTGGACGCTATAACCTCCCTGCATACTGAGGAGGGCATAGCTCTCAACCAGTCATTAAATCCAGTCAAATGAGATACTCGAAAATGAGCTGCCCTTGGGTGGGTCCTTTCATAAGAAGGAATTCAGAAAAAAAAATAAAAAAATCTGCTAACATGATTACCCCACAAAGTTTACATGTATCATATTGTATAAATCTATAAATATGTACAATTATTTTTTGTTAAATTTTCAAAGATCTGCCAACAACGGCTGGAGAAGGCACCTGGCTGCCTGAGCCCCTACCCTTGTCGGTTACAAGTATTTCATAAGCAGGGTTCGAGGCATCCCATCAGAGAAGAGTGTTGTCACCTTTCTGCCGGAATGTCACACCAACTTCCTCAGTGTTGCCCTCACACCAACTTCCTCAGTGTTCCCCCTACCCCAATCTAGCCAACGTTTCAATGGCTCCCCACAGCACACAGTGCCTCTCAGCTGGGCACTCAAGGGTGCTTTCCTAACCCTCCCTAACCTAATTCTCCAAAGTTTTTCTCCCCCCAAAACAGCCCAGCAGACGGTCCAGTTAGTCCCCAAATCGTTTTTCCTCATGGTCTCCTTCCCCAGGGGTCCTCCCCTCCTTCTCTACCCCCTGCAACCTCCACTGCCACCGGGAGATTAGTTCCCACCCGTCAGGACCCCGCTCAGATTTCACTTCCTCCAACAGGTCGGCTCAGATCCCAATCCACGGCTCTCAACAGCAGCCGGGATTCCTTTCCCCCGCAACGCCTTCTCTGAACACCCCGGCCTCCGAGGGCCGGCTTCGCGTCCCCTAGTTACTTCCAGTCACTAGTTACTTCCGCTCCGCTCCCACCCGCGGGACTCGCGACCGGCCCCCTGCCCCCGGCTGGCCCAGCTCGGAACACGCAGAGCAGCGCTTCAGAAATCGCAGCCCAAGGCAAGGAAATCCAGAAGCCTCCCGCGGACGTCCCCCGGGACGGGGTGTGGCAAGCCCCGCTCCGAGCCCGCCGACTCCTCGTGAGACTAGAACCGCAGCGACGCGGAGCCCCTGTGAGTCCACCGCCGGGACGCGCGGAGCAGCGACCAGGAGCCTCAGAGTAGCCGCGGGGCGCCAGGAGGGATCCAGCTGGCGGCAGCCGTTTCCCTGCCTCCCTGCCCCTCCCCAGGGGCTGCGCGAACCCCTGCCTGAAACCGGCCCGCCTGGGTGCCAGCCAGTTCTCAGGGCGCTCTCCCGGGAGCCCGGGTACGCGCACATCCCGGGACGCGCCCTGTCCGCGCCTGATCCCCGCCCTGGTCCCAGCTGGGTCGGGCCAGGTTCGCCACACCTCACCTCTCCTCTCCACAAACCGACTGGATAACGGTCGGGTCTGGACCTGAAGAGCCCGGACCAGCCCGCAGTAGACTCGCCGCACCTGTCTCGGAGCCAGTGAGGAGCAGCCCGGCGCCTGACGTCACGGCCGCCCCCAGTGCCGCGAACCCGGAGTCACCTGATCACCCTGGCAACGCGCGCGGGGCGGGGCGAGGCGAGGCGGGCGTCACAGCACGAGCCCCGCCTCCAACTGCTCAGCCTCCAAGTGCCGCCGGAAGCGCTGTGCTACAGTCGGCGCCACCGGGACGTGAGGTCGCTCCGTGGCTTCCCAAGCGGGCCTTCCAGCTGAGATGGATACTTGGAACTCCCCCAGGCGTCCCCCTCAGGTTGGATAGGTTCTCCGAGACTCCACCCGATACCCCAACTCCGCTAGTTCAGGCGTCTGGGAGGCAAGACCAGCGTCCATGTGGGACCCTGCTCAGTGCGTGGCATGAGGGGTTGGCTGTGGGCTGCTGCCTCTTCGTGTCTTGTTGGTCCAGACCCGTCTTGGTTTGGAGGCTTACTTCCCGAGCTGTACCTCAGAGGAATGGGGCTGAGGCTGATAACTGGATTGCTCTCTGGCTACTTTTCCCCATAATCCTTGCAACAAGTAGTCCCGCCAGTACTTTAGAGTGTAATGAGACTTCATTCACAATAGGAGGGGGAAGGGGGACAGAACCTTCTGTCCTGAAGGTTTCCTTCTTCTATTCCAACAGGAAGAGAAGTTACCGAAAAGCTCCCAGAGCAAGGCCTAGAACGAGCTTGCAAGTCCTACTTGCAAACAAATTTTTATTTCTTATTTTAGAAATTGATTTTCTCTCCAGATTCCTCCCCTTGCTTGCTATTAGGTTGGTGCAAAAGTAATTGTGGTTTTTGCAATTTTTTTTAATGGCAAAAACAGCAATTACTTTTGCACCACTCTAATATAATGATATGCCTACAACCTTTGTTACTCTCTAGGCTTCCCAGATAGACCATCAGCTTCGAAATGAAAATTTAACATCCCCAGGAGGTCTCAGTGTGAGAGTCACTGCCTATTTCACACCTTCACTACTTGCTGACTTTCATCTCAGTTTTACTCTCCTCATCCCTGCACTGCCAAGAAGGTTTCATATATATTGAAACCTTCCCTTTCAGAGTGTAGGATCTTAGACCAAGAAATTAGTTTATAATCAACTTCTTGTAAATATCTTTTAGTGTCAGGCAATGGGCCATGGGCAGATTGATTGCGATGTGGTCCTCGAAGATCAAACGTGTATGGGTGGTATGTCTCACATTCAAGTACAACTTGTACTGTTTATTATGACTTAATCATTGTATTTAAGTGGCACTTTTTTATTTCCATACTTAAAAAAATAAATGTATATAAGTGGGAAAGAAGACAGCTGTGAAAGGTAGAGAAGAATCATGGCTCTAGACAGAACTGTACTAATAGGAGAGAAGAGATTGAAAATGTGAGCCCAGGTCCCAAGGAGCACAGAAGCATGGTCAGGAGGTTTGGTGGGAACAGGACAGAGGCAGCCAGGCCTGAGGTGTTTGGCAGATCTGAGAAGGGCAGGGATAGAGGGTGAGGGGAGGAGTTGGGCCAGAATGAGGCTTGAGGGATTCAATGGAAGGTGAAAGTGCTGGGAAGGGAGGAGGGATTGGAAAGAAAGGAGAAGTCGGCAGTGGTTTGGGAAGGGGTTGCTGAAAGGGAAGGCAGGGTAAATAGAGACCCAGGAAAAGGTGCAAAGAGCATTAAGAGAAGGGAGGCTGAGAGTCTACAAAAGGGAGGACTGAGAGGGAGGAAGAAGCAGGTGGGAGACTCTGGGGCAGCAAACATCTCAGAAACAGGCAGTAGTTGGTGTCCTTCAGAGGCTGTTGGAGAAGAGCAGTATTGTCTGTTCACCTCTAAAGAGTGAAGGTCATCCATGCACACCCCAAACTATCTTTGTACCATCTGAGGGCAAGAGCCACCCTTTGCAGAGAACTAATGCAGAGGGAAGAGCAGAAATAGGCATGTCCATAACTACACCCTGATAGGACTCATCAAGACAGTCAGGCTTTTTGGCTGGATGGTTTTTCAGGCCTGTGGTACATGCCTCTGTGCCTCTAATCTGGGCAGGGCAAGGTGAGGATGAAGTGGAAGGTAGGGGTAATTCCCTTAGAAGGGAGGCGAGCTTCTCATGGCAGCTGGGTCATATGGAGGCTGTGCTGGGGGAGAAAAGATGCTAGGACACATTCTCAGTAAGGTCCCTGACCACTACTCCCCTTTTACTGAGTTGGTAGGGTGAGGGCATAACCATCGAAGGAAAAATAGAACATTCCTCACCCCCGCCTCCACATCCACGCTGAGGAAAGTGTTAACATGTGGGTAAAAAGAGTGTTGCTGACAGCATTCAAGAACAGAGATGAGGCCAAGGAATGCATCTCCCATGGCTCTTTTCTATGATTTTGACCTCAGGTCCCAGGACTAAGCAGCAGGCCAGATGTAGAAGTTGCTGGAGTTTCATCAGGTTTCTTCACAACAGCAGTGTGGGTTTCCATTCCTGGAAATAAAAGAAAAATGTCAGGGTACAAGGTCCTGGCCAAGCATATTTGCTGTGAAAGTCCATTAGTCACAGAAGTTACAATGAATTTTCAGTATTTGTTCATTCGGGAGAACTGTCCAAGGACTGTGGAGGCAATGTGGAGGCAACGTGGTGCAGTGATTGGGAGCCTGTGTTCTGAGATTTATCCATTTTGTGAACTTAGCCAAGTTACTCACCTTTTTTGAGTCTCTGCCTAATCTGTAAAATAGAGATGATAATATCTACCTCACAAGACTATAATAAACTTTAGGTGAATTCCAGGGCAAAGAAAGAGAACCCAGATTCATAATGTTTTGTAAAGGGCCATTTTTTAAACCATTGTATTTAAACCAGAGAACAAGAACACTTGTTCTCTGAACAATTGGATGAAAGAATGTTTCTTGGATGCCTAATGTACTCTCAAGACTGATGGATACAGAAGGAGTATGTGCCCTGGCTTGGTCAGGCATCCGATTTCCGACGGGAAGATAAGACAGTGTGAGACCTTGCCAGGCTGCTGTGAAATTGAATAAACTATGTCATGTCCTTCCGTGCCCGCAGCGTTCATGGAAAGAGGGGCCATGCTAGCTGCATTGGCTAAGGTGGGATACATGAAAGGAAGGGTTTGGAGCAGAGCCTTGAAAGATAGGCAGGATTGGCCAGGCACGGTGGCTCACGCCTGTAATCCCAGCACTTTGGAAGGCCGAGGCGGGTGGATCACTTGAGGTCAGGAGTTTGAGACCAGCCTAGCCAACATGGTGAAACCCCATCTCTACTAAAAGTACAAAAATTAGTTGGGCATTATGGCGCATGCCTGTAATCCCAGCTGCTCAGGAGGCTGAGGCAGAAGAATCTCTGGAACCCAGGAGGCAGAGGTTGCAGTGAGCCAAGATTGTGCCACTGCACTCCAGCCTGGGCAACAGAGCGAGACTCCATCACAGAAAAACAAAACAAAACAAAACAAAAAAACAAAAACAAAAACAAAAAAGATAGGATTTGGAGAGGTGGTAGGTGAAGAAAACATTCTGGGTCAGGGCAGTGATCTGAGCACCTGGGGCAGGGGCTCAGTAAATGTTTACTGGCTAGATGAATGAATGAATGAATGAGCAAAGATAATAATGAAATTATCAGCATAGTGTAAGATCAGCCATGCTTTGTTGAATGAATGGATGCATGATTAAACAAAAAAAGCAAAGACAATGAAATTAGATAATAGTGGGCATAGCTGTAAGACCAGCCTAACTGAACTGTGGAAATTGGGGAGTTGTGGGAAATAAGATAGAGATGGAGCCGACTGTGGGAGAGCTTTTGAGACAGTAGAATCTTCTGGGAGGAGCATGGAGTCTGGATCCAGAGGGACAGGATTGCATTTGGACTCCATCACCACATATTGACCACGTGACTTTGAGTGAGTTACTTAATCTCTCTATGCATTGGTTTCCTCGTCCAAAAAATATAGGAATAAGATTGCCATCTGCTTTATAGTGTCATTTTGAAGATGAACTAAGAAACCTATGGAAAGTAAGCATGGTGCCCGGCCCATTGTAAATGCCTTAAACTTAGTTTTTATTATTAGTATTAGTTTACTATTAGTATTAAAGACTGAGCAGATGAGAATAGATTCAATATGAAAACTTAGGGAACCACTGAAGTTCCTTGAAGTGGGAAATGAGAATGGAATGCAGTGTTTGGGAAGAATCACTTGGCAGCTGTATTCAGGCTGGGTCAGAAGGCAACGGTGTAGCCCCAAAGGGTGAAGAAGGGCTGACCAGGGACTAGAAGCAGCCCCTCCTGAAAATGAGAAAGCCTGTCCACTTGCTGGTACATGGCATGCACAGGCCCTCAGAAACCCTATCGAATGAAAGTCTACTGCACCAATTGAACAATATAATTGTGGAGCTCCCAGGTTCGATCGCAAATACTATCAGAATTCTTCCTCAGTCAAGTACAGAGAGATTTAAAGCATTGGAGAAGTTCACTAAGACTTGGCCTCTGGTTCATTTCAATTTCTCCTCCCCCAAGTAGCTGGGACTACAAGTGCACACCACCATGCCCAGCTAATTTGTGTGTGTGTGTGGTTTGTTTTTTTTTTTTTTTTTTTTTGTAGAGACAGGTTTCACCATGTTGCCCAGGCTTGTCTTGAACTCTTGGGCTCAAGTGATTTACCCACCTCAGCCTCTCAAAGTGCTGGGATTACAGGCATGAACCACTGCACCTGGCCCTTTTGGCTCTTCTTTGTCTGATCTATGTTTTCAAATTCCAATTTGCTAGTCAGGAATTTCTCCACTGCAAGTTCTGAAGCACTATTCAAATCAGCTTAAAGAAAGAGGGAGAGATAATGTATTGGCTCATGAAGCCAAAAATTCAGGGATGAATCTGATTTTCAGGTATAGCTGGATCCAGGCATTCAAACACTGTCACCGGGATTCTCCCCTCTTTCTCTCTTTCTCAGCTCTTTTCTTTGCATGTCTTCATTCTCAGATGATCCCTCTGATGGTGTCAGAATTTCATTCTCACCATGAAAAGTCTCAGCAGACAAAAGGCTTTCTCTTTCCTAATAATACTAAGAAAAGCTCTAGAATGGAGCTTAGTTTTTATTTTTTAAATTTTTATTTATTTATTTATTTATTTGAGACAGAGTCACATTCTGTAACCCAGGCTGGAGTGCAGTGGCATGATATTGGTTCGCTGCAACCTCTGCCTCCCGGGTTCAAGCAATTCTCCTGCCTCAGTCTCCCAAGTAGCTGGGATTACAGGTGTACGCCAGCACGCCCAGCTAATTTTTTTGTATTTTTAGTAAAGACAGGGTTTCACCATGTTAGCCAGGCTAGACTTGAACTCCTGACCTCAAGTGATCCACCTGCCTTGGCCTCCCAAAGTGGTGGGATTACAGGTGTGAGTCACCTCTTGAATGTGTGGCATTTCTCTTGAATGTGTGGCCGTGGCCAGGGGATATAACACTTTGGCTGGTTCCATGTTCTCTTCTGGAGCTGGGGGTGAACTCAGCCTCCTCCAAATCCCACAGTTGAAAGTGTGGAAGAACGGCTTCCCAAGGAAAATTCAAGCTTAGTTACCAGAAGTAGGAGGAATGGATGCTGAGCAAACAAAAAACACAACTGACCCCTACAGGCCACCAATACTGAAACCACAAGCCTCCTGAAAGCTCCTGAAAGCTCCTATTGAAAGGTTCTGTAATATAATACTCCAATAGGCTTGAATTCACTTGGAAATCAACTTATCTTCTCTTGTATTTCCAGAAAAGTTGTATCTAATGAGAAGCAAATTCTGGCACTCAGAGGTTGAGCCATGTTGACATCATCGTATAGAAGCTGCCATTGGTTTTACCTAAATGCACTCTCCTTTCTGGAAGTACTACTTCTGAGGAAAGGGCGTCAGGGAGCACTTAATGCTTTAAATGTGTTTGTACAGCAACTTGCGTTCTCAAGAGGTATCACATAAATGCATGTGTTTTTAATTTTGATTTGAAGCACTGATTCCTGAAGTAGCCTGGCCTTCTGATAGTGATCTTAGAAAATCAACCTAGAGGCCGGGCGTGGTGGCTCACGCCTGTAATCCCAGCACTTTGGGAGGCCGAGGCGGGCGGATCACAAGGTCAGGAGATTGAGACCACGGTGAAACCCCGTCTCTACTAAAAATACAAAAAATTAGCCGGGCGCGGTTGTGGGCGCCTGTAGTACCAGCTACTCGGGAGGCTGAGGCAGGAGAATGGCGTGAACCCGGGAGGCGGAGCTTGCAGTGAGCCGAGATCGCGCCACTGTACTCCAGCCTGGGCGACAGAGCCAGACTCCGTCTCAAAAAAAAAAAAAAAAAAAAAAGAAAATCAACCTAGAAGAAGAATACGTTTTTCTCCCAGGCTGCGACTCAAATGACTATGGCAATGAAGTTCTGTCAACTATGAAGCATCCTCCTGCTTTTTAATTTTTTCAGTTATTAGGAAAATAAATTCAACACATATAAATTAGAAATAATCAGTTTATAAGTCTATTTGCATTTATATTTTTAAAATGGACCGATGACTTAGCACATGACATAAGAAGAGTAAGAAGTCAGGGAAATATTAAATCCACATATTCATTCAACACATTTACTGAGGGCCTATGGCCTACCATGTGCCAGGGACTGCACTAGGCCCTGGGGATGTAGAAATAAGCAAAACAGATTTTTAAAAATCCTTTTGTATATGAAGCTTACATTCTAGTAGGTGTGTCCATTTGTATACAGTCTTCAAGTCTCTGTGTCATTGACAAGAACTAGTACTACATACCAGGAAGCATGCATGGCGAATCCTCAGATTCTTCTATGCTAGGCATTCTGCCAGTGCTCTGCATCCATCATCTCATTATTCTCTTCTTCCTAAGAGATGTAGACACCTGCTCAAGCAGCCACAGGAAATGAGTGGTAGGGTCAAGACTGGAGCACCTATATCTATATCTGCTTTTTAGTTCATATCTTCTCTTGGGGTGTGGATGCGGGGGATGGTGGAAAGTGGTAGGGACTGTGGCATATCAGATAACACGCTCTGTGCAAAGGGAGCACTACTCATTCAGATCCAGCCACTTGACACTCAGGAATGTAACTCAATGTGGCCAAGTTTTCTGATTTTTCAAGAGAAGCCAGCAAACAGGATTTTGACATGAAAACCAATTTCAAAATACTGTGAAAGCCAAACCAAATTTGTCTGGGCACAACTCAGGCCACAGATCTGCCCCTCTGTTAGAGATCATGCTGTGACCAGGAGGTTGCCTGGGGAGGTAGGATTCCAGATAGCAACCTTGAAACTAGCTGGCCAGCCGGGCACAGTGGGTCATGCCTGTAATCCTAGCACTTTGGGAGGCCAAAGCAGTGGATCATTTGAGGTCAGGAGTTCAAGACCAGCCTGGGCAACATGGTGAAACCCCGTCTCTACTGAAAATACAAATTAGCTGGACATGGTGCACAACTGCAATGCCAGCTATTCAGGAGGCTGAGGCAGGAGAATCACTTGAACCTGGGAGGTGGAGGCTGCGGTGAGCCAAGATCATGCCGCTGCACTCCAGCCTGGGCAACTCTCTCAAAAAACAAGCAAACAACAACAAAAAACAACAAAAAAACCCCAGAAACTAAATGTGGGTAGAAAACTGCAAATACATCTGTGGTACTTACACAAAGTGTTTCTCAGGTTGATTTTCAAAGACTAAGGTAGAAAAATGGGGCCCTTATTTACCAAAAAAGCAAAGTCCTTTAATGAAAGCTACCAGGGAGGCAGCAGCTGGGGCACTCCAACCCCCAGCCATGGAGGAGGTCGGCATGGAACCATCTGATGCTGGACTGACAGGCCATGCTTCTCTGAAAAGGAAAATTTAACTTCAGGGCAGGCTTCATGTTACATCTGAGGCCCTAATAATGATCATTATGCTGTCAGCACACAAGACATGGTTCAAAATAATTCTCCTCCTTAAAGTCACATCCTATGTGCTTTCTGGTCCTTCCTGGCCGCCTCCACCCTGTGGC
This sequence comes from Macaca fascicularis, assembly GCF_037993035.2. NCBI lineage: Eukaryota > Metazoa > Chordata > Mammalia > Primates > Cercopithecidae > Macaca > Macaca fascicularis. The sequence continues at coordinate 146,658,938 of NC_088380.1, read as the reverse complement.
CTCCCACACTCACCAAAACTTTCCTTTTCCCCACTCATTTGCCGAGGAACTGTGGCCACCAGACAACATATGGAGGTCTCATCACCGGGGTGGTCTGTAACTGGAAAGGAGTTGGTCATCTGGTGTAGGCAGCTTCTCTTCCTGTCGTGGCCTTTGGAAGGAAAGAGGGAGGAACACAGAATAGCATCCATGTTTAAAAGACATTTGCGCCATCAACAGACTGAAACTCTACAAGACAATAGTCTTACTTTAAAAGTGTAAAGGAATTCCCACCCTCTTGGTCTTAGCAAGATCAGAAAACCTCTGTTTACTACAAGAATTGTTTCAGAAAGGGAAGTGAAATCTGGCACATGAAAAATCCCATTTCTATCCACTCTCAAGATAGTAACTTTGTAGCCATATGCCATGTGTATTTCATCATAGCAAAACAGTACTGTAGTGCACTGGGGACAGATTTGCTGCCACTGCTGCTGCTGCTGCTGCTGCCACCACCTCCACCACCTCCTTCTGTTGCTTGGATAAAGCTGAGGCATGTGGCACTGTTGTGAGATTCTTAGAGATCCAAGCAAGTACTCCTGGCTAGGACCCTACAATTCAGTTTGCACCATGAGGCTCTAAATCTCAGCCTCTCTAGGTCCTGATACTGTATCTTTGGAAGACACACACAGGAAGGAGTAACATACCTTCTGAAAAAGATAGGACAAAGAAAGCTTATACTCCTCCTCTCCCCTCCTGTTGCTTGGAAGATCATTTAAGATTAAGAGATGAAGTGACTTTTCCCACCGAAGGGGACACAGGGCAATGCTATGATTCGGAGTGTCCGGAGGCCTATGTTCCAGCCATGGTTCCCCTATGTCCTCACCTTGGGACCTAGCACTACATACTCAACCTTTTTGAGTCTCAGTTTCCCCATCTATAAAATGGGAATAATAATAGGACCCACCACATAGAGCTGTTGTGAGGGTTAATTAGGTGAGATGCTGAATGGTAAGAGAGGCTTCCTTTGCACAGAGCTTGTTCTCTAGTTTACTGCAGCCCCCAGTAATCCCCTTCCTGCCTCCCTGTCTGCACCCTAGGAGAAGGTACAGTTATGTTCTTCTGTGGCAATCTATGTTCCGGTCGTGGCCCCATCTCTTATTTCTGTGGCTCCTTGGACTGGTGATCAGGAGTCATTTTTCTGCATGATGACCAGGGCCACTCTATCGCAATTCTTTAGCTGCAGCAATGGAGACACACACTACCTTTGCTCCCATTGCATCCAGGTCCTAATTTTAGATGCTGCCTTTGATCTGAGCTGCTTCAGTTCAGATGAGTGTGTGCTTGTCCTGCCCCCTCCCCTCCCCAGCCACACTGGCAGCCTGGTAGGTATGGGGTCCACCTGCATCAGAGTGGAGAGTGTCACTTTTTATTATGCAGATTCCTGGGCTTCATCCTAGACCCACTGCTTTTGAATCCTTGGGAGCCAGGGCCTAGGAGCCTTCAGGTGTGACAAGCCCTCCAAGGGAGCAGATGCACATGAAAGTTAGTATTTATGGCCCTCTGGGGCCTCAAGCTCAGAGAACTTTGCCTCAACTGGGAGAGTCCCAGTCACCGCTTGGCAGAGTTTGGCTCTACTCCCTGCCCCGTCTGCCCCTGCTCAGTCCCAGGCCCAGTCCCCCATTGTCTCACACTAGAACCAGTGGCCTTGCTCTCTGCCTGCCAATCTGGAGGTCTTGATCTGAAGTGTCAACCTGGCCCTGATACTTCCTGACTATAAATTCTGCAGGGGTTTCCCATTCCCTACAGGATCAAGTCTGACAAAGCATTCAAAGCCTCTCTCTTCAGCCTCAGATCTGCCACTCACTCTCCTAGTTGAGAAAACTCCAACTAGGCTTATATTATGCTGAGGTCTCTGTTCCCTGAGGCTACATGTCTCTGGGCTTCTGTAGGCACAGTACCCTCCACCAGGATGACCTTTCTCCTCTTCTACTACTCTTCCAGTTTCAGCCGAAATGTCACCTCCTCTGGGAAGCCTTCTCAGATGTCCCTAGGTAAAACCGCCTACTACTTCTCTTTCCCTGTACACTCCCCAAATGTATCACCCATGACCCTGAATTGCCTTTATTTGCTTATGTGTTTCTGCCCCACGAAACTATGAGGGATTTGCATTTTATTCATATCAAATTCCAAAACTTTATCAGGGCTGATAAGGCTCGGCATGATCTGGCTCCCATCCACCTCTCCACCCTGTCCCCCACCATTCTCTCCCCACCCACTTCACCCAGTCACTGTGGCCTGCTGACTGTTCCCAAGTTCACCAAGCTCTTTCCTGATCCTGGTCCTTTGTTCCTGTAGTGCTGTTTGCCTGTATTGCTCCCCGTCAATCTTGCCATAGCTGGCTCCCTCTTGACATCCAGATCTTGCTCAAATGTTACCTTTTCAAGGCCAGCCAATCAAAATAGTTTTGTTTGTTCTAGAACTTCATTTAAATGTAATAATATGCTATGTATGCTTCCATCTGGCATCTTTAACTCAGTATAAAGTTTTCAAGTTTTATTCACGTTGTAGCACTTATCACTACTTTGTTCCTTTTTATTACTGAGTAGTAAGCCATTGTATGAATATACCACAATTTACCTGTTCATCTGTTGATGGATACTTGGGCTATTTCCAGTTTTTGGCTATTATGAATAAAGCTGCTCTGACATTTTCATGCACTAATCTTTGTGCAGACATACATTTTTATTTCCTTTGGATAAATACTTGTCTTAGTCCATTTGGTGTTGTAACAGAATACGTGAGATGGATAATTTATAAAGAGGTGCAGCTTACAGTTCTGCAGACAGGGAAGTTCAGGTGGCAGCAGCATTTGCTTGGCTTCTGGCGAGGGTTTTTGTGCTGGGTCAAAACATGGCAGAAAAGGTTAAAGGGGAAGCAGACGTATGCAAAGAGAGATCAAACAGGAGGAGAAACCTTGCTTTATTAAAACCCCTTGCTTAGGAACTAATACATTCCTTGATACATTTCTTGAGAATTGATCCAGTCTCTTGAGAACAACAACAACAAAAACAACACTCTACTAGGACAACAGTACCAACCTATTCATAAAGGATTCACCCCTATGATCCAAGTACCTCCCACTAGGCCCTACCTCCCCAGTGGACAGAACTGGCAAGCAAACTTCAGCATGAGTTTTGACACAGACAAATCACATCCAAACCATACCTACAATGCAGATTGCTGGGCATTGGTAAGTGTATGTTTAACTTTATAAGACACCATCAAACTTTTTTCCAAGTGATTGTTCCAGTTCACACTCCTGCCAGCAATATATGAGAGTTCCAGTTGTTTCACTTCGTCATCAACACTTGTTATTACCAATCTCTTAAAGTTTAGCCATTCTAATGAGTGTATGATGTTATCTCATTGTGATTTTAATTTACATTTCCCTAATGGCTAATGATGTTGAGCAACTTTTCATGTGTGTTTATTGGATGTTTGTATATCTTCTTTTTGAGGTATTTGTTAAATTTTTTTGCCCATATTTTATTTTGGTTGGGGTCTTATTATTGAGTTGTAAGATTTCTTTATATGTTCCAAATAGAAATCTTTTGTCAAAAATATGTATTACAAAACCTTCTCCTAGTGTATGACTTACCTATTTATCTTTTTAATGCTGTCTTTTCCCCCCTTTTATAGTAAGTTCTTTCTATGATCTCTGCCTACCCCACGGTCATGAATAATTTCTTCTTTCTTTCTTTCTTTTTTTTTTTTTGAGACGGAGTTTTGCTCTTATTGCCCAGGCTAGAGTGCAGTGGCGCAATCTCAGCTCACGGCAACCTCTGCCTTCCAGTTTCAAATGATTCTCCTGCCTCAGCCTCCCAAGTCGCTGGGATTACAGGTGCCTGCCACCATGCCCAGCTAATTATTTTTGTATTTTTAGTAGAGACGGGGTTTCACCATGTTGGTCAGGCTGGTCTCGAACTGCTGACCTCGTGATCCACCCACCTTGGCCTCCCAAAGTGCTGGGATTACAGGTGCCACCGCGCCCGGCAGAATTTCTTCTTTCTTCCAGAAGTGTTATAGTTTTTGTTTTTTAAAAATAGTACTTTGATTTATTTTGAGTATGGTATGAAGTAAGGATTGAGATGCATTGCATTCCATATGGATATTCAATTATTCCAACACCATTTGTTGAAAAGTCCATCTCTTTACCTGTAGTTATTTAAATTTTGTTTTATTTGTATTGGTCCCTCCTACTAGTCTATAAGTTTCATATATTGTTCTAATGTAACCTGGGCTCTTCTGTATCCCTGCTACCTCCTTATAGGTAGAGAAAGTAGAGAAAGAGCATGCTTGCAAGTTAGTTCAGGACATGATCCCAGGGAGCAGGAATAGGGAACTGGGGAGAATGAAGTAGGAACAAGGGAAAGCCATGGTGTGTTACAGAGCTGGTCACCACTGTGGGCAGCTGGGGCTTGACCCAGCTGGGATGTGATGAGGAGCAGCGTAGAGTGCACTTCCTAGTTATCCACTGAGTGTCAGAGAAGAAATCACATAGCCACCAACCCCAGCCGCCAAAGGCCCAGGGTTACCCCCAAGGGGTTAACGTCCTCAGACATCCAGTTTGCAGTACTGGAGTCCAGAGAGAAGCCCTGGCAGAAGGCAAGAGCAGAGCTGTGTGGAGCAGCTGAGCCTCAGTGCTTTCACCTGCTCCAAGCTGGTTGCCACAGTGATAGCCGAATAAAAGGTGGGCCAGAAGGACGACAGGAGGGTCACAAGAGGTTTCCCATACACATTCATTCCACAAATATTTATTATTGCCTCCTGTATGCCAAGCACTGTGTTAAGCACTGGAGATAGTCATCAAAAAGCCAAGCCCTATCCTTATAGGGAGACAGGCAGGACGCAAGTCAACAATTGATACAATATCATATCAAGGAGAGATAAGTGCTGTGAAGAAAATAAAACAGGATAAGGGGACTGAGGGTGAGCGCAGGGATGGGGGCTCATTTTGACCACCAGGGAAGACCTCTGAGGAGTTGACATTAGACAGAATGAAATGAGGAACTGAGCCATGTGGATACCCAGGGCAAGAATATTCCAGGTGGAGGGAACCGCAGGAGAAAGGCTTGAGGGAGGAACAAGCTTAGGGCATTAGAGAAACAAGGAAGTCGCTGTGGCTGGAGCGGAGTGAGGGGCAGAGGCATAAGAGATCAGGAGAGGCAGCCTGGCAGGCCCTCTGAGTTTGAATTTTATTCTGAGTGTAATGGGAAGCCACTCAAAGTATCTAAGAAAGGTTATAGGCCGGGCACAGTGGCTCATGCCTGTAGTCCCAGCACTTTGGAAGGCTGAGGTGGGCAAATTGCTTGAGCTCAGGAGGTTGAGACACACCTGGGCAGCATGGTGAAACCCCATCTCTAAAAAAATACAACAACCCCAAAACCCCAAAATTAGCTGGGTGTGGCAGTGTGCACCTGTAGTCCCAGCTACTTGTGAGGCTGAGAGGCTGAGGCGGGAGGATTCCTTGAGCCCAGGAGGTTGAGGCTGCAGTGAGCTGTGATCACACCACTGCACTCCGGCCTGGGCAACAGAGCAAAACCCTGTGTCAAAAAAAAAAAAAAAAAAAAAAAAAAAAAAAAAAGGGTTATGACTTGGTCTCATTTATGTTTTAAAAGTCATGTGGGTGAGACCGGCCTGGCCAACATGGTAAACCCAGTCTACTTAAAATGTAAAAATTAGCCAGGCATGGTGGTGCACACCTGTAGTCCCAGCTATTTAAGAGGCTGAGGCAGGAGAATCGCTTGAACCCAGGAGGTGGAGGTTGCAGTGAGCCAAGATTGCGCCACTGCACTCCAGCCTGTGCGACAGAGTGAATCTCTGCCAAAAAAAAAAAAAAAATTACGTGGGGGTACCATTACACACCTATGGGGGGCAAGGGAAAATCCTAAACACAAAAACAAAAGAAGTGGCAATATCCAGTGCTGGCAGGGATGCAGAGAAACTGCAGCTCTCACACTGCTAGTGGCAATGCAAAATTTGTACAGTCAGTTTGCAAGAGTTTGGCTGTTTCACATAAATATGCCCTCACCACATAACCCAGCAATCCCACTTGTAGGTATTTTCCCACAGCGAAATGATACTTCTGTTCACACAAAAACCTGTACACAAATGTTTATAGTGACTTTTTAGTTGTCCAACAACTGGAAACAATTCCAATGTCTTTCAACTGGTAAATGTATACACGTATAAACTGTGGTACAGCCATATAAAAAGGAATGAACTATTGGTAATGTGTGCAACAACTTCAAGGAACCTTGAGGGTGTTATGCTTGGTGGAAAAATTCAATATAAAAATGTTAGATACAGACCGAGGCGGGCGGATCACAAGGTCAGGAGATTGAGACCATCCTGGCCAACATGGTGAAACCCCGTCTCTACTACAAATACAAAAAATAGCTGGGCATGGTGGTGCGCACCTGTAATCCCAGCTACTCGAGAGGCTGAGGCAGGAGAATCGCTTGAACCCGGGAGGTGGAGGTTGCAGTGAGCCAAGATCGTGCCACTGCACTCCAGCCTGGTGACAGAGCAAGACTCCGTCTCAAAAAAAAGAAAAGAAGAAGCAAAAAAAGAAAAAATGTTAGATAACTATGTGACTTCCTGTATATAACGATCTCAAAATGACAAAACGACAGAGATGGAGAACACCTTCATGGTTGCCAGGGCATAGAAAGAGGCACAAGGAGGAATGAAGTGGGAGTGGATATGAATGCAAAGAAAGTGTCACTAGTGAGTTCTGTGGCGATGTAACAGCTATCTTGGTTGTGGGTGGTAGTTACATGAATCTGCACATGGGATTAAAGAGCACAGATATATACACACACGTATAAATGAATGCAGGTGAAAACGAAATAATGTCTGTAGTCTAGTTGATAGTAATGTACCAACAATGTCAATTTCCTGGTTTTGATATTGTACTGAAGCTATATATTAGGTTGGTGCAAAAGTAATTGCGGTTTTTACCATTACCTTCAATGGCAAAAACTAAAATTACTTTTAAGTAATAAGATGTCACCACTGGGGGACACTGGAAGAAGGGTATAGTGACTATTATTTTTGTAACTTCCTATGAATCTATAATTATTTCAAAATCAAAAGTTTAGAAATACAGCTAACGGATAAAAAACTATTAAAGGGTTTTTTTTTTAAAAACTGTGATAGTTTGCAAATGGATGAGCATTAGATGACATTTGGGAATTATTGTCAATTTTCTTAGGTGTGATAATATATGCTTATAACATGTCCATACATTATTAGGTGGTATATGTTAAAAGTTTTAGAGGTAAAGTATCAAAGTGTCTACAACTTACCTGCAAATTGTTCAGCAAATATATGCCTATGTATATACATAATTTTAAAATTTGGTAAAACACAGACAATACAGAGGGACCAGCAACAGCTCCAGGAAGTGGCATCTGGATGCTTCCACAGAGGCCCAGGTAAAGTCATCTACCTTTCTTCTGAGACTTATAAATCAAAACCAAACTTTCTTCCCCATAGTGGAAAGACTAGCTCCTTTTGTTTCTTTTTGAAAAAAGAAAGATGTTGGTAATTTCCTTTGCAAACTTAAAATGCTAAATAAACATGATGCTTTGTTTTACAATATAATAACAACTACTATTTATTAGGGGCTTTCTCAACGCCAGGTCCCTTTTCAGGCTCTATGCCATCCTTATAGCAATTGAATGCAGTAGCTGTTTTTAGTAGCCCCATTGTACAGGTGAGGAAGCTGAGGCTCAGAAAGATGGGATGACTTGCCCTTGGCTGCACCCTAGGGTGCTCTGATGCTTACCTGCTCCACTGGAGGCCTCTTTCAGAGTCCTCCTCCTCCCCTTCAGCCACTAGCTCTACCCCTACCTAGGGACAGCCTTTATGTAGAGTCATTGTGGGTCCAGCAGCACCATTCAGGCCACGGACATCTTTCTCTGGCTGAGAATGGGAAGGTTCTCTCTCTCTGCAGTGGGGTGAGTGGTTGCATCTAGGTCAAATATGGGAGGGAAAGGAAGGGGATGGAGTGAGGGACCTGGAAGGAAGGGGGAGAACATGTAGGAAACACCAGATGCTCTTTATAGCTTCTTCAAAAAACAAAGGCATTAGGGAACACAGGTTTTTAACAGTCTGTTAGGAGGAAGGAGGGAGAAGGGGCAGTAGAGGTTGTGAAGGACGTCTATTCAGACCTCAGAATTAGGTCTGGGGCCCAGTGATAATGACAATAAAGATGGTGATGATGACAACAATAATAGCAGACACTGAGTGCCAAGTGCAGTGCTAAACACAGCACACTAATTATCTCAGGCAACCTTCTCAGGAACTCTACAGTTTACTATCTCTGTCATCCCAATTTTCAGATTTGAAAACTGAGACCCACAAAGTAACACCAAATTATACATTTTCTTTCTTTTTTTTTTTTTGTTTTTGAGACAGAGTTGCGCTCTCCTTGCCCAGATTGGAGTGCAATGGCGCAATCTCGGCTCACTGTAACCTCCACCTCCTGGGTTCAAGTGATTCTCTTGCTTCAGCCTCCCAAGTAGCTGGGATTACAGGCATGCACCACCATACTCAGCTAATATTGTATTTTTAGTAGAGATGGGGTTTCTCCGTGTTAGTCAGGCTAGTCTTGAACTCCCGACCTCAGGTGATCCGCCCGCCTCAGCCTCCCAAAGTGCTGGGATTATAGGTGTGAGCTTATACATTTCCATATGTACACACTCGAATATAAATACATTGAATGAGGTCAGTGTACACATTGACACTAACTATACAGCAACACAAACTAACAACAGTAGGTACCTGAGGAAGGGTGAGTGTAGTCAAGGCGGGGAGCTTCAGCTTTTCATTGTATTGTGCAATTTTTTTTACAGTGGGAATGTGTAACCATGCCTGTGACATTTCTTTTAAAAAGTGGGTGATGCTGACGACTGTGTCCAAGGATCCCAGAACTAATTTGGGGCCACACCTCACACACTGCAGATCCCAGGCCTTGACTACCAGGCTGCACAGCCTTTCAAAGGGAGACCCGTGCCTGCCGCACCTTTTTTTTTTTTTTTTTTTTTGAGACGGAGTCTTGCACTGTTGCCCAGGCTGGAGTGCAGTGGCGCGATCTCAGCTCACTGCACGCTCCACCTCCTGGGTTCATGCCATTCTCCTGCCTCAGCCTCCCGAGTAGCTGGGACTACAGGCGCCCACCACCGCGCCCGGCTAATTTTTTGTACTTTTAGTACAGACGGGGTTTCCCCGTGTTAGCCAGGATGGCCTCGATCTCCTGACCTCGTGATCCGCCTGCTTCGGCCTTCCAAAGTGCTGGGATTACAGGCGTGAGTCACCGCGCCGGGCCTTTTTTTTTTTTTTTTTTTTTTTTTGAGACGGAGTCTCGCCTGCCGCCCAAGCTGGAGTGCAGCGGCGCGATCTCAGCTCACTGCAGCCTCCGCCTCCCGGGTTCAAGCTATTCTCTTGCCTCAGCCTCCCGAGTAGCTGGGATTACAGGCATGCGCCACCACACCCGGGTTGTTTTGTTTTGTTTTGAGACGGAGTCTCGCTCTGTCTCCCAGGCTGGAGTGGCGCGATGTCGGCTCACTGCAACCTCTGCCTCCAGGGTTCAAGCGATTCTCTTGCCTCAGCCTCCCAAGTAGCTGGGATTACAGGCACGCGCCACCATGCCCGGCTAATTTTTTTTTTCTTTTTTTTAGTAGAGACGGGGTTTCACCATGTTGGCCAGTCCTGTCTCCAACTCCTGGCCTCAAGTGATTCGCCCGCCTCGGCCTCCCAAAGTGCTGGGATTACAGGCGTGAGCCCCCGCGCCCGGCCTGCCCCCACACTTGGATTGTAGAGAGAAAGGAGGAAACGACTTCTGAGAAGCATCGGCCCCTTGTCCCATCCCCGTTCCCCGGGTCTCCTGGGGCACTGGGACAGTCGGGCGTCCCGGCCTTGGGGAGCCCAAGGCCGAGTGTCCAACCCCGGGGCCCGCCCACTGTCACGGAGCGGACTCCCGTCCAATCAGACCTGGGGGATGCTACTCCGGAGATGAGAGTGGCAGGAAATCAAGGTCAAGGTCCCGGACACAATGGGGCCATTGTCGTTCTCCAGTCAGTTGACTTTCAAGCAGCAGTTCCCCATCCACCCTTCACTCCTTCTCCCACTCCCGCTCCCTGCCAGGAAGTCACCCAAACCTCCTTATTAGACTCTGCCTGAAGGAAGCCGCTTTCTGGATCCTACGCGGGAGGCTGGGCCGCTGCGGCATCGTCTATTATATCCACCAGGTGGCGACAGAACACCACATTTCTGAGTGCGGAGGGAGGCCCGGGGCTGGCGGCTCAATCACTAATCAGGGCGTGGGGAACCCTGCCCTTCCTGTTTTATCCAAGAGAAACAAAAAAACCAAGTCAGATTATACTTTCCCTCACCCTTTACTCTGAGGTCACAGGAATCTGGAATCTTAGGGACTCTTCCCTTAGCAAACGGCAAAATGGCTGTGGACTGTAACCGTATTTATTTTTCTTGAATTGCGGGGGGAAACCAAGGGGAAACCTATTTACTCCGGAAGTCACAGCAGGTGGAACCCTTACTGCCTCTCAAGCCTGGATTAATCAATTGGCTGATTGATCGGTTGTGTTAGTGTATAAACATCACGTCTGAAAGGACTTCCCTGGTCCCCCAGTCTAAATTATGCCTTCCCTGTTCTTCCTCAGAGCCGGCTTTAGTTTTCCTTCTTTGCATGTATCTGTCTGTAACTGGACACATTTATTTGATTATTTTCCACTAGCATATACCCTGCGAGAGCAGGGACTGAGTCTAGTTTTGTTGCATTAACTTGTCCTTAGTGCCTAGCAGAGTATCTGGCACATAGTAGGTATTCAGTAAGTATCTGTCAACATAATAAATGAATGAGTACCCTATTGAGCAATGGAGGTGGAGGTGGGCTTCTGGTCCCTGAGAATTCAGCATGTGTGAATTCAGGTAGGACCACTTAGCAGGCTGCACCTGGCCCAGACTATCACATTAGAGAGGCAAGCTCCAGAGGCAGAAAAGCTTTGGGGTTAAGACATCTGGTCTGGGCTCTGGCCACCTGGCTTCACGATCTTATTGTCCCCTCATGTGCTGGGCAACTTTGCACACATCAACCTTTCCGAACTTGTCTCCTCATCTGCAAAATGGGGATAAACATGGCATTTATCTTCTAAGGCCACTGTGAGGGTTCTGAGAGAGAATTCATGGAAGATGCTTAGCCCAGGGCTGGGGACCCAGTAAGCACTCTGGGAATATTCGTCATTATTATTATTACTATTATTGCTGCTGCTACTACTGCTGCTGCTGCTGTTGGAGAAAGAACCTTCACTGAGGCTGTAGCCCAACTGCTCCAGGCAGGTGCCAGCTGAGGCGAGGGGTCTGGGGCTGAGAGGATATTTCATTGGTACCTGCCCCTTGGCAGTTCTCCGGGTTTGATTTCTCTTATGAACTGGTCCAGGAAGCTGAGGCTGGTAGGGCCTGTTCCTCTCTACTGGTGGCAGAGGTCAGATCTGTCTCTGCTGCAATCACTGCTGGGGGGACATCCTCTCAGCCTTCCTGGGACACTGTGGGTCCAGGCAAGCCCATTAGTTCATTCCTTTGTTTAACACACATGGTGCTTTACCAGGTCCTGGGGACGGTGGTGAACAGAGTCATCTTGTCCCTGTTCACAAGAAGCACATGGGGTTGGGGCACAGGGGGAGATGTTGATCAAAGCAACCATGGGGGAAAAGTGTATTTTTTTTAACTGTGATAGGGGACAGGGCCTGGTCTAGGACATTCCCTGAGGAAGTGACTTCTGGACTGGGAGCTGAAGGAGGAAGAAGAGGAGCTATCCAAGAAAATCTCTCCCTTAAAGCAACCACCCCCTGGGGAATGCTGTGATGACCCAATGGGTCCTCAGGCTCTTCCTGGCCCAAGCAAGTGGTCAGATGGGAGAAGATTAAAAACAAACACACCCCAAGTACACAGGCTCCTCCTGGGGTCTACTGCCCCTACTCGAGTTACCTGGACACATATCCATAGAATGTCAAGTCCCAGCTCCAACCCTGGCCCCAGCCCTGGGGGAAGAGGAAGTCTTAGGGAGGTGGCCAGGAGAAGTTGCCATGGGTTCAAAAAGACCTGGGATGAAGGGATCCTGGGATGACTCCCTGGGGTCAGCATTCTGGGTGGGATAGGGTGCAAACCCGTGGTTCTGGGTGACCAGACGCACCAGCCACCAGCACATCAGGGGAGCTGAGAGCATAAGCTATGCTATCTGGGTCCTGGGCACTTATCCCAGCTCTAAGGCTTGACAGCTTTGGCAAAATACTTCACCTAAGCCTCAGTTTTCTTGCCTATAAAATGGGAGCAATAATCATAACACGAACCTCATCGAGTGTTTGGGGGGACTTAGTGAGATAATACATGAAACATCCTGGCACATAATGGGCACTTGACAAACATTAGTTTTATTGTATATTCTTTCTTTCTTTCTTTGAGATGGAGTTTTGCTCTTGTTGCCCAGGCTGGAGTGCAATGGCATGATCGTGGCTCACCGCAACCACCGCCTCCTGGGTTCAAGCAATTCTCCTGCCTCAGCCTCCTGAGTAGCTGGGATTACAGGCATGTGCCCCCATGCCCAGCTAATTTTGTATTTTTAGTAGAGATGGGGTTTCTCCATGTTGCTGGTCTCGAACTTCTGACCTCAGGTGATCTGCCCGCCTCAGCCTCCCAAAGTGCTGGGATTACAGGCGTGAGCTACCGCGCCTGGCGCGGTATATATTCTTTTATATAGGCCTTTATCTTTTATAGCTCCTTTATCACAGGATTCTGTCAGTTTGGAGATAAGGAACCTGAGACCCAGAGAAGCGAACTAACTTGCTTAGGGTCCCACAGTTAAAAAGCAGAGGAGTTGGGATTTGAAGCCAAGTTTCTTTGACTCCAAAGCCTGTGTTCCTAGGAGGTAAGAGAGGGAACAGATCAGTGGCTGCCTGGGAAGAAGCTCGGGTCCTGTTCAGTCATATTGTCATGGATTCAACAGATAGGTGTAAATCTTTCTGGGGCTGAGGGTGGAGTACACATCCTCTTTTTGTAAATGTGGGAGTCAGGCAGGGCTCCTGCTGGTCCCAGTTGCCCCAGCCATGATGGAGTCGGAGCAAGCAGGAGTGGGGAGGAAGAGAAAGCCACTGGGGGCAGGGAGTAACTGAGTCACAGGGGCATGGAGTTGGGCTGAGGCCACTCATGGAGCCCTGGCAAGTCTTTCTTGCCAGCCTGAGCCACAAATCTCTGCTCACTCTCACCCCTAGGAGTTTGTGGTGCCCCCTCCCTTTCCCACCTCAGCCTGGGACCCCTCCTTTCTCTCCTCCTCCCTCCTGAATGCAGTAATCCCAGCTAACAAAAGCGACCATGGCTACTCTGATGTGTGGGACGACGATGCTAGCCAGGCCATGCCCGGTCAGTGTGCCAAGTTGGGCTCAGGCCCCTTCCCACGTGCCAGGGTGCGCTTGCCCTGCTGTCTGCTCCCTCCCCATGAAAACCCAAGCAGCCCTCATTTTTGAGACAATGGAATTAAACAGCTATGGGGCAGGTGGAAGTAGGAGGGTGTGAGGGTAGGGAAAAAGTAGAACCTTCCTGAGCCTGTCCTGCCTCCTCTCCAGCTCTGGAAGATGGGCTGCAGATCAGGGCTTGAGAAGGAAGAGGTCAGATGGGCTGCAGAGTGCAAAAAGGACTGCCCTAATTAGAGGTCTTGGGTTTGAGGGTGAGCTGGCATGGTCGGGGAGGGGCAATGCTAGCCCTGCTTTCGCCACCCTCTGCAAGCTCTGGAGTTGGTCAGACCAAGTTTGAATCCCGACTCTGCCCATGTAAACTGTGTAAACTTGGGAGGTCACTTAAATTCTGAGCCTCAGTTGCCTCATTTGTTAAATAGAATTAACAAACTCTCCTGAGGTTTGTTTGGATTAAAAAAGATAATGAATGAAAAATACTTAAGCACAGGGCCGGACACATAGCAAGCACTAGATAAATGATCTCCCTTGCCGTCGCAGGGGCTGCTGGTGCTGTTACTGATGCAAATTCTGAGCCGTGGCCACACACACTTTGGCTGGCCTCCAGGGGACGGTCAGCCAGGTCCGCTGGGGAGCCTTCCTCTCTGCCTGGTCCCGCTGATAATGACACCAGGTCCTTGGGCCTGATACAAGAAGAGCAGATGTCTTGCAAGGGAGAGTCACCATCTCCTACCTCATCCCCAGCACCCCACCCCCACCTTACCAGAATGCAAGGTGTCCTGGCTAGCCTGCAAGGTGGGATGGGGACCCTTTAGCTACAGGCTGCCTGATTTCTCCTCCTTTCCTCTCACTGCTTCTCTGCCTTTAACTTTTCTCTTTGCCAATGCCAGAGACCTGCTTTCTTATGCCAAGGAGAGAGAGAGGAGGAAGGAGGGGGCTGGGGGAGGGGTGAGGAGATGGAGGAAGCGCTCCAGTGTGTAAAGAGGAAGGGGCTTCCGCTCTCTGTCTTTTCATTGTCAAGTTCAAATTGATGACATTGGGTAGTGTATTTAAGACATCTGTCCCCACGCCCTGCCACTCCCTTAGGAAAAGAGCTGCTTTGCGTAATATAAGAATAGAAGCTTTAATAAATAAAAGTTTTATTAAATAAAAGAAGCTTAATAAATAAAAACTATTACACGACAACAGAGTCTGTGGTCCCATTGGCCACCTGACCACTCATTTCTGGGCTGGGGGCTGTTGCGCCCATATCCTGGCCTGTGTCCTTCCGCTCTGTGGGGCACAGGCCAGGGCTGGACCTGGTAGAGGCAACAGTGCAGGCTTGGGCCCGGGCTGGGGCTGAAATCTGACCCTCGGTCCTTTTGGATAATAGCAGCCTGAGCACCGGGCCCTTGAGAACTGGGATCACCAAAATCCTGGTCCTGAGGCAGGATTTTTCAGTCCCTCCCACAGGTGGGGCCACCCCTCTGCCCCACCTAGTTGCCCCAGAAACTGGAGAGGAAAAAACTCTGGGTCTCCAGACAAGGGTCTGGAGAATCCTTGAGGACCTGGAAGCCCCCACTGCTGCCTGGCCTGGTGAGAGAGCAGGCTGGGGGCCCCTGCCACTCGTGGCAGGCACCCTGGGTGAAGGTCGGCCCCAATGTGTGGAGCCTCCAGAACTTGCTGATCTGAGCTGCGATTAGGTTGGAATGTTCCCGTCCAGTTCGCAGTGATGTGGCTGTGCTGGCCTGGGGAGATTGTCCGAGGGTCTGGCTGTGCCAGGTTCCTCCTGCCTTGAGGGCCTGTGATTTCTGGCCTGCCCACCCACAGGACTCCCCTCTTGCCTCTGCCTACAGCGCCCACCTTTCTCAGCAGCCCTCATACGCCTTAGGCTCCCTTGTCCCCTCTGCCTGAAAGCCCTCCCCTACACCCGTCATCCTTTTTGCCTCACTTATTTCTATTCTGTCTTTCAGACCCCTCCAGGGAGCCTTGCTGACCCCTCCACAACTCAAGCTGCATTGGCTGCCCCTCCGCTGCACTCTCCAAGTTCCCTGTGCTCCTGGATCTGGTGCACATTATGCTGTCTCCAGAGTACTTGTGTTGCAAAGTGTCTGTCCCCTCTCATCACCGCAGCTGCATATGGATAGGGACGGTGTCATCTCTGAGCCTTGATTCCTAAGACCTGCATGGGGCAGATGCTCAAATGGAATGGACCAATGAGTGGTGGTTACACTGTTTACCTGCGATGGAGTGGGGAGATTTCCTGTTTGCAAGTGCTTTTCCCACACCTGAGACTGCCTCTCTCCTAAGTCCTGGATTTTAGGCCTCCTTCCCCTTCTACCCAAGCTCACCCCCCTTGTCATAACCTGATAAGGGCTAAGGGAGGTGGTACAGGAGATGAATTAAGTGTGGGGCCACCTGCCAGCTAAGAACCCTTGACCCAAGTTTCCTTTTCTGGAAAATGGATAATAACAGCACCTTCTTATAGTGACTTTAAGGACATAACAAGCCCCTTCCCTTCCCCTGTCCACACTCAACAAGGGGCTACATTCTTTCCTGAAGGTCTGTGATTGCCTCCGGAGGCTGGGGGCAGCTCTGGAGTCTGGCTTGGCATTATATTTGCAGCCATTCCATATCCCTTGTCCCCACTCCACTCCCTCCCTAGGGCCACCCCTCTCCACAATGCAGAAGCCACGGGTACTCTGGGATTTATGGCTGTGGTGTGTAGGGGAAGCTCCTGGAACAAATGAGCGGCTGTGCACGTGGTTGTGTTTGGTTTTGGACTGAGAGGGCACCTCTGGCTTTATGGGTCTGTCCTTGGTCTTATGCTGGCTGCCTGCCAGGTTCCAGGGTCCACATCCCTGGAATCACTACCTAGGCCCAAGGTGGGGAGCAGAGACTGATAACCCAGGTGTCTGGGGTTATTAGCCATCAGAAACATGGAACCTCACAGCAGGTGAGTGGCCACCTCCTTGCCCTGACATCTGGAGTCCTTACTGCCCCACCCTCAGGTCATCATCTCCAAGGCCTGGCAGATATTTGTGTGAAGACAGAAGGAACTTGGGTGAGGGCAGAGACCAGCATGGCACCCACCCTTTTCCTCCAATGCCCCTCCCTCTCCCAGCTCAGGGGCTTAGAACTGTAGTATGCAGCGGGGATGGAGGGTATGAACCCTAGAAGCAGACAGGCCTCAATTTTAATCCTAACTAGCTGTATCATGTGACCTCGGGCAAGTGACTTCATTTTTCTGAGCCTCATTTCATTAGCTATAAAATGGGGATAACAACGGCACATATATTTTAGAGAGTTGTAAGGATTAAACAATTAAATGGGATTAAATAACTAATTAATTTTAAAGGATTATATAATAAAATTCATGCCTGTACACAGTGAACAGTAAATGGTAGTATTACTCTTATTATCTGTCCCTTGCTGTGTTTCAAGCATCTATCCAGGATGTTTTAATGTTGTCCAACCTAACAGAGTCTGAATTTGTTTAACACTTATAGTACCTTAGAGAGGAGCTCAGTGAGCTCAAATGAGATGAGAAAGGTAGCCACGGGGTTCTGAGAAGGGTCTGCCACCCCTTTCTGGACCCCACCCCCTGCCCGGAGTGTCAGATGGTCCTACTACTGTCCTTGCCTCTTCCAAAAGCTTGGGGAGGTCTTGCTGCATCTTCCCATGTGGGAAACTCAGGCAGGCAGGCAGCCCTGCCAGCTGGCCTGGAGGCCATAGGGTGTTCCAGTAACTAGAGAACAGGGATGGAGTGGGATGAATGCAGGGCCAGGAAGTTGAGAACAAGGATCATACCTTTGCTTGGTGCCACACTTCAGGTTTTCCAAAGAGGATTCTCAAACTTTTCTCTCCATAGAAATGGCTCATGGCAATGACACTGGGAGTAGAGGAGGCCCCTTTTCCTGTGCTGGGATCTCAGCGGCAACCAGACCAGTGTTGTGGCCACCCTGAATATGAAGTGTCTGGCAGAAGGGAAGGGGGGCGGCTGAGAGACCCACATCTGCAAAGGCCAGGGCCACAGGAAGAAAGCAGTGATATAAAGCACTTCCCAAAGCCCTAGGCTTGGGACCAACTATGTACAGCAACTCAAGGGTTAATCCCCACCCCACCCCCATCAGTCTCTTCCTCATCTGTAAAGAGAAAAGGAAGCAAAACAGAGACCAGGGCTGCCTGAGATGGAAGGCTGCCTCATCTGTTGTGGCTGCTGCTGGATAACCTGTGGCACTGGCATGGGTACTTGTGTGCCAGCTGAGGGACAGTGGCATTCCCAGGCAGGCCACCCTGGAGATCCCCCCCTGCTGAGATCAAGAGACATGAGATAGAGGCTATGCCCAAGGACTTAGGCCAGGTGGTGGCCCTGGCTACATTTGCTCCTTAAGGCTGAGGCCTGGGTCAAGCTCCCAGCATTGCACAGCACCCTCCCCCCAGCCCCCAACCATGGGTAATGTTGGCACCCTGGTGAGGAACTGGCCCTGCTGAGGGGCCCTGTACCCCTGTTCAGGGAGAACAGAGGAATCCTCAATCTTCTTTGAGCCAGCCTATGGTGGGTGGGCCTTGCCAGGGCTATCTCTTGCCCAGGTACTGGTATTCCCAGGGGTGATCTTTGGCTGCGTGGGTGGTATAGTCCTTACCTGGAAGCAGGGCAGCCTGCCCCACCCAGATCCAGGTCAGAGTGTGGAGTGGATGAGAAGTCAAAGCCAGGCAGGACCAGGCGCCTGGAATAGCCGTTTCGTTGGATGGGTCCCAGGCCCAGGGCTCTGCTGCCCAGGCCCTGCCACCCTTCTGAGGGACAGGGGTGGGGAACTTATCCTAGCCAGGCCTTAAAAATGAGAAGGCCAGCCTGTAATTCCAGCACTTTGGGAGGCTGAGGCGGGCAGATCATGAGGTCAGGAGATCGAGACTATCCTGGCTAATGTGGTGAAACCCCGTCTCTACTAAAAATACAAAAAATTAGCCAGGTGTGGTGGCGGGTGCCTATAGTCCCAGCTACTTGGGAGGCTGAGGCAGGAGAATGGCTTGAACCCAGGAGGCGGAGCTTGCAGTGAGCCGAGATCGCACCACTGCACTCCAGCCTGGGCGACAGAGCGAGACTCTGTCTTCAAAAAGAAAAAGAGAACCAGTGGAGTGGAGGCTGGGGGTGGGCGGGGTGTGTGAATGTCAATGTGCCAAACCTCATCACTCCTCTCCTAGGAGTTCTTTTATTAAATGCCCCAATCCCAGCTCCTCCTATCTATGGTCCATGGAACACAGAAGGCTGGGACTCAGTGGCCCCACAACTCTGAAGCCCCGCCCCTTAGCTGACCTGAAAACTTCAGTCAGTGACCATGTGGGGCACTAGAACCTCCTGCCACCAATCAACAGGCAGCAAGGAGAGATGCAGGGGTATCCTCAGAGAGGGAGGGGCCATGCAGAGGGTTTGGCAGATTTCCCTGTTGTGGGGAATGAGGGATAGGGCACAGGAAGGGACCTTCTCAAGGGTCTAGGGTCATGTTTCAGGAGGAAGATAAGCACCAAGCCAAGTTCTGCCAGATATATGCCTGGCTCCTGCACCTCCCATGGTCCTTCCCACTCAGCCGGGCTTCCCGTCTCCTGGCGTTTCTGTAGATGCTCAAAGCATCCTGTGATTCTCTTTATCATGGCTTATAATTCTCTGCTTGCCAAGTGGTTTGATTAATGTCTGTGTCCCCTATAGATCATGAATCTACACAGTGGCATTCTGAGGATGGCAGAATCCTCAGAATCCTATACTTGTCTTCATCGCTGTCTGCCTAAGCACTTAGCACTCCCCAGGGCTTAGCACACAGTAGGTGCTCAATGTACATTTTAGTGAATGAATGAATGAATGAATAAATTTCCCCATCAAACACCATGAGCTCTAGGAGGGCAGGAATTGCTTCTTGTTTGTTTTTGCATCCACAACCTGTGGCCTGGTGCCTGGCACAAAGTAGGTTCCCATTAAATTGTGTGGGATACTCACAATTTGGGTATCTCTCCTGGGAAGAAAGGGGTCCCTCGCAGGGATAAGGAGAAAAGGCAGTGCTAACTGGAAGAGGGTGAGAGGTGAGGTTTGGGTGGCTGAACTGGGGTGCTCTTCCAGGCAGGTTTGGGTGAATGGGGAAGCTCTGTGGGAGCCACTCTTGGTAAGCACTCACCTATGAGAAAATTTGAGGAAGACACAATATGGCAGCAAGGTAGTAGTCTAAGCCAGAGTCAGAGCCAGAGGCCACGGCCACACAGGCTGTTCCCCCACCCCATTCCCAGAGCCTCCTAAGGGTGGGGACGGGAGCAGGGCTCCAACAAGTGCCACTCTTTAGGCCTGAGGGTCTTGTGGTCATGTGAGGGTCTGGACTTCAGGTCACTCCTTGCCTTTGCAGGACCAGGGAGTCTGAGACACATACGGAAACTGAAGGACAGAAGGAGTGGGAGTGGGGTCTTGCCCTGGGCTTGGAGTAGATCCCCTGTACTGTCTGCAGAGTGTCAGTGCTGTGTCCTGGGAGATGAGGCTCCCCTTGGGGATACAGAGTCACTGAGGGCCTTTAAACATGGGATCAATTGCTGGGTCTACTTTTGATGTCTGGATGAATTAAGGAGGAGATAGTCTCCTAGGACCCAGGTTCCAGATGCTAAACAGACTTAATGTCTGGTGTTTGCAACCCAGCCCCACACCTCAGAGTCTGAAAGACACTTAGGTTATAAGGTGTCTCATGGACACCCCGATGGGCAGTGCAGCGCCCTCATCTAGGACTTCCCTCCCTCAATGATTTGAACATCTATCTAACAACCCTGAATCAAAATAAGGACTGACACAGATGTCAGACCTGGCACTCCCCCTGTGGAAACCTGTGCTGAATGTTAGGATTTGAAGCCAAAGCATTTGTGAAGCTTCAGAATTAACTTTTAATTCTTGCTTTAAGTTGCAAAAAACAAAAACAAAAACAAAAAAAACCCCAAACCAAATCAAACCAAAACAAAATGTGTGTGATTAACTAGCAGACAAGTAGAGAGGTGCTGTTTCAAAAACTTCCTAAACATAGCTTCCTTTTACTCAATGGTAGAAACTTTTATCTGGAGTGGATACTGGCTAGTATGTGAACACACAGGGGATTTTTTTTTTTTTTTTTTTAAACACAGGTTTATCACCAACTCTGGCAGTTTTGAGAAAGGCTCACTTGAATTCTAAGGAACAGAATTTTTCTGTGAAAACTGCATCTCATCAAGTTGAAAGATCTCCAGCAATGCCAAGGCCCGGGAGCAGGTCTCTGTCTTCAGCTGCCAGTTTGCTGGTTGCAGCCTCAAGAAACATACCGATATTTGGTCCTCATCAAGAGCTGACCCAGAGAGTCCACGCATGCAACTGTAAACCCACTCCCCCACCCCCCATTTTGTTTTCCTTTCAAACCTAAAGTCAGGTGTGGCCATTTCGCCGCCCAAGGGGACTGTGTCGTGGAGGCCCGGCTCAGGTCGGAGCAGGCAAAGGCCCGCTCCAACAGGTGCGGTGCGTGTGCACGCGGCCGGCTTGGGGCCACACAGGCCCCAGCAGCAAGCCCCGGGTCTCTCCCGCTGCACTCAGCCCGACCCAGAGCCGGAGGACGCAGAGAACGGCCTGCGCACCGCCCGCGGCTGCTTCCGAGGGGTGACGGGGTACAGCGAGAAACAGCTGCGTCTCCCTCGTCCCCTCCTTAAATTCCAGCGTCTTCCATTGGCAGTGTCCCGGGTGCGGCCTACTCAATCACCCGCCCCAAAACCGGGGAAGCCGCGAGAGCAGAGCCAGAGCTGCCAGGAGGGCAGCGGAGGGGCGGGAAGGGAGCTGGGTGACCTGCTGGGCAATGCTCTGTGCGCGCCGAGCCGGGCGCGCTGACTGCCCGACTGCCTGTGTGGGCGCGCTGCGCCTGCGGCCCCCACCCCTAGGCCTGGGCGCACAGAGCCACCGAGAGGGCCTGAGGGCGGGGCTGGAAGTCCCTGCCCGGCTGGGCTGCGGCGGCAGAGGGAAGCTGCTTCTTCCCTGGCCTGGCCTCTCCGGAGCGCAGTGCCGGGTCGCCCGGAGACCGAGGAGCCGGCGGGCACCCCATTCGCCCCCTGGCGGCGCCGGGGACACTCCGGGAGCCGTCGTAGCCGCCGCCGCGGCGGAATGAGCTGTCCACAGCAGCACTGGGTGCCTCCCGATCTGGCGGGAGGCTGGGAACTGGGAAGGCAGGCCGCCTTTGAAGGCATGGAGAGAGACGATAGAACAAAGTAACTATGAGATTTGGGGGCTTCCCCTGGATCCACATCCTCCAAGTCCCGCATGGGCTTCTCCACTAGTGTGGTGACTAACACCCAGGGATCTCATCCCTGAGTGGTCATCCCTCCCTCACCCAATCTCCCTCTTGTTCTTACCCTTTCTAGAAAATGTCCCCATATCTCTCTTCCTTCTGCAGTAACCTGACACTGACAGCCTTGGCAGACCCAGTCATACCCCGGCCCTGCCACACCCCAAAGACCTCTAAGGTGGGGCCAGGAGGTCATTAGGAGAGGAGCAGCATTCCAAATGGTCCTTTGAGTGCACATTGGGAGCCTGGCATTGCCCTCGGCCTTATGGGAGGTGAAAGATGTTGACCTCTTGGTGCTTCCAATCTCAGAAGACAAACACACTCAGGAGACAACGGCACAGCAGTGGCCTGGCAGCAGGAGCCTCAGGGGAGGGCATGGCAGGGATGGCTGGAGTGTGAACACTGGAGTTATCAGAACATACTAAGTGGACAGGATTTGGAAAGAGAAAGAGAGAGTATTCCTGGCCCAATCTGGAGCATAGCGGAGGGCTGTCATGAGAAAGCTAGTGGGGCCAACCCCAGAGGCCCTATAAAAGATCTGTTTCTGCAGCGCTAGAGACAGAGGGGAGGAGCAAGAGCTGGAGAATGCAAGCCCCTCTGGGAGGCAGCAGCAGTAGCCTGCTCTGAAGCGATGGCTGCGGCAGGGAGAGGAAAGCTGCCACTTTCACAGTCCTAAAGGGCATGTCTGTAGGTGGGAAGCAGGGTTCCCAGGCTCCTTCAAGAGATTGGCTCATATACTACCAAAAATAAATAAATAAATAAATAAATAAAAAGAAAAAGAAAAAAAAAGAAGAGAGAGAGAGAGATTTGGTCAGACTCAGGTTTTTGTTAGAAAGGAAGAAGCTGAGGCGAGGTGCGGTGGCTCACGCCTGTAATGCTAACACTCTGGGAGGCCAAGGCGGACGGATCACCTGAGGTCAGGAGTTCGAGACCAGCCTGCCCAACATAGTAAAACCCTGTCTCTACTAAAAATACAAAAATTAGCCACGGCCCGGCGCGGTGGCTCAAGCCTGTAATCCCAGCACTTTGGGAGGCCAAGACGGGCGGATCACGAGGTCAGAAGATCGAGACCATCCTGGCTAACACGGTGAAATCCCGTCTCTACTAAAAAATACAAAAAACTAGCCGGGCGAGGTGGCGGGCGCCTGTAGTCCCAGCTACTCGGGAGGCGGAGGCAGGAGAATGGCGTAAACCCGGGAGGTGGAGCTTGCATAGAGCTGAGATCTGGCCACTGCACTCCAGCCTGGGCGACAGAGCAAGACTCCGTCTCAAAAAAAAAAAAAAAAAAAAATTAGCCAGGCGTGGTGGTGTGCACCTCTCAGCTACTTCGGAGGCTGAGGCAGGATAATTGCTTGAACCCCGGAGGCGGAGGTTGCAGTGAGCCCAGATCGTACCACTGCACTCCAGCCTGGGTGACAGAGTGAGACACCATCTCAAAAAAAGAAAAAAAAAAGGAAGAAGCCGGGTCATGGCAGGGTAGAGGGAGCAGCTCCAGGCTAAGTCCGAAACTGATAAGATTAAAAAGAGTGAGGGGGGATAGGGAGAGGTGAAGCAGTCATTCCAGATACTGAGGCAAGCAGAAAGGACCAGAAAGCCCCGAGAAGGAAGCCAAAAGGTAGGAGCCTGTCTGAGGGACCAGCAGGGGGCGCAGGGGCCTCCGAACTTCAGGCTCACCAGAGCTGGCTTTAGCTGACAGTCTGGCTATTTCGGCCCCATTTCCCATTTTACTTTCCCTACCAAAGTCCTCTCGAGTAATTGGGGAGATTCCCTTCCCACCCACCTTCTGGCTTTTTATAGAACCCGTGGCAAACCCAGAATGAAACTGTCAGGCCTCATTGTGCCCTCCAGCCCAAATCTGTCCAGGGAGGTCTTAGGGCTGCTGGTTATCTTGCCCTAGTGTTTGATGTAGGAGAGCCATCTTTCTGGCAGCTGGAGACAGACAGACCATTGGGTCCTGTCTCAGTAGCATGTCTCTCCACTTGGTCTTGGCTTCCAGAAAGGCTTGTCCATTACTGAGGCTGGGCTGCTTCAAGGTAACCTCTCAACCTGACTCTGAGGCAACCTTTGACTGGGTCAGGCCTGGCACACAGACTGAAAAGCCCACTCAAGCACTGGCTATGCTGGCACTTCCATAGGGAGGACTGAGGCTGCTGAGACGATGAGCCAAGAAAGTTAGGGGCTGGCTGTTTAGAGCCAGCAACCACAAAGAGGGCTTTGAGCAATGGGACTCCCCTGCAACCAAACCAGCAGGACAAGCTGTGAGGTGCTTATCAGGTGTGGTGGCCCTGGAGGAGGGAGAGGATAGAGGGAAAGCACTGTCACCAAATCCCACCACAAAGTGATGGCTTTGGGCACTTCACAGGAGAGGGCTAGCACTGCCTTGGGGCCCAAGGAAGCACCATGTGGAAGAAGGATCAGGGCCAAAACTCTTCTGGGATAAGTCTGAGGTGGGGTTCTGGTATGCACAGGAACAGGGGCGAGGGAAGGAGAGGAAGAGGGTCCTGGCCTAGCAGGGGACCCTATAGGCCCATAACTCCTTTGCCCAGGCCAGGTTTCCTTTTCTTTGCAGTTAAATTACAGCTAAAGGGAAGACTACATTTACTTGTGCTTTGCTTGAATTCCTCCAGAGTCAGCCACTCCCGCCTTCTCCCTCTTCTACAAGGATAGGGAGGAGCATGCCTCACTTACTCAAGTATGATGCTCATGTGTGGGCGCCTGAGGTCTGTGTCCCGTGGCCTCTGCTACCATCACTCCTCTCTCCCTTGGAAAAGGCCCCAAAGGGAAACATGGTCTCCCAGATACCTTTCTCTGCCATTCCTTTTTAAAATTTATAAACACAGCTATCAATTTCTAAGTCCCGGCTATGTGTCAGACACGGTGGTAAACATGACCACTGTGTTCATGCATGTCAGATGCATGACCTCATTCACTCCTCACAGTAGCTCAGAGGCCCATCAGCCCGACTCCTTGGCTGGCTTTGGTTCCCAACCCCAGCCAGGCGCAAGGGGTTGAAGTCTGTTCCCCAAGCTGATACAGAGGACACAGTTCAGTCTTGGCGTTACTCACTGTGTGGTGGCTCAGTTAATATTAATTAACTCTGAGGACAAGCTGCACTTTGACTCACCTCTGGCTAATTAAATAAACCTGCCATGTAAATCAGCAGAGGGAATAGAGAGACATTAGGCTGTGCTGAATGGAAATTGGGCTCTTGAGGGTAAGACTGTTGACCTCCAAATAGAAAATCTACCTTGGCCTGCTCTGGCTCTCTTCAAGTTCTCCGAAGCTAGGGCCAGAGTAGTATCAATGAGGAATAATGCTGCCTCTCAGAGAAAGCCTTGCTCCTGAAGCCCTGAAGAACTGACAGGAGGGATGCCCCTTGGGTACCATGGGCCCATGATGACATAAGGGTTCTCTAAGGAACCAAGACAGAACTGCCTGGCCTTCCCTCTCTCCCCTCACACCATCCCCATCCCTGAGGCATCATGTCCTGATGGTTCTGGGTCAGCTGGGGGAGGCCTGGGGCCCAAAGAAAAGACATGTTATGAATGCCCCTTCCAGTCATGCCTGGCAGTTTTGAACTGCTGGGGTTGGCAGGTGCTTCATCGTGCTCTGCCTCCCTTCTGCTCCTCCCTGAAGAAAATGAACCATGGCAATGTCCCAGGTCTTCTGAAGGTCAGGCTGTCTCTCTGACCAACGGGGAGACCAGGGGCAGGCCACTTAATCTGATCAGGCCTTGTCCCTTCTTGATAAAACAAAGAAATTGCAATGTCAGCCTCACAAGAGGGCAGAGAAGAGTCACAAAATATGTAAACTGCTGCCCACTGCTTTGCACAAAGTAAGGGCTCAGTCAGTGGTGGCTATTCAATGGTGACAATGATGATGAAGATTTTATGTGGTTCA
The DNA here is from genome assembly GCF_037993035.2 of Macaca fascicularis. Classification (NCBI taxonomy): domain Eukaryota; kingdom Metazoa; phylum Chordata; class Mammalia; order Primates; family Cercopithecidae; genus Macaca; species Macaca fascicularis. The sequence continues at coordinate 146,633,209 of NC_088380.1, read as the reverse complement.
TAACAACCAATTGTACCTCCCAGTAATGCTGGGCTATCTTGAGACATACCTGGAGTAGCTACTGTGATTAAGCCCTAAGCTGTCACTTTGAAAGTAGCCTTTTTCTGTATGTAAAAAGAGAGAACACCATCTTAAAATAATGTCTATGAAGGTAACATGTAAAAATAAAATGAGATAAGTAAGGTAAGGGTGAAGGCAAGGGGAGAGTGAGAATGTTTGAGTTGCTGAGAAAGGACACAGGGTACAGCAGGATGTCCGTGTCCCTTCCCTTCCCATCCATGTCCCTCCCTGCAGCCACCTGGGATCCCATACCTCTCAGAGTCCCCATCCCTCCTCCTCCCCTGGGCTAATGTTTGGAGCATAGCTTAGGGTAAGGGCCAATTCTAGGGGCCTGTAGCTCATGGTAGGCAGTTCCCCACTATGTCCTCTCCTATGGGAAGATGCACCTGTCACCACTGTGGGCCAGTAGGAGTCCTGCAGAGTTCCCAGGAGCTGGCACACAGGCACAAGATAAACATTTACATTCAACACATTGGAACAGATCAAATGTGGTTCTCAAAAAGCTCAGACTTGTAAGCTTTGGAGAAGGCCCAGGTTTGGCTCCCTTTAACTCCCAAACAAATTCTTGTGGGATGTTGCAATTACTTGTGACAATCCCTCTCCCTGCCTGGGACTTTGATTTCAGATTTAGACATGTAAAACTGGGTGGCTGGCTGGGTCTTAAGCAACTTGGGGGGTGGGTTGGGGACTGGGGAAAATTCTTTGCAGCACGTTGTGTTTAGAAGAGAGATCTTGAGGAATCAGATGCTGCAGCTCTGTGTTACTAGAACTTTTCAGCCACTGTGGCAGATTTTCTGTCTCTGGAAATTGGTCGCTCTGCTGGGGAGTGGCTCATTTGTCTTTTGAAACACAAATGTCTATAAATTATTTTCTGTGATAGTCTTATGTTAGAGTAACTTTTCAATCATTGTATCAAATTCCACAGTCTTTACTCTGATATCTTATCCCCTGGATAAGCAGCAGATGAAGAAGAGTCAAGGCTAGGCAGAATATTTTAATGGTAAATTGTGCTGACCTGGCCTCAGAGGAGCCTGGAAGCGGGAGGAGGTGATGTACAGAGAGCCAAGTAGATGCAGAAATGAGAGAGGAACATGGCTGAGCAAAGCGTGTCTGGGTGTAGGGACTCTGTGGCCTTTCTGGGTACTGAGGTGTATATGCAAAAGGCTTTGGGCAAACTTCCTGTGTCTTTGCTTTGCTATTGTACCTGGCCTTAAAGCACATTCAGCCCTTTGGGAGAACTTCAACCCTGTGTTGGGCTCCTGTTTCCTACTTTCTGGCTGCTGCTACACCTGGTCTGAGAGCCACACAACTTTAGTTCTGACCCTTTTCACACTGGCAATAACACAATGGATACTGCTGTCCCTGAAAGGGATTTGAGTGAAGAGGCTAGGGCCTTCTTGCTTCACCCCTAGGCTTTTGGCAGTCAGCCTAACCTAGAAGCCTGCCTTTTGAGGCAGGTATACATGACAGAAATCAGGGAACAAAAATGGCTAGAAATTCCTAGATGCTCTGTGGAGTTCAGCCTGTTGGCAAATCTGGGGTGATAAGCGCTTGCCTTTAGGGTGGGCAGATGGCACAGAATCACCAACACTGCCATTCCCCTCTTCCTCCCAAATACCCTGTGAACTCTCAACTTTTCTCCCAGGGTATCATTGTGTCTGGACAAAGCTTAGAAATTACATAAAACAATGTGAGGGAGACAGAAGGTCAGCATGAGGGCTTTTGTTTTAGGTCAACCAGGTTATCAGGGGAGTCTAGATAAAAGGAAACATTAGGCTCTCCAGTTCTAGAATAGAAATATTAGAATTCCTGGGGGAACAAGAGGAGAAAGGAGATCCTAAGAATGGGATGTGAAGGCAGGGGAGAAAAGAGATGGGACAATCCCCCAGGAGTTCTTTTAGGTCTTGGAAAGATAAAGCTCAAAATTCCTGAGCAAAAGCAAATGCTCAGCTGTTTAATCCATTTCTAAATGGGAGGAGAGAATGAGTAAGCTAGGATCATAGGACATTACAATACAAGGGTCTGGTGGCTCAGGGAACCAGCCAAAGGAAACTGAGGGACTGTAGGAGTCAGGAAAAGAGAGAATATCTTCCCTGGGGGCCTTTAAGAACATAGCCGAGACATTCTCTTTCCGGATGAGAAGACTCAATATTGTGAAGATATCAACTCTCCCCCAACTTTCCTATGTAATTAATAAAATCTCAACTGCAGTCCTAATAGGACTTGTTAAATGAAACTTAACAAGCTGATTGGAAAGTATATCTGGAAGGAAAAAACATGTGAGAATAGCAAAATGATTTTGGGAGGAAAAAAACAAAGGAGAAAAATATACTGTATCAAACTATACCTAAAAGCTACATCAATTAAAATAGCATGGTTGGTAGAAGAATGTATAGAAGTTCAATGCAACAGAAAATCCAGAAACAGCCTCATGTACATATAGGAGTTTTGATTATGAGAAGAGTAGTATTTCAAGACACAGGGGAAAAGGATGGCCTAAAGGATGGCCTATAGAATCTGGGCAGCATGCGACTCTCTGGAAAAAAAAAAAAAAATCCCTAACTCACACCATTTATGAAAATAAATTCCAGATGGGTTAAAAGACTAACACAGAAACACAACTATAAAATAAGTATAAGAAAATATAGGAGAATATGTTTATTATCTGGAGATAGGGGAGCCTTCTTTACGAACCATAAAATACAAAGCCATAAAGTAAAGGAGTAATACATTTGGTTACACCAAAATAAAAAGCCTCTGTATAACCCAAGGCACCATTAATAAGGTTAAAAGAATGAGCTGGCCTAGAGTGAGGGGTGGCCCATTCTGCTAGGGAGCAGACTGTGAGAAGACATGGCCTTGGAGGCCTATCTGCTCCCTCACAATTCCCTCAAAAGAAGTCATGGTTTGAGAGGAAGCAAATGAATGCCAGAGGGTGGCCATTCCCCATTGTCCATCATCCACAGAGTCCTACAATCTAGAGATAAGTCATAGTTATCAAGAGCCAGCTCAAAATGAGTGGATAAGTGGAGCAGGGTGCAGGAGACAGTAAGCGAGATGGAAGGAGTAGAAACAACTTTGCTGGCCTCGGGGTAGAAGAAGGAGGAAGGGCTGCCTCTGTCAGAAATCATAGTCTCCAGTCCTTGGGCCCATCTTTCTGAGTGGATGTGGTATAGGCAACTGCTCCTAAGACTTCCTTTTCCCTGAGTAGGGAGCTTTTGGGGAGAGCATATGGGGAAAATGCCACCCTGTGTGGGCTTTAATAATCTCCATGAGACCCCCTGAGCTCTGTGGGGATCAGGGCTATCTTGGAATAATGGCCTCTGCCGAGACCCCCAGGGGCAGTGACGATAGATATGCTCATGTTCTTGGGTGGGCTTGCATGGTCTGATAGCCCCAAGTCAGAGGCTTATGTCTTGGAGACATGACTCTGTTTCTTTTTTTTCTTTTTAGATGGAGTCTTGCTCTGTCACCCAGGCTAGAGCACAGTGGTGCAATCTCGGCTCACTGAAACCTCTACCTCCCAGGTTCAAGCAATTCTCTGCCTCAGCCTCCTGAGTAACCGGGACTACAGGCACCCACCACCAATCCTGGCTAATTTTTTTGTATTTTTAGTAGAGATGGGGTTTCACCATATTGGCCAGGCTGGTCTTGAACTCCTGACCTCGTAATCCACCCACCTCAGCCTCCCAAAGTGCTGGAATTACAGGTGTGAGCCACTGCGCCCAGACTGACATGACTGTTTCATGTCTGGAGAACACTCTGATACAAGGCCCCCGAAGCAAAGTGAAACTGTTGTCCCATGGAGGCTTTACCAGCCAGCTTACCCTATGGGGATCAGGCTGTTTCCTAGAGAAGCCAGGGAATTACTGCACTCAGCTACTCTCAGCTCATACTTCCCACTTGTGAGCTGAATGATCTCAGAGGGTGTTTGCCTGATTCAGGTAGGATGGCAGCCACATTCAATTCTTATGAAACCTCTGTGGCATTCTGATACCATTTGGTAAACTGCACTGAGCACATGGACCTGTGGTTGAGAGAAAGGGAAAAATTTGCAGCAAGGGATGTCAATGCCATTTTCTAATATGAGCAAGGGTATGTAACAAAGAATGATGGATATTGAGAGAAGCAGGAGACAGTATCAGGACTGGCCAGAATTGAAGTATAGTCTCAGTGATGGAATCACATTCCAAGAAGCATCAAACAATCTCACAGGCCCCAATTTGACTTTCAGAGATATGGTTCAGGATTTGGAGAGTGAGGATTAAGGAATAAATAAGCACAGCTGAGGATAAGATCAAGGTACCTTACCCCTCAGGAAAGGATGCCACAGGGGTAAAGAGAAACCATTGACCCCTGAGAAATTTTTTTAAAAATGGACTGTGGAGCTTAGATTCAATGTCTCTAAAAGGAAACAATTCCTTTATATAAATGCACAAACAATGGCTGAGTACCAAACTACGTACCAAGCATTCAAGTGAGGGCAACATAAAACAACCTCTGTGCTTCCTATCATTACGACCAGCAACACACACCTGTGAAGTTGTGTGTGTTGTAGTGAAGTCAACCAGCCTTGCCCCCATCGCTGAGATGAGACCAGACCAGTCCACTCATTTGGCACAAAATATGTCAGTTTAAATACCTTCTAACATGCAACCAAATTTCAGGGAAAACAGGGGATATTTAGTGAGCTCAAAAACCCCAACTACCCAAATGGATATGGGAGGCTCCAATCAGCCAACACAGGTCCGATAAGGAGAGTAGCTGTCTTCTCTCTCAATGCCTAAGCAACACCGCTTCCAGGCCCTTTTTCACTAACAGTCCTGATGATCAGCCAGGTTGAAGGGTGCAGTCTTTTAGAGACCCCATGGAGGAAGGTGGGGTCTCTACTCTCAGATCAGGACCAGTGATTCTGAAGCTATTTGGGCTGTGGCTCCCCTTGGGAGTTTTGATAAAAACTATGGATCCCCTTCTCAGAAAAATGTACATTGCACATACAGATATAATCTGTAAAATTTCAGGAGCTTTAGACCCCCAAAAGCCCCAGCTTAAGAATTCCTGCTGAAGACAAATCACTCCTTTTCTTACTCAAGAGCTGTTTCCCAGGGGTGATTAACTGACATCTTAGATGTCCAACAGGTGAGTGAATATTCAGCATTGAACTCTAGTCATCCCATGCCACTGGCAGATGGCTGGGTCCCTGCTGTTGCCTGAAGCCAGAAGGAAGCAAAGCCCCTAGACCAAGACCACATTTTGTTTTTCAAAGGAGAACTCTCTACCCCCACCAGAAAATCTCAGACATCCATGGCCTGGAACACAGACACAAAGTGACAAGCCAAAAATAAATCTGGTGCAATATACAACTACAATCTGTGAAGAGAGCCATAGACTGCGCTCTTCTTGGGATGGTGGGCCAAAGCTGAAATGGAGAGTCAGATGGGTCCTCCGTTAGCTAAATGCAGACTAGCTGATCATTCTAGAGAAGCACCTGCTTTTTTTTTTTTTATTTTTTTTTTTATTTTTTTTTTTTGAGATGGAGTCTCACTCTGTTGCCCAGGCTGCAATGCGGTAGCGTCATCTGGGCTCACTGGAATCTCCTCCTCCCAGGTTCAAGCAATTCTCCTGTCTCAGCCTCCCAAGTAGCTGGCATTACAGGCACCTGCCACACAACCAACTAATTTTTGTATTTTTAGTAGAGACAGGGTATCACCATATTGGCCAGGCTGGTCTCGAACTCCTGACCTCCACCTGCTCTTTTTCACTGCCCCTCTACCTGGAATGTAGAGGTTGCTAGAGGCTATGCCCTTATGAACTATTTAAGTTCCATATTTGTTTCCCTTTTTTCCAAAAATAATAATGATAGCAGCATCACTGATTAAACATCAGTATTGAACAGTACTCTATGCCAAGCACTATGCTAGAAGCTCTTGGCACAGATTATTTCATCTTCCCCAAAATCAAATGAAGTAAGCACTCTTGTTATCTCATTTACAAGATCAAGAAATAAGACTAGGAGAGGCTTAGTAGAGTTGCTTAAGGCCATAGAACTAGTGAGACAGCGAGCCTGAATTTGCATTTAGGCCTGATTTCAAACCAATACTTTTAACCTCCACTCTCACGCTCGTTCCCAAAAGACCAATACTCAGACAAAGGCCTAGGAAATAGTCCAGAGTGATAATCTGCAGAGTGAGAGCTCTAGTTCTTGCTTCCGCCTCCCCATCCGCTGCCCACCATGTGGCAGCCTGGTTCTCAAAAGGGGCTCACTTTATGGAGAGTTGGTTGGAAATCCTCAAACTCTATCTCCTATCTCTGTCTGACTTTGCTATTTGAGTCCATACTCTATAGCCCTAAATTTATCTAGAAGCCTAAATTTATTTTAAACTCAGCTCAGCCCAGGAACCTTATTTCCCTTCAGGTTTAGAGTCAAGGAGAAAGATTCATTTCTGTTTTACCACTGGAACGTTGTTGGTGGGGGATTAGTTGTCATCACTCCCATTTTAAATATTTGGGGTGTGTGTGTGGAGTGCTGAGAAACAGAGTAGAGTAGCCCAAATTTGGTAAAGTGTCACCAGCGGTGCTGGTGCCCTATGGGGGCCAGGATTCTCTAGATACCTCCTACCCCTCAGCATTTGGAAACAGGGCACATCACGTCTCAAATAGCTAGTCTTCTCATTCTCCTCAGTTAGCGGATTCCAGGGAGAGTGAGTGCCCAGCTCACCAAGTGAAAGGCACAGAAGGATGTTGCCCATTGTATGCCCAGTGGCCAAGGGGGCCCCAAGTACATGCTGAATGGCTAGAGCCTCAACCTTGTTTTGGGAGGCAGTTGGGGGCTGAGTGGGCATTAAGCTATCTGCTGGGTCCAGGGTTGCTTGTCCTTGTCCCAGAGCCTCATCTGAGTTGAAAAAGGGAGAGGAGATGCTGGGCCTACACAGAGGTGGGAGATGCAGGAAGCTAATGAGGTTGACTGCAGGCGAGAAGATCATCTCATCTTCAGGATCTCTGTTCTATACCACCTGTAGGACAGAGGAGAGATAAAGCAGTAATGACAGTACCCACCTTCAAAATGGATGAGGAAGTCAGACCCAGAGGCACAGGTGACTCCCAAAAATGGTCTGGACTCACTGGAGTCCAATCAATTTGTCATCAGATAGTTGCAGAATATCTGCTATGTGCCAGATTCATCTGGGCATTGGGGATGCCATGGTGAATCCTGCCCTCAGTGTTAGACCATCAACAGAAAAAAAAATACATGAGGAAGACCATCTGGACAGTGATAAACACTAGGAAGAAAACTGAAACAGAGTGGTAAGGGAGAGTGATTGGAAGGGACCCTTTCAGTTTGGTTGTCAGGGGAAGCCTCTTTGAAGAGAGAACATGAGACCTGAAGCTTGATTATGAAAAAGGGCAAGTCATCTGAAGATCTGGGGGAAGTGCATTCAAGGAAGAAAGAAAAGCAACACCAAAGGCCCTTAGGTGGCAGTGGGCTCTGTGCATTTAAAAAACAGAAAGGCAACCACTATTGCTTGAGAGAAATGAACAAGTAGGTGAGAGGAAGGAGCGAAAGCTGGAGGGTTAAGTAAGGTCAGATCATAGAGGCCTTGTAACCACAGTAGAGAGTTAGACTTTTATTCTAAGTGTAATGGGAAGCAGGGAGTGACATCCCTCAATTAGCACTTTTTTTTTTTTTTTGACGGAGTCTCGCTCTGTCGCCCAGGCTGGAGTGCAGCGGCGCAATCTTGGCTCACTGCAAGCTCCACCTCCCGGGTTCACACCATTCTCCTGCCTCAGCCTCCCGAGTAGCTGGGACCACAGGAGCCTGCCACCACGCCCACCTAATTTTTTTGTATTTTTAGTAAAGACGGGGTTTCACCGTTTTAGCCAGGATGGTCTCGATCTCCTGACCTTGTGATCCGCCCGCCTCTGCCTCCCAAAGTGCTGGGATTACAGGTGTGAGCCACCGCGCCTGGCCCCAATTAGCACTTTTAAGATCACTCAAGCTGCTGTGTGAATGGATTACATAGGGCAATCATGGCAGTAGGGGGACCAGTGAGAAGGCTGTTAGGTGAGAAAATCGGTGTCCACATCATTTGTCATCCAGACCAAGATACTTGTGCAGGTAAACAGGGGTGCTACAAATAATTAAGCGGGGACAACAGGCATAACCAGATGGTCTCTGGCAAAGTGGGACATATGGACACTCTGGATATGATAGACTAGGGCAGCAGTTTCCAAGGTGTTGTTCCTAGATCAATAGCATCAGCATCGCCTGATTAAAATTAAAAATGCAAATTCTCAGGCTCCTACCCCAGCCCTTTGAATCAGCAACTTGGGATGGGCCCAGTGGTATGTCTTTTAATGATCCCTTTAGGTGATGCAGGTTAAAGTTTGAGAATCACTTGAGCTAGTGACAGTGGTATAGGTGATGAGGTGTGGCCAGACACAGGACATAGTTTGAATATGAGGGGTGAAAGAAACTAGAATGTGGAAACAGCTCTTTGTTTTTTGTTTGAGTGATGTGTATATGGTGGTGCCCTTTACTGCAACGGGAAGGACTAAGATGGGGAGAGGATGGGTTTTGTGAGGGGATTAAGCTTTCGTTTCAGATGTATAAGTGAGAGTGCAGACACAGGCCTTTCTTCCCTGGGCTACCTCTCAGAACAAGGAAGCATTCTAACAGCCAGAGGACAGCCAAGCTCTGCAGCTTTAGGCACTCTTTTCAGAGTCAACCTCCTTATGAGTCCCTGAATTGAGAGAAGGGACTTTTCCCAATGAAGTTGCTCTGAGTACCACTTCAAGTCATGGCCCAAGAATGACTGTGGAGAAAAAGCGGAGCACTGCCCTCAGAGCCAAATAACTGGCTACTCGGGCGAAAACAGCTAAAGAAAGTACAAGTTGAGATGCTTTTATCTAGAAAATAAAAATCTGGGCCTTGTCTTGGGAGTTCTCTTGGAGACCAAAACTTGCCGATGACAAAGCTCTGGCTGTCATGAACATACCCGAGCCAGGACTGTCACAGGAAGTTCAGCAGTTTTAGCAGTTGTGCTCCAACACACAGCTCCTAGCTACAGGAGGAATCACTTTTCTATTTGGTCCTGGACTCCTAACCTGGCACCCCATGCCTGAGCATTTGGTTTTTGTTTGGAGTACATGGGCTACATTTGCAGCAAATATAGGGAGTAGCAAGCCCTTATCCCTGTGCTGTCTGGTGCAGGGAATGCACACCATCAGTGACATCCAACAGTGCACAGATGAAAAGAGAAACAAGGAGTATGTGGCCACCCCTCCTTGTAGTGGTGCTAGAGCAGGTGGAAGCCAGAGACAGATAGACAAGCTCTAAGTTCCAGAGCAAGGATTCTTAACTTGGATCTTTGGGGTTCTGTGGTGCAGCTGAGAGAGTCTCAAGCTTTCATCAGATTCTCAAGCCTAAGACTCCAAAAGAAACAAAGAACATTTGCTTTAGACAGCAATGGTGCTCACACTTTAGTGTGCTTCAGAATCACCTAGAGGGCTTGTTACAATATGGATGCTGGGGCCCAGCCCTAGAGGTTCTAAGTCAGTAGGTTTGGAGTGGGACCCAAGAATGTAAGGGGATGCTTGGCCCAGGGGCTACGCTTTGAGAACCACTGCTTTAGAGGATACCAAAAACCATGAAGAGTTCAAGTTCAAATTATGATCTTTCCTTTTCAGACAGGAGTTCCAACAGATGCCATAGTCCTTGAAACCACCCCTAAGTCCCAAGGAACTTGAGATTTTATTTTTGGAAGAAGCCCCTGGAGAATTACAGACTCTGGACCTCTCCTTGAGGTCAGGAAACATCTGGGAAACAGCATTTTATAGGGTGCAGGAAAATGCCTCCAGAAACTTAAAAGCCTAAGCAAATCTGAGCTGAAAACTACATGGCTTTCTCTGGCTGATCCAATTGCTGCACCAATTGTTGGTGAACAGTGAGGTTTTGAGAATCTGGGCAGACCCAGATCCTCTCCTAGAGACTATCTCCTGATACTTGTGGAACTTGTGTCTGAAGCCACATGGGCTCAGATAGGAGGTCTGCTCTAAGGAAGAAACGGTGTCTGCTGCGGGATAGAATCTGGGTATAGGAAGGAAATCAACAACTCAACTAGACAGAATTCAAGAGCCTCATTCACAGAACTCTTTGATCAGGTCATTGTGGTAAGGGCGGGAAGAGGCAGGAATAGTACTCAGGGCTGTGCTTACTTAAAGCAAGAGCAGTGGAGAGAGGCCTGGTAGGGCCATCTGCCAGCTTCCTTCAGACCTGCTCTGAGTAAGTCATTCCCCCATGAAAGGGGAGGGGGAAATGAAAATGTGGATTCATTCATGAATCAACCTCTGAAACAGGAAGTGTGGCTTTTGAGCTCTGCAGAAGAATCCTCCTTTGCTCCCGGTAATATTGGCTTTGACATTCAGCTACATACATCCTTAGGGGAGGCAAAGTCAAAGTCAGGGAGACCCTACAAATTAAGGGATGAGGAGGCAACTTCATAGAGAAGGCAACATATTAGAGTGATTGAGACTGTGGCTGTGCTTTGCCATCATCCTACCTGGACTTGAATCCTGACCGTGGAGTTCTAGGCATGTCATTTAATCGTTCTGTGCCTTAGTATCCTCATCTATAAATTGAGGGTAATAACAGTGCCTATTTCATAGAGTTATAGTAAGAATGAAGTAAAATAACACAGGTAAAATGCTTAGCTTGGTGCCTTGAATATTTTAAGCACTCAATGTTTAAAAAATAAAGTGTGGTGAACAAGAAGAAATTTGGGATGGTGGCAATACAGACCCACCCTAAGTGACACTGCCAGAAACAGAAAGTGGAGCTATATTACACCTACTGCTAGTCTCCACAGAAGGCTGACAGAGGTCTGAGGTGTGAGATGAGCACAGGGAGAGCCAGGATGCCTTTGATGGTGGGGTTAACTAGACAACCCTACTGGCTGTAAGGCAGTGATATCCTATTCTTTTAAGCCTTGCAACATTCAGTGAGTCTGTTTTGTGACATTTTCTCACTGCCAATCTAACTGCCAAATAGCCTGATGTGAGGAAATCGAAGTGAATGAAAATCAATATTGGTAGGAAAATTGTACTGATGTCATTGGAAACACTCTGAAGATGTGCAATATTTAGGTAGAATCCCCAATTTCAGGGGAAAAACTGTGGCTCCTCCTCCTGAAGTTCTAGAAGGTGGGGTGGGGGTGGGGTGGGGGTGCTGAAGTGAGAACAGTGGAGGTGTGTGCTGGCCCTCAGGTGACCTAGCAGGCAAACACTGAAAAAGAGAACTCTCTTTTCTCTGGTCCTGAAAGAACAGGACCTCTTCCAAAACTCAGTACCCAAGATAAAACAGTCCTGACTGCTTAGAAATAAATTGTTCCTGAGACTAGGAACAAAGAGATTTCTAAAAGCCATGCAAAATACCGAAATAAATGATATACCACATGGTTAAATGAAAGTTAACATCCATTGGAGGTGGAGGTAGGAAGAGACCACCAATTACATCTTAGAAAAGAAAGACTGAAGAAAAATGACAAATAGTTCTGTTTAAGCATGCTGGGTTCCTTTCTTGAGGGGCTCCCCATGGTCCTAGCAGCATTGCCTTATAGTTCCGACCTGGCTGTCTGGGATGCTCCTTCTGTAGCCCTTCAGTAGGACCTCACCTCGGGTCCTCTTGCTGTCCAACTGACCACTGGGCATATTTAATCACGGTCCTATCTGGAGTCTTTAAAAGATGAAGGGCCTGACTCCTGACTTTTCACTCCCTTATACTTGCTGGGAGTAAATCATGGCTGGAATTGCCACCACCTCCTGTGCTTGAGTCCTTCTCTCGGACAGGAACCCAAAGATTTATCTGATCGCTGCAGAGAAGAGAGCAGAATCTGGTCTCTTCTTCAGGAAGTAGCCACCTGTCTTCTGTGTGCACCCCCCAAATCAGAGGCACCATAGAACTTAGGGAAACTGAAGTTTCTTAGGCATCCCACCTACCTCTCTAAAACAGTGGCACCCTCAGCTTTCAGTTTTCATAAAGCAAAGTTTCTCCATTGTTTTTATTGAAGTTGGTGGTTGTCAGATGTGGAAGCTAGTCCATCCTTCTGTTCACTCCAAAGTAGGGACCTTTTATTTACTTTTTTCTTTTTTGAGACGGAGTCTCGCTCTGCCACCCAGGCTGGAGTGCAGTGGCACAATCTTGGCTCACTGCAATGTCTAACTCCCAGGTTCAAGCAATTCTCATGCCTCAGTCTCCCAAGTAGCCGGGACTACAGGTGTGCACTACCATCCAGCTAATTTTTGTATTTTTCAGTAGAGACAGGGTTTCACCATGTTGGCCAAGCTGGTCTTGAACTCCTGACCTCCAGTGATCCACCCACCTAGGCCTCCCAAAGTGCTGATATTACAGGTGTCAGCCACCATGCCCAGCCAAGCAGGGCCTTTTTAGCAAGAAAACAACAAAACAATACTCATAATGAACTCTCTTGGGATTCCCCATGAGAAGCCTGGAACTGTAATAATGTGAACTTGAGATAGCCTACGGACATGCATCAAGTGTTAGAATATAACTGCTGTCGTATATACTTAAGTAACATTGAGAGATTTTTCATGGTGTGATTTTTGCCAGGTTATCCTGGAGAACTACTTGCTCCAAGCATTCCTCATATCCAGCTTGAAGGTAAGTGAAAACATAAAAAAAGATAAAATAAAAGGAGAAAGCTACAAATAAAACTTCAAACTCTACTTAAAAAGGTTGAGGAAAATATATACCTGAGGCTTCTGAGGCCTTTGTTGGATTTTAAGTTAGAGGTCAAAATGGGTGGTTCTTGTGGTCAGATAATCTACTCTTCTGGAAGGCCCCACTGAAACTATCCTGAGGGATGGCTCCTGTGTCTTGTTTTTATTGGTAGCTTCATTCACTGTCTGCCATTCCACTCACTAGAAAAACAGTTTTGAAAGAGATTTTAAACCGCAACCTCTATTTTCTAAGTGTTCAACAGCATAATACGGCAACTATTAAAAATAATTTATTAGATATTTCAAATAACTAAGAGTGGAATTAGAATGTTCCTAACACAAAGAAATGATACATACTTCAGATGATGGATACCCCAATCATCCTGATTTAATCATTACATTGTACGCTTGTTTCAAAATGTTACATGTACCCAATAAGTACGTATAAGTAGTAGGTATCCATGATAATTAAACTGACAGGAAACAAAAAACCTTCCATGAGAATGGAGCATGATCTATGGGAAAAGGTTTCCCTTCTCTTCAACATGATGGCTAGGTTAACTGTCATACCACCAGAGAATTTTTTAAATGACCCAATATGCCAGGATAGGGAAGCCATTCACATAAAATTTTTTAAAATAAGCAAACCTATCTTAAAATAAAATGGAAGATAGAGTTCTCTAGTATGAGAGCACTTTTAATGCTTGCAGTCGATTAATGATCATAAGTAACAGGCAAGTATACCTGCTACTGAGTCCTAAAAACGGTTTCCACCTATCAAAAAAAAAAAAAAAATCCAAGATCGCAACCAGACCCCTTCCCCCAAAAAGCACTGAAACAAAAGACTGATCTGATTATACAGTCACATGAAAAATAAACATCTTTATTTTTTGCCTACTTTATTTCATTTTTTCAAATAAAATTTAAATCTGTACAAAGTATACTGTTACAGTATATATTTTGTAAGAATCAATGCCTAAAATAATCACAATACTTCAATAAGCAGTACAGCAGACCTCGCTAGTTTTCAGCTTTGATATTGAACAAACTCAAGCCGGCTGATGCACAACACGTTTGCTTGGTTTCCACATGGTGAATTCCCAGCACTTAGATGGGAGAACATGACAGCAAATATGGTAATATTACAGCCCGACACACTGCGTTTCTTCATGTGATAATAACTGCACATATTTAATACAGAATGCTCAAATTTACTTTTTAAATTGCATTTGCTTACTTCTTAGTTGGCAAAATTCAGCATTCTTAAATGGGGTCCCCAAACAGTGCAAATTAATGATATTCTAACTGTATATTGGCACATCTCCAATAAGGATTAACTTGTAAACTCAAAGAATATCAACAACTTAGTCCTAAATTTTAACTAATATACATCTGGTCCATTTAACCAAAGTCATTTTGGAAAGATATTAAAGAACAATTCTATTTCTGAAAGGATATTGTTTTGACCATTCTTTAGAGAAGATAAATTTTTAAATTGTCATTAAAATGTTTCACTATAAAAATTTTACAAACTTGATTAGAAATTTCAAGATTATGATTCACAGCAGACAAATACAAACTGTATATTCCAACAATACCTATTCTTAGACTTTCAAACAGAGCACAACCATGTCAGCTGTGTTAACTAAAATTCTGAACAGTGTACTAAATTTATAAGTGGTGCTGGGTCTAGCAAGTGTAAATACACAGTATATTTCAATGAAAAGAATTGTCTTCTTTATACTTTATTTGTTTTCCCATAAGGAAACATTAATGTTTACATTCTTTAATAAAGTTAATCTTACATCAGAATATAACTTAATACTGTCAGCAACAGGGACCACACACAGTAAATAAGAAGCACATTTAAAATAAGTCTGATTTCACATAGATTAACATTTGTTGGTTAATAAAATATTGACAGTATTACAATCTTACAATATTTACAGTAAGAAAAATCTAGAGTAATATATACCTTTCACAGCAGGATTCCTTTTTGTAAAATTTCTTCCAGTTTGGGATTGTGTATACACGAAAAGCTCAAAATAAAGCAACTCTGCAATATAATCTTAAAATAATGGCTACTAGGGGGAAATTCTATCACAACCATTGAAAATAATGGTGACTTCTCACGGAGTCTGTGGCATCTGAGAACCCAGTTAATTAACCAAAGTCTTGCTCACATTAGCCTCAGTTACCCAGATTAAAGCAGAACTCCGGCCTTCCCTGACTGCTGAAAACCCAACAGATTTTCTCAACATGCTATAAGGAAAGAGGAAAAATTGGTTTCAGCTCACACCTCATGGCTGGAAGCCTCCGGAAGCCTCCAGCCAGTGCACACTCCCCGACTTATGCTAAAAGAGGGCCAATTTCATACCCAAAGCATCACAAGAGTCCACCCTCCAACCACAAGGCACTCTGACACCAAACTCACCCATTCCTCAACTCTTGTGCCCTAGGATAATGCATGAACTTAGCCCATATAATACACACCAGCATCTCAGAGACTTGGGACCAGGGCAAAGAAAGAGACTAGTGTAGTTTGCACTGAGATCAATAAGAAAAATGGGAAGTGATGCACATTTCCAATTAGAATGACAAGAAGAAGACCCACATCCCTAAACTGGAATTTGGCCAGGGCATCAGAGTTAGCACCCCCTCTCTGAGTACCACTAGCGATTAGGATGTGTGCTCTGGGCCTCCTCTAAAAGAGAGCATCTACAGTAAGTAACACAGTATGGGACATTAGTTCTGTGACGACTGCCAAGAAAGCAGATACAATTCTTGAATCTGGGGCTGTCTACGGCACCTGAGGTCAATCATCCAAGCTGTGACCTGTCCCAACCCTGCTTACTTTAAGATATCTGATGGGCACAGAGCACTCAGGGATATGGCTGCTGGCTACTTTGGACTCTAGATCTCACAGGTAATCAACAGGTATCTGGGATTGAATTAGCAAACTGTACCATAGCTCCTTAAACAGACACTGTCAAGTATGAAATCATGTCAGGCATGAATCTTCACTGTCAGGTCACAAATTGAAGTGGGAGTCTTCCCACATCAGCCAAGGTTATTTTGTCAGAACCTTAGAGGAGTTGGACAGTTTTTCATGTTGCAAGTGATTAGTTTACTTATTTCAGTCAAGCTGGATTGGCAAACCAGACTGATTTATTTAGTTAGCTTTGTTTTTTTGATTCTTATGTGTGTGCTAACCCAAAGCTGTTGTATTTGGGCTAAATACACTGACAGAGAAAATTCAAACGACAAAAGTTTTCAGAAAACTTCTGTGGCATTTTTTCTTTTTGGAAGTAAATGCAAGATCTAAAGGTATTTCTACCCAACAAAGTCTGTTTAAGTGTTTAATGTTATTTCCTTTTTGGTCCTATACAGAATGCTATGACTTCTATATAGGTCTGAATGCTGCTCCATGTAGATTCCTTCTGTATATCTAAAAATATATACTTTTCAGTAGTTCAATACATGGTTAATCTTCCCACAGAGGAAGATTTTTGTAATCACATGTTGCAAAGTAGAAAACATCTCCTTTCTAAGAAAGGAAATATACTTTCCTATTGTACACTTTTGAATAAGCCCAAAGGCATGCACCAAAAATCATTATTAAAACTAATACATGCAATAAAATGGTGTAGAGTTAGACTTAAAGTGCTGCTTCTCAATTTTTTTAATTTGGAGAAGACATTTTGTCAGTTGTAGACTCAAAGATCTTTCCCCCACCCACCCTCCCCACCCCCTGGCATTAAGAGAGAAAAGTAAAAAGTATGCATCAATCTTTTAACTATTCTTTACATGGGGGAAAGAACAGATATATCAACTATCCTATGTATCAACTGGATTCCCAGTTTTAAATAAAACCAATATTTACTGGTAAAAATTGTCAAAGCGAATACACCCAAACAAATGTTACTAGTAAATAAATGTTCTACATAGAGAATAATTTACTTTGGTTTTATGCGCCTTCTCAAAAATAACACTAGTGTCCCAACGTCACCAAACTGATGTGTTCCAGCAAAGTTGTAAGGCAAATCTTTTTTTCCCTAGTGACATCTTGTTTCCCAACAGACAAAACTAAAATCTTTTGGTGAGGAAGGGGTTAAGATAATGGCTAACCCCTTGGCATCCTGAGCATTGTGGTTTATCAAACTCTACCCTGCTAGAAATTGTCAGGCACCCTGACCCCTGCCTTGAACCAGGAATGGCTCCCATGTCTAGAGATGCCCTGACTCCTTATAAATAGCTTTCAGAACTTTGCTTCTTTTTCCCTTCTCTCTGGATGTTATAATGTCTAACAAAGCTGGTTGCAATGTCACATTTTGCTAGTAGGGGCCACCATCTAACAATAATTCCAATATGAAAGGTTTTAAGCCAATAGTTGGTTCCTAATTTTATCAACGATTTGTACTAAAATTCTCTATAATTTACTTAGAGCAGAGATCTTTAACTTGGGTTTCAGAAGATGTGTGATGCCCCTGAGGTTGTATGCAAAAGTATTCAGGTATGTGCATTTTTTTTTTTCCTGGGTAGAGGATCCATCACACTTTCATCAGATTATCAAAGGTATCTGTGACCCCCAAAAAGGGTTATAGGGACTTAGAGGGATACCCGTAATTCATTTTATACCAGGACTGGGAAATGGGGGCAGAAAACTAAAAATGGCCTCGAAAAAGGCCAGGGACAAATTGCTGATCTTTTCCCTTTATTCACATTGGGAAAATAAGTGCTTCAAACTGGGAAAAATCATTAATTAAGGTGGTTAAACTCCATTAAAAAACAATCAAATCACTTTCTAAATTTTTTTCATTTTTGATATGTGGTAAATTTCGTCTCCAAGAAAAGGTTCGGAGACTGAATTTTTCTCTTTTCCTAAAGGAAATTCATATATAGAATGCTGAATATCATCCACATTTAAAGATTTGACAACATAAAAGTTAGATAACTCTTAATGATGTGAATCTTTAACTTATGATTTTGAGTAAAGGATTATCTAGAATCAAATATACACTTATTAACCTTCATTTCCCAAAATTGGTCCATATTTAGACAACTACCTGGCACAATTTCACTAGATAAACCTAAAATCTGAATAACGGAAGTTAAACTTCTATCCAAAGTAAAAACAAAGCCATAAGGTTCCACAATTGAATTGGCCACGAACATTCACACTATGTTATAGAGGACTTTCTCATTTCAAATACATCACTGAATGTTCAACAGAATTTGCAAACATAAGATCCAGAATGACTAGCAAAACATGCTAAGAGCATGTCAAAAAGTAAAACACCACCACTACCCCCCATCCGGAAACACATTCAGGCATTCCAAAAATAAACCAGATCTGAAAAGAGGCCTCTCACTTGGTTTTAAGTATGAGGTGTGTACAAAGCTATGAGAAAGGGAATATAAAATGAAATAACCAAATAACTTACAAAAAATAATTTTAGCCAAAAACACATATCTCTGTTCCATTGATAAAACTATCAATTAAAAATTTTTTTTTTGCAATTCTGAACACCGTGTTGCATAATATCACCAAGACAAAAAATATGTTCACAGGTACACTTTTTGTTATTTTCTTTCTAGAGCACATCTTTGAGATCATAAGACCGCATCTGGTTAAAATAAAGTCTCTTGTCCTTGCTTCCCTTCCCCCTCAAAGTGATTCAACCCCGAATTCCAAAAAGGAATATTCAATATAACCACTTCAAAACCAGTTATAACACTTAGACCATGAGGAAACTATATGAACATTATGGAAAACTACATGAAAGAGGGAGCTGCCACTTGCCACCCACTTCACTTCCAGCTTTTTAAGCATGTACCCAGCTAGACTTCAGTGAAACAAACTAACACACCAAATCCAGGCCATCTCAGGCTAGAAGTTAAAACTGAAAGACATCATTTCATATACACACATATATATTTCCTATCCTAAGTTTTAACCTTGTCTGTTTAAACAGTTTAATAAAGCTCACATTTACAAAGGATTTTATTGGCAAATAAAGGCCCATATTAAAAATTTTATCAAAACAAATTTTTGTTTTATACAGCTAACACTAAGAAATATTTTCTCGGCCTTATAAAGTATATTTAATTGCATACAATTTTTGCTTTGGGTGGGATATTGAAAACATAATTCTGCAAGAAATTAGAAAAGACTAGAAACAAAAGTGAAAGTGACTAGCCTTAACTTTCAAAAAATCAAGTGCAAAGTTAAATAGTGCAAATAATGAAAACTAGAAATTTTACAGGCAACTTTAGTCTTTCCTGCTTTTGCACTTTTATACATTGACAACTTTATAAACCCTAACAACTATATGCAGCATGGAAATGGGCTATCATTTATCTCCACTGACTAGACTTAAGGAAGCCTTTCAAAGACTTGTCTCACAGTCATTTAAATCACTAGTTCTTAACACAGGTTTGGGAATTCTCTTCTTTTTAAACAAATTTCTAAGGGAGGGGCTATTTAAGAAGGCTCTGCATTGACTTAATGAGTTATAGTATATAACTATTATAATTTAAAATCTGACACAATAAAATGTGAAAATTATACTAAAGTGCCAACTCTACAAAATAAGCTATAGTAAAAATAATCTTGCTATTGTTAATGAACTTGACATTCGTAAAAAAGAAAAATTACCTTCAAAGTACAAAATCAGAACCACTTTTTTGCTATTTTTAAAAGAGATTTTTATCACTAACATACAGAGATGTGAGTAAAATGAAACTTCAAAGTAATCTGTCCAAATCACCAGGAATAAATCCGTACTAAATTCGACAACAAAGAGTTAATCCAAACGTACCTGAATTATGTAACTTAAAAACAAACATTATAGTAATTCTTTATCTTAAATAATTTAAAACACTACTGGAATAATGGGAAAAGAAATCTAAACACTATCAGCTTCCCTACAAAGGACATAAGAACCTCCAAAATGTACTAACTTATTTAATTAACATTTGCCACCACTGAACTCTTGGGAAAATACAATTTTAAAGTAAGAGAGAAAATGGGGAAACAGAAACATGAGTTTGGGGGGTATGTTGTCTAATTTTAGAAATACAGTATTATTGAGGGCCTCATAAGGTCCACAAGGTTAAATGGTTGCTATGGTTGCAAATGTGAAAGAAATAAAAAAGATACCTAAAATTGTAAGTTAGTGTTTTTACCTGGTTGTCTTCTTCTAAGAAATTTGTATGGGCCAAAGTCCCAAAGTTCTATAAAAGCAAGGAATAATATGTGTCTTTGTGGAGTACAAAATCAAATAATTTGATCTAAGGACCATTTGAAAAGTAAAGGTAAACTACACTGTAACAAGAGCCCAAGAAAACAGATAGTATGTGTGATAAATATTTCTGATAGTTTAAAAAGAGTAACTGTGAAAAGCGTGAAATGTTCTTTTCTTTTCCTCAAAATAATAACTCCCCAGCACCCACTTGCCTTGACCAGAAAAGCTGTCATTCCACAATTGTGCTACTTAATTTGTCCCAGAAAAGCAGACATCCTATACATGAAAACAGACTTGTATAATGCATCATCATCATAACTCTAGCTACAGTAACTAACAATTTTCTCATAATCAATGAGGGATCCATTTTCTCTGGCTTTACTGAAACTTCCTTAGTGAAGATCAACTTCATTTCCTTAGCAAATAACTCTCAATCAGATTCCATCATAGTACCTTTTCCTACCTCTAGCAAAAATTTCTCCCACTTTACTTCCAAACCATTCCCTATATACCTCTCAAACCCCCATCCACAAACACATTAAACAGCTCTCCTCATCCTACTCTCCAATTTCCAAACCAGTAAGTCTCAGTTCCCAGTAACTTACCTAAAATACACATACTTCTTACTCTCTTCAGTTCACAAGTTTCTTAATATTAATTTAAATTAATATTAAGAAAAACTGCCCAGTTACCTCATAATACTTAAATTGTTCTGGATCATCAGTTAGCTAAGTTCTAAGGCAGGAGTCAGAAATTTCTTTACTTCTCTCTGAAGAAGTAAGCTTGAGTGCCACTGGCAGGCCTACAGCAAGAATAAAAAAGGAGAGAGAAACAAAGAAAAAGGATAGGAGAGAGAAGATGCCAGATGTACATGGTAAGGAGGTAGGTCAAGTGCCACCAACTACCTGCATTGAAAATTGCCAATCCGCTCCAGCTGAATGGGAGTTTGACCCAAACTCAACATGTGTCTGATAAGTCATTAGCTGATGGCCACCATTGTTTGAGCTAGTCAAGATGAATAGGTAATTCACCTGTCCCATAACTTTAACTGCCACTTCACGATAAGGACATATTTTCTTAACTCCTCCTAGGATCCTTCTGTGTTAATCTACCTTAGACCAAAACACACACTAATGAGAATATTTCCATGTTTTTCACAATTCTAGAATACAAGGACTTGGTCCTTGAACTTGGAGGCCTCTTGAATTATTAAAGTGGAACCAAAATCAAGAAAATTAAACTCTTTAGCCAAAAAATTTTTTCCATCTAATGTTACAAAATAAGCTAATTGCTAATAATTATCAAAACAATCTGTGTATTTATGAAAACGTGAAAATCCTGTGATTCCAAAATGAGTGAAATACTTCTGATGTGTAAGAAGCAACTTTATTTTACATAGAGGATCACCACCATGTTTCTACCTATCAACAGGACAATTTTCCACAAAAGCAAAGGACATCAGAAGGAAAAATACAAAACAAAACAAATACCAAACATGGGGACAAAATAAAAATGAATGCGTAGTTATGACATTCTTGTTAAGAAAAATGTTAACAAGTGACCTTTGCCACACTCAGCTTTCCTAAAGACATAAATTGCCTGGACCATTCAACACCAAAACTTGGTAGTTAGCTTAGCAGATTCACTGGCTTGGAACCAATCATTATTTCTTTTTTCATCTGGTTGTTCTTGTATCATGAAATTCTACCTGACTCATGCTAATTCTGGCTTATTTTCACTTAGCCTGTAATAATCAAATTTCTGTTCAAAAAGAACGTGTCAAATGGCCTATGCCTTAAATTTAGGTTTTGTTTTAGGATCAATTAAATTCTTAAATATTAAAATCAGCTTTTCTTAAAAAATGTATCACTAATTCTGCAAAGAAGACTTTAAAATAATTAATTTGTGAATAGCAGTGATCACTTTAGTTTTATAGCATACTTATGAATGGCCAAAACTTGGTTAACATGCAATGAAGAAAACAGAAATACTGTGATTTAAAAATTGATACCCTTTAACAAATCTACACAAATAACTTTGGTGAATTTATTTACATAAGCAATTCCAATAAATTCTCTCCTACTTATTTCACTCTCAAGGAGATGTGTGTATCTATATACATATGCACACACGCAATGCATATATACATATATATGTGTGTGTATATGTATCTCTCCAAATTATGAAGATATTCAAATTTAGGGATAATAAACTATAAACGTTATACTCAGAGTTATCACCAACTATTCCAAACTTAAGTTGCTATAGATACTCTTGTTTTAGCATCCTTTTACGTAGACGGCAAGATCTCATTCTGATACTCAAAAGATTTTAAAAAGGGGAAAAAGTCATCAGACTTGGTATCTCACTTTTTATGGTGAAGAAAATCTTAAAATTATGTTCACATGTAAAATAAAATGAATTGTGGAGCTATGAAAGCTACTAGAGCATCAATTTCAGATAGCCCCATTCTAAAATTATTTGGAAATGTGTGTGTATATATAACCTGAAAAAATGAACGGGAATATTGTAGACAAGAAGGTGAACCATGTGTGGAAGATAAAAATAATCATGCCCGTACGGTAGGGTCACAGGGATAGCAGATAACCCAAAATGTCATAAAACAAAAATGTTTAGAAAGTTTCAACAGGGCCAAAACACAAAATGTTAAAAGCACACAAACAAAAATGAATGAGATAATCCCCCCAAACATCAAGTTACATAAGAAAATAGGAAGAAAAAAGTTGACACAGTATCTTTTAAAATACATCAAATCTTAACTGACTTAAAAAATGATATAAAGTGCTTGGGCCATGATACCCACCCAGATTCTCATTATCAACGGATTTATCTTTTCCCCTCCCTTCCACCCAAATTTAATTCAGTTTTCCTGAAGAAAAAGTACAGCATCCCTATATTAATAAGAAATGAAAACAGTGAGTACAACTGATATAGATCCATTGACTTTTATTACAAATGTACTTGATCACTTGGCTTCAAAAAGTTTAAAATCAATACCCTATTTTCTGTATGCCAGTACAAAGCAAACTGTTTTACAAATTAAATACCTAAAAATTTGACAAAAATATTAAAATTTGATGAAAAACAATTATAAAAATCCTTAATCTCTCTTCAAAAAAGGAGGCAGTCTTCCCAGTTCTATTATACAATATTAATAATATTCACCATTTTTAGAATAGGTAGCTAAATTATATCTTTCTGTTAGCATACAAAACTTAGACTTATAGATTTTATTTGTATATGCTCCAGTTAAGTTTGTGAATGCCATCTGATTGCAATATAACCAACTATCTTTAATTGAATCCTAATTTACACTTATTTAATAATTTGCATAGTTTGAAAGGGATAAAGGTTATTCTACAACTAATTATCATAGGCTATTACAGTGCTACTTTTCAAGGCAATAAGTATTTGCTCCCAAATGAAATTATCTGTCTCCTTTAGGCAGGGGTTAAAATTACTAGCAGCTTTCTCTATTACCTGAAAAATCATATTGGAAGTTATCCATCTCTAGATGTGAAGGCCTAAAAAAACATAATATACTTTCCGCTTTGAATCAAATTTCAACCCCTGCATGGGACAACTAGAAAGTGAGACTTTCAAGGTTTTTTATTTCCCTGTTGGTTTTGGTTTCTACTCTCCATGGCTTTTTAAGAAGCTGGAAAACAGTTTGTCTTTCCTGACTAGCATTGTCTTTTTTTCCATTTGGCAAATATTCATCTACCTCCAATCTGTATCTACTGGAGGAAAAGCCGACATGCCTTTTCTTATGAACTTCCTTTGTTGTCAAAGGCATGTATAATGATTTCTACAGTTCTGGTTAGTTAACTTTAGCTCCCTCTGTGGCTGGATGACTGCTGCTTCTAACATCAGCATGATAAATAGGAGGCACAAATAAAAAGTAGCTTAAAAAAATTGGTGATTTAAAAGAAAAAAAACAACTTCAAACACACACACATACATGAGCATTTCAAATCTGGTGGCTGATCTCTGGATTAAATTACTTGACAGTGTCTCTCATTTTAAAGAACGTCAATATTGCAATGCAGTTCAAGTTTTCTTTTATACTTAGGCAAATAATACAGTTTAACCAAGCTCTTGGACCTTAATTGTAAGACAAAGCAGATCAATAAAAATAAGGCATACTTCTCAGGAATTAAGTTTTGTTTGCTTGTTTTTGGCACATTTGATCATACTGTCTTCTATGAATAACACATATGGTCAAATATACCATTTCCTTATTTGTTTCAGCACAAACAGGGTTTACCAACTAGTAAAATAAAAACAAGGAAAAATTCTAACATAAAACACTGATATATAGAACCTTGGTAAAGTACCGAGCACCTGGGAGGGAAGGGTAGGGAAAAGATGAAACAGGAGAGGGAAGACAAGGTTTGGGAGGGTGCTTGGGGAGGTAAAGTGAGATGCTTAAAAAAAGAGCATCTTTACAGTCACTTAGTCTTTTCTACGATCACTTTTTAAGTCTTAAAAGATCTGCATGTGGATTTCCTTTTAAACCCACTGACCATAAATCAGACACTGGTTTTAAAATCGTAGTAAGATTGTATTCAACTGTTTTAGTGTAAAGACAACTGCACAATACATGTGCTTCTTGAGCCGGTGGGATTCCAAGCAGAATCTGAAGTCTATAGGTAAGAAAGGCTTCACTTTAGGTAACTCTGGCCCTAAAGAAAACCTCATGAAAGAACTCGCATCTCAAAGAAAGGACACTTTGCCTAAGTTTGCTGTGTTTTTGTTGACTTGCACTACTTATTGCTGGCTACTATGAAACAGTGATCTAGGAGTACTCCAACAACCTGTAGTACAAGGCTTAACTTTAAGAAGCTATAGTAAACAAGAGACAAAATCAAAGCAATTCTCTTTCCTAATTAGTAACAGCACAGAGAATGCAGTCTTTTCCATATCACAGTTAAAGTACAGTGAACAAAACAGCTCAACAAACCTTAAGACAAAAAAGTGCAGGTTATTAATGTTTACATGCAGTTGATAAGCATTCCAAATGTCACATTATGCACTGTAAAAGCTCAACTTTACTATATGGAAATAAGAAAAATGCACCTCTAGGGAGGGGGAAAAGCAATTTAATCATTTCCAGTGATTTTGTAAGTAAAGAAACTCCTAACTACTGTACGGTCACCTCATATTTAACATTGTATGAATATTAAAAGCAAACAATTTAATGGGAAAATGCACAGTACAATGAAAATAGCTTGTTATTCAACACATACAGTAGATCTCAATAACGAAGACAACACACTCAACCAGGGAGCATAAAAATATCAAATCAAAACCCAAAGAACCAGCAGAAAAAAAATCCTTCAAAAAGACAACTGTTTGCCTTCCTAGGCCAATGCTTTACAATATGAGAAGCACTGATACCTTCCCGCTCCTACAGGTGGTGTCTTATACATACAGCAGTTAGATCTATATGGCTGGATTTGCCAAGAAACAATTCCATCCCCAGAACTCTCTGTCAGACAAGACCCTTTTTTTTTTTTTTTTTTTTTTACCAAAATACTTTCTACAGAATTCCAAACCAAAATGTACTGTTTAAGGCATCTTTTTTATAACATTTTCTCTTCACTCAAAGATGATAGTCATGCAGCAGTTTAATGATAAAAATATATTAATATTTTACTATACAGCAGCAAGAAGTTAGTTGTCAATTAAAAGCACACAAACATCTTTAAATGAAAACCTGTAAAAGACTATCGTTACAAACAATTTCAGTTTGGAGGACACCAGCTTGGTAAAGTGCTCTCCTAAACTTTGCATTTTCATACCCTACACCTTGAATATATGAGTTATAGAACATACTTTTGATAGAAGGCTTGTACACTTGGGGAACACAAATACACTTAGCATATAATGTAGCCAGTAATAACTAGCACCACAGCTACATGGAAATCCTTTACATACACCAACTTGGCTTTCACTTTTAAAACAAAACTCAGAATCCATGGCTCAGTAGGATAACTATAATTGTGTTGCTCTGCTTTTTAACAGGTCTACATAAGTTAACAGCACTAGCAAAAATCAAAGAATAGCTTCAGACCTCTTACAAGTTTAGGAGACAGTGCTAGTGACCACGAATAGACTCACTACCTGATGTCCAAGTACAGGTTCACTGGAAATTGCTGCACGTTAGTTAAGTTTTTAAAATCTTTCTACACATAATAAAAAAAATATATTATGAACGATACAAGTACATCTCATATACACAATAATGACAAAACGCCTACTCAAAGCAAACAGATGCAGAAAAATATTATGGGAGATCTCCTTTTTCTTTCTTTTTCCTTTTACTATTTGAATAACTTTGGTTCCAACCATAAAAATCACAACTTAGCAAATTTCATTTAAATGCCTTTTTTAATAATTTCTTCATGTTCACAGAAGTTTCACTGACCATTTTATATGTTTAAGGTCCAGATGCAATGCATATTGTATAAAAGAGAGCACTTATTGTTTACCTTGCATGAATTAAACCTACGTACCTTTAACTCTACAAACTTCTGCATAACATTTAGACAAAGCTCAGACACACAGCATGCCTAGCCCTCATATATATACACATCTCTAATCACAGGTATATAGGGTGTCAAATATACTATAATAACCTCCATGTAAGGTTTGAAATTTGGTAACAAAATGAGAAAAACTAAAAATATTATTTTACGTGTTCTAAAATATCTCTTTTTTGTGCTAAAGTCAAATGTTAGCTCAACATGAAAAGGACTTTTATATAATTCAGCAATATTATAATCTTGACCATTTTGCAAACACTTTTTAATAATAATAGCTTAAACGTGTACAAAAGTTCTTGGTTAATTAGGGAAATAAACACTCAGTTCTTTATATTTTTTAATCAAGTAGGAAACACAGTTCATATAATGTTATTACTTTTTGTATTTTTTTTGTTTTTAGCAGCTGCTTACTGTTTTATATGGTGGATAAAGTGGACAACATCCAGCGATGGGTGGCAAGTCAAGAAGAGAAACTGTCAGTTGGTGGAGGTTCTGTGGGTGGTGCTCCCTTGGAGTTAACAGGTTTTTTTTTTTTTTTTTTAACTTTTTAACTTTTTATTTTCTCTCTTTCTTTACAGTATATTTTCTCTGTGTGTGGCTGTGTGTGTGTGTATGCATGTGTGTGTGTGTGTGTGGGTTTCATTCAGTTTGATCAATCTTCTTCCCCTTCTTCCTCACCCTGCAGTAGCAGGGTGGCAGCGGCGGTCTCCTCCTGCTGCTGCTGTTGCTGCTGGTGGAGCTGCTCACAGGCAGCCCGCTTCTCCCTCTGCTTCTCTTGAATCTTCTTCATCTCCTCCGAGTACTTGCAGAAGGTGTGTCCGAACTTGGCCCACACCTTGTAGGGCACGGTGATGGAGTTGCGGTAGGTGGGCTTCACCTCGCTCACTCGCATAAACACGCCGTACTTGTTGGAGCCCACATCGAAGAAGAAGCGCTTGTTGTCCACAGTCAAGGAGGTGCCCTCGGGCAGCTCGGCCGGCTCCTCCTCCACTCCGTAGTCGTCGATGAGCTTGGCCAGAGCGTCACGGAACTCGATGAGCCCCTGCGCGGGCAGCGCAATGGTCTGGCCCTGCGTGGAGCCCAGGCCAGGCCCCCGGTTGACCGTCTGGCGGATGCGCAGGAAGCGGCCGCGCTGGTTCTCCTTGAGATCCATGTAGTACTTGCGGTTCTCGCGCACCAGGAACTCGCTCTTGAGCGCCCGGCGCGGCTCGTCCTGTGCCTGGGCCAGGTCCGGCGGCTGGCTGGGGCCCAGCTGCGCGTAGTGCTCGATGAAGTCGCCCAGGTAGTCGCGGAACTCCACGGCCACTGACATGGAGAGAGTGAGGCGGCTCTTGTTGCCGCCCGCGCCCACCTCGGCGATCTTCAGGAAGCGGCCCTTGGCGTTCTGCTTCACGTCCAGGTAGAAGCGCTTGTTCTGGATGTCCACCCGCTTGGAGGCCAGCTCCTGCGTCTCGTGCTGCAGCCCCCCTGGGGCCCCGCCGCCGCCGCCGCCACTGCCGCCGCCGCCCCCGCCGCCACCACCGCCCCCGCCGGAGCCTGAGCCCGAGCCGGGGTGCCCCAGGGAGCCGCCCGAGCCCAGCGCCGCACCACCCTGCTCGCTGCCGCTGTCTCGGTCCGCCATGATGCTGCGCTCCGCTGCCGCGCCGCCGCCGCCTGCCGCTCCGCCCGCCGCCTCAGTCGCCTCAGCCGCCGCTGCTTTCCCTCCCCGGCTCCGCCTGCTGCCGCCGCAACCCCCACAGCCAGTCAGCCACTCTCGCGAGATCTGCGGGAGAGACGAGACAGACGAGACCCGGTAACAGGGCACTGACTCCCCAGTACAGTAGCAGGGCGCCCTACTGTACGCGCCCACCCGCCCGCCGGCACGTGACCTGCGCCCCCTCCCCGCTGCCAGCCCCCCGTCCGCCCGCCCGCCAGGCGGCGCCCACCCACCAGCCCTCACCCTACAACCCTGGCTGGGTGGGGGAGAGGGAGCAGGACGCGCCGCGTCGCAGCTGCTGCTACCGCCACCACTGCTACCACCACCACCACCGTGGCTGTCGCTGTTGGCCAGACCCTAGGCGGCCTCGGCCTGGGGAGTTAGGGGACTAGGGGTGAGAAGGAGTCTGCCATACTAAGCACAGGGAGTGGGCCTAAGCTCTGCTTTCCAGTGACCCCCTAAAGAGGATGTGGGGGGAGGGGCCTGCGCAGCGCAGCAGAGCCCGCTGCAGAGAGGGGACACCGAGTCACGGCCACCCCCTCTCATGCGGGCCTGAGTCAGATCCAAACCCAAACCTAGACAGGCCCGCCCGCCACCCGGCTGGGTTGTCTCCTACCGCACAGCCCTGGCCGCTGAGGCAGGCGAGGAAGAGAGGTGGTGCGGTGGTAACCCTTAGCTGCAGAGGGGGCTACTGGGGATGAGGACGGGGCGCCGGCAGCAGTGGCGCGGAGCAGCAGACACCTAGCCTGTCCCTCCCCTCTCCCTCCTCTCGCTCCCGCCGCTCCCCCTCCCCGCGCACACGGCAGTGGCTCTGGCCTCAGATGATCCCGCTCCCCCCTCCCCCCAACCGCAGCCCCGCACGGTCGGGCGGGCGGGCGCACTCACCGATGGGGGGAGCCCAGCAGAGGACAGTAGACGCACCAGGGCTAGGGTGCCCGCAGTGCCTGTTCCCGTCGACTCTGCCCTTCCCCACATGCAACAATCAAAAAGAAACCCCACACTCACCCAAAAACCTGCAGCCAGTCCCCCCTGGGATCAAGACTGCCTGCCTGCCTGCCCGCCCGCCTCCCCCTCCTCCTCCTGAGATTTGGGGAAGGGGGCACCCTGCTCAGGGTTGAGCCCAGCCTGGGTTGCTGGCCAGCTCTGCGGATGAACCAGGCCCTGTGAGCATTCAGACCCTAGCCCACTCTTCTTCCTTTCTGGAAGGACCCAGAATGGAGGAGAAAACCAAGCAGGCTTTCGGAAATTCATGAGCTAAAAATGTCAGGAATTTCCTGGGAAACGCAGTTCCTTACGGGATTCATTAAAGCAGGTTCGCTTGCCCCTTTTACTCTTCCTCCCAGAAACTTCTGTCAAGGAGAGACCCACTCCCAAAAGTAAAACATTAAATGGTCGCTGGTTTTTATGCAGACAGCTAGGTTGCTGACCATTAATTAACCAGTGAGTCTTCGGACGGTGATAGCTAAAAGGGATCTTCTCTGGTGTTAGAAAGGGGCTCAGGAGTAGAGGAGGGGCTCAGAGATTAACTGACTTCTCTTTTACTAGACCTGATGTATAACCTAGGGCCTATTTCCAGATAGTATTGAGTGCTCATACTCTCTCACTGCAGTCTACAGCGCTGGCACTGTGGGAAAGCTAAGGCCTATCTCCAGGGGACCCCCGCCAATGCTTCCACACTCTCCCCCATCACCTTCTACAGGCAGCTGAGAGGATATAGATCACACAGCTCTGCCCCTGGCTTTCTCAAGCTCTATCCTGAGAAAAGTATACCTATTCCATTTGCGGGTTCTATTCCCATTGAGCATCTCCTTCTTCCCCCAAAAGTAAGAAGACTTGCCTCCCTCACTCTTAGCCGGAGGGACAACTGGGAATATGGTTGCCCAGCTTCCTAGAAAAGAGTGGACTAACGATCAAGAAACCAAGAGCAGCCTAGAGAATAAGCCTTGATTCCTGAACCCTCAAAGCCCCCTTACCATATCCCTTCACCTCCTGAACAAACTTGCCTGCTAAGTATTCATTCACAGCTTCCTTTTTCTCTTAGCAAGAGCCCCATTCTACTCAGCATTAGCTGCTTCAGCCCTGGGCTGAAGTTTGTGACTTCCCACTGAAAAGAAACAAGAAGCACCTGGCCACGAAGGAGCAAACAGGCACAGTCCTGTGCACCCGTCTCAGAACCACCCACCTATGCCAGTGGTCCCTGAAATGGCTCTCTGAAGGGAAGGCCCCACACTAAGAGATAAAAAACCTAGTCTTTGGGCCCCATAAAGAATTTCCCCTTATTTGGGGGGCAACCTCTAGTACCCTGTAGTACTCTTTCCGTGCTGATTTTTTTCTGCACTCCCTCCCCTGTCCCAAAGTCTATTGGGAAAGGGACACAGGAACTTTTGAAGCACTTTCAACTGCACAGAAATACATGTGTGAAGAAGCAGTAGCTCCTCCAGACTCAAACAGTAGTAATCAGGACCCTGGATAGACCCCAGCCTCTCCAGGGACAAAAAGGCTGAGTAGCAGGCTCTCCACAGAGAATGGTGTGGGGCATTACGCTTCACTTGTAAACTGAGGCTAAGATCTGGTATAATCCGATCTAGAAGGGCTGCTGCTCTTCCTCAAGAGTTTACCTCGAGTCAAACCAAGCCCCTGCTCCCTAATGAGAACTCAAGGCAGCAAAAAGGCCAACAAGAATACGATGAGGGCCCCACCTACCCCCGCCAGTCCCTGCCTTTCCTCTGTGCTGACTGCTGCCCCCAGGACGGAAGACTTAAGACTCGAAACTGCCCGCTTTCCTATCCCAACTTCCAGTCTAAATTTTCTTGCCCTCCGTCCTAGACGTCTATATACAGGGATTCTGAAGTGATTTGAGTTTGGAAGTGCCCTGTTTTTCTGAAAAAATGACTGCCACCAAGAACTGACTTCTTAGTTCCCCAGCGCAGAGGCAACTGATGAAGTTTCTAGACAGAACACAAGTTGAATATCATTTGTACACTTAAACTGGGAATTTTAAGCTCAAATCAGCAAATGACTGGGACCTAGATCTCTCCACATAAATACGTATTTATTTTATTCTATTCATTATATATGTATAAAACTTTTGCCCTTATATGTCAGCTTCTCTCCCACTTTATAAGAGTATCTAAAAAGCAAACAAGATAAACAATGCCATTTCCAAAATCATTCAGTGATAAATAGGATTTTTAGCATATTTTCACTACTGAAACGAGAGTTAATTTCAGAATAAGCCTGTAAGTGTGGGCTTTTTCTCAGACTAAGGAGGTGAAAGGCAGCTTTCCTTGGGCTATAGTGTACAGTAGCCTTAAAAGGCAATCTGGGAGAAATGAACATAAACTTCCCCAAAAGTCTTAAAACCAAAAGTTTAAACTTTAAATAAAACTTCACAGTTATATTTGCATTTTAACACTGAAAAGTCATTAGAAAATAAGTGGATTTTAAGACTTCTAACCATTCGTTAATTATCTAAACAATATACTAACTTCGTGAATGAAAAGTCTGTTCTAGTATCCAGATGTTTGAATTTGTTACTGTAAAACAAATAGTTGTAAAACTAAATGTATAATTTCATTACAATGTAGGAAAGACAAAAGGAAAACGAAATATACAGCAAATTAACATGCAGCAAAAATCCATGTTAATGAAAAACTTGTGAAAAAGTAAACATTTCCTTTCTCCTCAAAATATGCTTACATTTTAAAGACAATGTCTCTAGATTTCTTGAGCCCTTTTATTATTAATACAACAGACACATTTTAAAGAGAATAGAGACTGCTTTATTTTTAATCCCCGTCTCTATGTATTTAACAAACTCTTACCAACAAAAAATTGTGCGCAAAGAAATAGACATTAGGCAGAACAAAAAGGAAAAAAAGCTTTAATTTTCTTCAGCCTGAACTACAAGTGATTCTGAAATAATCTAATTCAGCTTTGGTTTTATAAAGTAAAAATCAACACACATTTGTAAAATAGACTTGGAAAGAGGTTGTCTACCTCTGGGTAGTAAACCCTTTTGATTATAGAGCTCCTAATAGAAACAATATGTTGATTAATATTTTACAAAATCACAAATTTCCAAAATAATGAACATTAGAGCTTGTGTTTTCAAGTGATACTTAGGTTAAATACCAATCTTAAACCAGACAACTATCTTCAATACCCAAATCATTAAAACTAACTGGGATGTTATACTGTAAATGTTCAAAGTGAAGGAATTAGCCATTTCTTCTCATGACTATCTACCAAAAAAATTGAGAAACTCTCAAATAAATCTTAACATTTAACAACAACGACTAATAGTAACAGCATTTCCCAGATCGTTCTTTAAAAGCGTATCCCTTTTCTATAGTTCACTTAATCTTGAAAATCATGCCTCTTCAATGCTATTTTAATGTTTAGGAATAAAGATATGAAGTAAACATTTAAAATATGAAGAGAACAATCCACTTGATAAAAATCCTCGCATTTCCAAAATGTTTTCATTTTAAGCATTTGCAGAAGAGTTAAATAAACGTAGCAGACATTCTAAATTCGATAAAAGATTCAGAGAACCCGACATTTTATGTACTCCAAAGGTCCAAACAGAACCGATGTAAATGTCAATAGCTGTCTCCCTTCCGGCTGATACTTAAATGGTTTTACTAGTACTCAAAGCAATGAAATCAGCAACTCTCTCTCCACACTCTAGTCAACACTTCAATTTCCAAAGCCGCAATTCGCAAACGTCAGTTGGGCGGGGGCGGTGGGAGATCTTGAAGTAATCCAAAAATTTCCTTTCCCCTTTGACAGTCCACCAAAAGATGTCAAACCAAATCCAGCCTATTGTAAAGCTCTGGGACCTCCCTTCCAAGGACACCGAACACAAACATAGACACCGCTGCGAAAAGCTGTCCAAAAGCGCCTGGCCGGCCAGAAATGTAAGGAGCCCAGACCAAAACGAATTAGAACCCTCAACAGAGGGTCCCGCCGACACCGCGGAAAGGAAGGTGGCATTTATTCCGGGGTAGACAGCTACGAACCAGAGTTACCCCAGCCAGTCTCTTGGGCCTCTCCAACCCAAGTTCAGGTTTATGGCAGATATATTGGTTGGGTGCCTTCCCCTACAAACATCACAGCCCGCCTCCGGGTCCCACCGCCGCTCACAGAGAAGACCCCTCAGCTTCACATCCGTTCCTTTTGCCTTCGGACAAAGGCAGAGGAGCTGTGGAGCTGACCCAGCGCTGTGGGGCAGTAAAAATGCCTTGTTCGGGCCACCCATCTTTGGGCCTGGCTTCATCTGCGATGTCAGCACCAAAGGGTTTTTTTGTTGTTGTTGTTGTTTTGTTTTGTTTTCTGGTTTTGTTTTGTTTTTACAACGCATCCTGGGCGGGTGTATGCATTTGGTGGTGGTGGGGTGGGGGCAGCCGAACAGAGGAGGGGTTGGCAGTGAAGCCTGGGTTACAGAACTCTCCTTCCTCTCCCTCCTTCCACTGTTGCCGTGCAGGGAGTGTCAGCCACGTCTAGCGCACAGTCCCAGGCCCCAGGGCGAAGGCGGCCAGGGGAAATGGGGCTCAGGGATTGCTAAGGAAACGCATCACTGGTGGTCTCCAGCGCCTGCGGAGGTAGGATCGTCTCTTTTCTTAAGGGGCGTGTTATTTTGTTCTCTTTTGGAAGTAGGAGGGGGTTCATTCGTTTCTCGCTGCGGGGGGTGGGGGAGAACGTTGCTGCACCGCCTGGGTCTCCAAGAGGGAGGGTGCGGGGATGTCTGCAATGGTACTATAATTATTCCTGTGCTGAGAGGGCAAGTAGAGGGGACGGGGCGGGCGGCACCTCGAGCTGTGGCAGTGGCAGCAGGGAAGGTCGCGAGGGGCTTACCCGGGCGGGCGGGCGCTGTCCTGCCGCAGGTGAGGGAGGGCGCAGGCTGGCGGGAGGGAGGGCGCGCGCGAGGCAGGCGCGAGGAAGGGGGAGGGGAGGAGGGCGCGCGCGCGCACACCTGTCCTGGACAGCGGCGCTAGCCGAGCTGCGCCTCACTTGGGCTGTGCGGGCTAAGAAGGAAGGAGGGCGGGCTGGCAGGCGGGGGCGGGACGCCGAGGGGAGGAGGAGGAGGCGGCTCGGATGGCTGGCTCGGCTCTCGCTCGCTCTCCCTCCCGCGGGCAAGTCCGGCTCACACCCTGCTTCTCCCGCTCACTCACAGCCCCCTTGGCTGTCCCTCCTCCTCCTTCCCCTGCGGGATCCGCTCGCCGCCGCCGCCGCCGCCGCCGACGGCAAGTCGTGGCAGCCAGACGTCGGCGCGTAACCCGGCGCTCCGTGCGTGACTCCAGGCGACGTCAGCGCGCGCTCCGCGTTCCCCACCCCTCCTCCCAACTCCGTGGCTCGCGCCCTTCGCTCTCGCGTCCCTCGGTTTTAGCTGCCGCCGCGGCGGCCGCCGAGCGCGCTCTTTCCGCCCCCCTCGCGCGTGAGCGCGCCCTCTCGGCTGCGGGCGCGTCAACATTCCGCTGCCCAGGCCTTGAGGCGCGTCTGAGGAGGGGGCTGTCTGTGGCCTCTCCGCCCACACTTCCTCCACCCACCGCCCGCAGCGCCCCAGAAGGACCTATTACTCTTTGAGCTTCTGAAGGCCGAAGCCAGGCTCAGGCGGGGATAGAACCCTGAAGGGCCTGCGCCAGCTCCAACTTAGGGCCCTGTGCATCGCTGCGGCTGCCGCTACCGCCCGATCACGCCGCACCCCCGCCCCAACTCCGCCGTGTCTCTGAGGAGGCAATAGGCCTTTCATCTCCCGGGAAGGTCTCACCTTGGCCCTCAGACACCCGCCGAGAGGGGTTGTAAGGAGAGAATTAACATAGAGAAGAGGGGCTAGACCACTTTTCAGGCACTGGCCCCGGGAATCCTTGACAGGAGGCGTGGGGTTGATGCCCAGCCTCCCACGCAGTGTAATATATTGAAGCCGGGCCCCTTGGAGGGAATGCGACTTCCTTGGGCCGAGGGGGAAAGGGTAAAAGTTAATTTTCATAAGTTTCTATGCAAGGGCTAAATGTGAAATTATAAAATGTCCTTTAAGACAGTCTTCTTGAAATCGTATCAAGTTAGACAAGATTTTTGGTGCACGGTAACGCTTTCCCTCGCTTTCTATGCTGTCACGTTTCCATCCTGCAACAGTGAGTACGTAGATGGAACGTGGATCAGCTAATAACTGCAGCAAAATAAAAACTGCCTTTATCATCTTTATCAGTATTTAAATAGACCTCCGAGAAGTCCAACTGTGATTTAGGAAAACTTAATCATTGCCTCAACCTATTTAACTGTGTTTTGTTTTGAAGTTACTTTGCAGATACACCCTTTATTAGGCAATGGTAGACTTTTAAACTCACTTGTTAGAGGACCTTTTCTAAAAGCCTATCTAGTTGAGCCTGCGAGGCAAGTAGGACTAAGGTATAATTAATCCCATTTTACAGATGAAAACTGAGTCATCAAAATGTAAGTCAGTTGTTCAGCGTTGTGAGGAGTCTATCACTGATAGAGGGAAAACTCTAAGGTATATTATTGCCTGCTTTATTCAGTAAACCAGAAATCTCTCCATTGTTTTCTTCCAAGTATCTTTTGCTGCCCCCTTTTAGTATTGTAGGCAGTGCCTGATGGCTGAGAAGAATCGCAGAGGACTAGAAAAGGTTTGAGTGTGAAATTTTCTGCCACAGAGAATTAGAGCTCAGAAATAAGTTATTGCGAAACAATTCAACTTCCCTGTTAACGACGACAACAACAACATCATGCTTATTAATTCCTAGCTGGAGGTGAGAAAATGAGACTGGCTTAAGGGTGATGGGTCATTTCCTTTGAATTGCTTCTTTATATTCACCTCATCTTTAGGTGGCAGCACTACTATATAAATATCCTTGGAAGTACAGTCTTCTGCAACTTAATATCCTACAGGATATTCTGTCCTAAATGTTTCCAACTGTATTGTGGAGATTAAAAGCTGGTGATTTTATGATATAAAATCATAGCTGAGAATTAGAAAACTTGGAGGTTCTAGAGGAAAAACAGAAAGGCTATCAGAGACATTAATAAAATACATAGAGCTACGGAGGGAAAACGTTAGAAAGTTTCAAGAAAAAAGTTTTTTAGGTGTTTGAGGAGCAAGTAGCATCTCTTTAAACCTTGTCTTTTATTGAAACATAGGACAAGATAATCTTCCAAAGCAAACCATCCCTTCTCAGTACTGCATATTTATCAAGCATTTACAGGTTTGAAGTTACTGTATAGTTGCCTGTACTCAACTGTAATTTTAAAATTCAGATGCAGTTTTTCCTAATTAACAGCATCAAGCTTATGAAAATTCCAAGTAAGACTTTATTGTTGACCCTTGTTGAAGAGAACTCTACTTGGCTTCTTTCCTGGCTTTCCTAAATTGTTCACATCCAAGATAAACTGCCATCATTCAGGCTTACAGAAGGGAGAAGACAAGCTGAACCAAATGTAAAACGGTAGCAATTTACAGGTAATTCTATATCTTAATTTCTCCCACATTTTTAGGTTAAGAAATTGTGATATACGGGGGTTATTTGGATCAAGTGTTTGCTAAGTAGAACTTTGTCATAATTAATTTTGTGTATTTATAGTAGTTCTCACTGTGTCCCTTTATCCAAGCAACCCAATACAATTGAATTTATATGCATTTCAAAATAGTCTCCGTTTGATTTACCATGTAAGTACAACCACCAAAGAATATAGAGGTATGACAATCAGGAGTGAGAAATAAAAGTATTTCTGGATAGAGGATGAAGTGTTAATAGTCTTTCTTGATGGCAGCTTCCATCGTTCTCAAGTCAAACTTGGAGGAGGAGTCTCAAGCAAATTGGTAGTACTCAAACTCTGCAGTATTATGTTAAGATTTTTAAGCTCTCTGGTGCCAACAAATCATGCAGCCTGGGGGCCTTTGCTCCAAACTTCTGCCAACTCCATTTTGGCAGTAAAATGTTCTGTTGAACAAAGTTTGCACGTGTTTAGGGTGCGAAGTGGTTCGTCAGGCATTTATCTGGTTTTATTCCAGTTTAGGGACTTGAAGACAAGGGTCAGAAGTGTGAGACTTGTAGAGTTGATATGTGCACTGAAACAGACTATAGTAGCAATCTTGAATTTTTGCTTTAAGCAAGGACAGCTTTTTCTTTGTTGATGTTGGAGTAGTTAAAGTGAATTCTTTAGTTTACTCCTTAAATGCTAACATGATATTGAATTGGTTTTCATAATCAGGTAAGCAGAACCTTCTCTGTTGAGGGGATAAAGCTGGGGAACATCATTTCTCATCCTCCTAACTATACCACCACCAAAATGTGTTTATCCAGATGAAACTCACTAAACAATAACTTGAGAGCAAAGGGACCAGTAATTATTTAAACTTGATCTCATTTGTCAAATTTTATGTAACTATGAGTCTCTGATCTTTTTTAGTATCAGTTGTCTGGCTTCATCTTTTTGACCCATCTCCTCCCATTCTGGAATCATTGGTTAACAGCACCTGAGCCAGATGTGTGTGCTAATTTGTTTTATTCCAAGGGGTCCTCTTCCTATAGAAACTGTATACAATCTCAATTTCCATTATTTTTTTCAAGTAATTCTCACAGAAAATCCTTATAGAATCTGGGATAACAGTTTGAAAGTCATTAAGTACTGTTGAAGCATATTTTTCTTTATCATTTAAGAGTAATGGCAAGAATAAAATACCAAAATAAAAGTAACAGATGTTGAAATGATACTGTTGTCTTACATTTACCATAATCAGCAAAATGTAAATTTGTAGGCTACAAGTATGACAATTTGAAAATGGTAGTTATTATTGATACTTTTGCAGAGTGTGACCTAAATTCTTATTTGCACCTTTATTTTCTTTCCTTGTTTTTAAATGTAATTCAGATGTCAGAACTAACATGTGGATGAACTTAGAGATGGAGAAGAAAGCTGAGTTTTTCCAAAGAGTGGATGTATCTGAACTGGATAGCACTATTGAAATTTGTTGCATATTTTATGGTAGCTCTAAAACTCCTTTGCTTGCTTACTTTTAAATGCAACATGTTGCTGTACATATATACAACCAGACACCAGTGCCTTCTGAGGCTAATCCAGGCCATTTTTATAACCTAATGCAGTAGCACTTTGCAATTAGATGAAGAAGGTCAGTGGGATTTCTTTCTGTGGTGATTAAAATGTGTCAGGGGAAGAAATCAAGACAATACTCCAAGTGAAAAATGTAAAGTCAGTTATTTCTTTAATATTTTGTGTTATAGTAATCATTTTTATCTTTTGAGCATACTTTTTTTGTCTACTTAAATACTCAAACAAAATACTCAAAATTAATTATTAAATGTAAATGTAACCACAGTGAGATATCATCTCATCCAAGTTAAAATGGCTTTTATCAAAAAGGAAATAATGAATACTGGTGGAAGGATGTGGAGAATGGGGAACCCTCATACACTGTCGGTGGGAATGTAAATTAGTACAGCCACTATGGAAAACTGTATGGAAGTGCCTCTGAAAACAAAGTAGAACTACCATATGATCCAGCAATTACATTAGCGGGTATATATTCAAAAGAAAGGAAATCAACATATCAAAGAGATAGCTGTACTCCCATGTTTAATGAAGTCCTATTGAAATAGTCAAAATATGGAATCAACCTAAGTGCCCATCAGTGGATGAATGGTTAAAGAAAATTGATTCATATGCAATGGAATATTATTCAGCCATAAAAAAAATGAAATCCTGGCTGGGTGCAGTGGCTCATGCATGTAATCCCAGCACCTACCTCATGAAGACAGGGAGTAGATTGGTGGTTACCAGAGGTTGAGAAGGGGAGAGGAGAAGAGGGATGAAGAGAGGTTGATTAATGTAAATATACAGTTTGATAGTGATAAATCAGTAGGGTGGCTATAGTTTATAACAATCTATTGTATGTTTCAAAATAGCTAAAAGAGAATAATTCAAATAAGACAAAAATTTAAGATGATAGATATCCCAATTATACTGATTTGATCTTTACAAATTATATGAATGTATTATTAAGTGTAGCCCCAAACTATGTACAAGTATTTTGTATCAATAAAAAATAAAATTTAAGATAAAGTAAATGTAATGATTAGCTTATATTTCCTAGATAGGAAATATTTACTTAATAAGTATGTATATGATGAGTTTTTTTATATTACTATAAAAATAGACATCTTACATAAACATGTTACATCTGGTATTTAGATGGCTCTTTTTTTTTCTGGCCTTGAACTTCTGGAAAGTAGGTATGGCCTGCTATGTTAGGACTAGTTCTTGGAATCCTTTGTTGTTTTTCAGTCAGCCTTATTTTCTTGGGTCATGTTTTGAAAATATTTATCAAATGGCTATTTACCACATATTGTTCTAGATGCTTGAACAAAATGAAATTTCTGCTGTCATAGAGTTTCTAGTCTATGTACAACAGATAATAAACAAATGTATAATACAATGTTAGATAGTAATACGTGCTAAGAAGAAAATAGGAAAGGGGAAAGAGAGTTTCTGTGTGATTGTATGTGAAAGTGTCTATACATGCTGCTCACCGAGTATTTTAAATAGAGTGATCAAGGAAGCCTCTCTGAAGAAGTAACATTTGAACAGAGATCTGAAATAGTCAGTCATGGGAACATACAGGGAGATGTTCCAGGGAGACATTGTGGACAATTTATGTCACAAAAAGTCATACAAGTGTAAGCCAAGTAACATCCTGTATGACAACTATATATACATTTTTTTGTTTTTTCTTAAGTGAAAAAGAAACTTACTAGGTTTTCTGAGTATTCATTAGGTTTTCAGAAAAGTTTTTCATTTAATATCATTATTGCTGTATATTTCCCTTAATGATTATTCTATTATTTAATAAATAAGATTTATGGCGCTACAGATACAGCTTCACAATCCCTTATCTGTAATTCCAAAATACAAAAAAATTTCTTAATTCATTTAGTGGCAAAATCTGAACTGACATGAATCTATTTAAAATTATCCTTTATGGGGTAGGTGCGGTGGCTCATGCCTGTAATCCCAGCACTTTGGGAGGCCAAGGCAGGAGGATCTCTTGAGGCCAGGAGTTTGAGACCAGCCTGGCCAACATGGTGAAACCCCATCTCTCCTAAAAATACAAAAATTAGCTGGGTGTGGTGGTCCCAGCTACTTGGTAGGCTGAGGCACGAGAATCACTTGAATCTGGGAGGCGGAGGTTGCAGCAAGCCGGGATCATGCCATTGCACTCCAGTCTGGGTGACAGAGCAAGACTGTCTCAAAAAAAAAAAAGTATTCCATTTAGTGTGACTACTGATACATTTCATTGTAGAAACGTTAGTGTGTTTGATGAAGGGTTGCTACACATTAAGTAAAATACAGATAATACAATGTATTGTGCCCTAAAATATAAGAAAATTCAATCCAGAAACACATGTGTTCCCAAGGATTTTGGATAAGGGATTGTAGATCTGTGTCAGATTTCTTCTTGATTTTCTGATTAAATGTTATCATTGTTAATCTTTAGATATATTGTTTTTAGAAGTATAATGCTATATAGTGCTCTTATTATATACTGACACTGCATAAGCACTCTTTATATATTAGCTAATAAAATGCTAACAACAACCTTATGAGTAAATTCTATTATTCCCATTTTATAAATGAGAACACTGAGATGCAGAGATTAAGACACCTGCTCAAATCACAGTTACTAAATAGCAGAGCTAGAACCCAGACAGTCTTCCTCCACAACTTGCACAATCCAAACTAACTCTGCCATTTCCTTCTCCTCCCCTTTCCCCCACCGCATGCCTGTAGTATTTATATTTAACTTTCTTTGAAGAAGTTTTGAGTATCAGCCCTTTCCAAGAGCATGATTTTTACATCTACTTTGAAATACCAGACATCAGCATTTTACATTTTATTTACAAATTGGTATCTTTCAATATTTTTTAAAATTTTATTTGTTCCTGCTCTAATTTCAGCCATTTCTGTTTCCAGTTGAAGTTGGAGATTTACTTATCCTCATTCTTGGTCTGATAAGTTTTCATGCTAACGTTAGCTTTCATCATCTTTTTCCTTTCCTCTGAATATCTTTGGATAATTATAAGGCACTTGCTTTACTGTTGTGGCTTTGTCAGATGTCAGATCACATCAGAAATTTGGATCTACCAGGATGTACAAGGAACTCAAACATCTCAACAGCAAACAAACAATCCAGTTTAAAAATGGGCAAATTATCTGAACAGACATTTCTCAAAAGAAGACATATAAATGGCCAAGGAATATATGAAAAAATGCTCAACATCACTAAGCATCAGGGAAATGCAAATCAAAACCACAATGAGGTATCATTTCACCCCAGTTAGGATGAAGAGACAAAAAAGATGACAAATGCTGATGAGGATGCAGAGAAAAGGGAACTCTTCTATCCTGGCAGGAATGTAAACTAGTAGAGCTACCATGGAGAACAGTATGGAGGTTTCTCAAAAAACTAGAAATAGAACTACCATATGATCCAGCAATCCCACTACTGGGCATTTATCCAAAAGAAAGTATATCGAAGAGACAGCTGCACCCCCATATTTATTGCAGCACTATTCACAATAGCCAAAATATGGAATCAACCCATAAGTCCAACAACAGGTGAATGAATAAAGAAAATGTAGTGTTTATACACATAATGAAATACTATTCAGCCATAAAAAAGAATGATATCCTGTCATTTGCAGCAACATGGATGGAAATAGAGGACATTATGTTAAGTGAAATAAGCCAGGAACAGAAAGTTAGACACTGCATGTTCTCACTCATATGTAGAAGCTAAAAAAAGTTCATCTCACAGAAGTAAAAAGTAGAACAGAGGATACTAGAGGCTGGGAAGGGTAGGGGGAAGGGAGAATAGGGAAAGATTTGTTAAAGGATGCAAAATTACAGCTAGATAGGAGGAATAAGTTCTAGTGTCCTACAGCACTGTAGGGTGACTATAGTTAACAGTAACACTTAGTTTCAAATAGCTAGAAGGAGGATATTGAATGTTGCCAACAGAAAGACAATTGTTTGAAATGACAAATATGTTAATTACCCTAATCTGATCATTATACTTTGTATGTATAGAAACATCACTATATATCCATAAATATATGTAATTATGTGTCAATTAAAATATAAAATTTTAAAAATGTAGATCTAGTTTGCTGAGCAGAAGCACCTGTTAAGTGAAACCCTGTAGGTTTCTCTCACTTAATGAGTCACACTATTTCAGATCACTTTGTTTTAGGCATATTAAATCTGTGTTTTTGAGTTGGAATTGATTTTATTTTCATTGGTTTGCCCTTAGGTAAGGGTTCTTCCATAAGCAATCAGAAACTGAGGTAAGTTGGACATGGTGGCTCACGCCTATAATCCCAACACTTTGGGAGGCCGTGGTGGGAGGATATTTGGAGCCCAGGAATTTGAGACCAACTTGAGCAACCTGGTGAGATGTTATCCCCTAAAAAAAGTTTTTTGTTTTGTTTGTTTGTTTGTTTGTTTTGAGATGGAGTCTTGCTCTGTCACCCAAGTTAGAGTGCAGTGGCACAATCTCCACTCACTGCAAGATCCACCTCCTGGGTTCACGCCATTCTCCTGCCTCAGCCTCCCGAGTAGCTGGGACTACAGGTGCCCACCACAACGCCTGGCTAATTTTTTGTATTTTCAGTAGAGACGGGGTTTCACTATGTTAGCCAGGATTGTCTCGATCTCCTGACCTCGTGATCCTCCTGCCTTGGCCTCCCAAAGTGCTGGGATTACAGGTGTGAACCACCACGGCCAGCAAAAGAAGTTTTTGTTTTGTTTTGTTTTGTTTTTTTAAATAGCTGGATGTGGTAGTGCACGCCTGTTGTCCTAGCTACTTGGGAG
This sequence comes from Macaca fascicularis, assembly GCF_037993035.2. Lineage (NCBI taxonomy): Eukaryota > Metazoa > Chordata > Mammalia > Primates > Cercopithecidae > Macaca > Macaca fascicularis. The sequence continues at coordinate 146,589,998 of NC_088380.1, read as the reverse complement.
GCTAGGTGGGAGGATTGCTTGAGCCCAGGAGTTCAAGGTTAGGGTTAACTGTGATAGTACCACTGCATTCCAGCCCGGGTGACAGAGCAGGACCCTGTCTCTAAACAAATAAATTTTAAAAACGAAAGATAGATTATATTATTTTTATTTATTTATTTGTTTGTTTGTTTGTGTTTTTGTTTGTTTATTTTGAGACGGAGTCTCGCTCTGTTGCCCAGGCTGGAGTATAGTGGCACAATCTCGGCTCACTGCAACCTCTGCCTGCAGGGTTCAAGTGATTGTCCTCACTTGAACTCAGCCTCCTGAGTAGCTGGGACTACAGGTGCACACCACCACGCCTGGCTAATTTTTGTATTTTTAGTAGAGATGGGGTTTCACCATGTTGGCCAGGATGGTCTTGATCTCCTGACCTCATGATCACCTGCCTCAGCTTCCCAAAGTGCTGGGATTACAGGTGTGAGCCACTGCAGCCGGCCTATTTTTATTTTTATTTATTTACTTATGTATGTATGTATTTTTGAGATGGAGTTTTGCTCTTATTGCCCAGGCTAGAGTGCAATGGTGTGATCTCAGGTAACCGCAACCTCTACCTCCCAGGTTCAAGTGATTCTCCTGCCTCAGCCTCCCAAGTAGCTGAGATTACAGGTATGTGCCACCATGCCTGACTAATTTTTGTATTTTTAGTAGAAATAGGGTTTCTCCATGTTGGTCAGGCTGATCTCAAACTCCCGACTTCAGGTGATCCACCCGCCTCGGCCTCCCAAAGTGCTGGGATTACAGGCATAAGCCACTGATCCCAGCCCATTTTTATTTTTAATTTAGCTATTTCTGGCTATCTAAAAGCAAGATGAATTGAGTATGTACAGGATCATGAGGTTTGTCAAAGACTAATATGCCTGTGTAATATAAGTAGTAGGGTCAATTTGAATGAGTATAGGATATTGAACTTTCCAAGTATCTATTCCTGATTGTCTCAGAGATCTATTGTAGACATTAAACAAATCACGTGTGTTGTTCTCTGTGAAAATTAATGCGTTGTCCCTGAATACAAAGATGAAAGTTCTGACACACTTTATGTAAAGCATTATATTTTGTATAACGTTGATCAACTTGTTCTGAGCCAAACACAGTTTCTCTGAGGTCACTCAACAGCTCATGTTTGCTAAGGTTAGGGGTGCAATACATGACCACCAGAGCTAAAAGGGAATTAAACCCAACCCATCAATGTTACTTTATTAGCACAATGCTGGACCAAATTAGCCAACAAGCCTGTTATTAAATTGCTGAGAAGGCAAAAAAAGAAACTGAATAAATATGTACATGTATTAAGATTGGCTATAAAGTGTATCAGTTTATTATATGACAAATTGGAGGCTTTGCTAAGACTTATCTTGGGTAACTTTCTGCCTCTATCTCATGAGGAATCAAAAAAAACCTGAGATTTTCTCATAGGACTAGAGACACAGCTGTTCTCCACTAGTTCCTCTGCAACATTTTACCTTCCTATAGGATCCAGTACTAAACTTTTGAGACACACCCAGTGATATTCACAAGGTGTAACAATGTTTTGGGTGTGCAAATTTAATAGTTACAATATACCTCGATTGTATAAGAGCACACATTAATGAATTTGTATGATGAACAACTTTTGAAAATCTTCTGTTTTTCCTAATTTTTATTTAGAACATCCCTCCTCTATTCAGTGTGGTGGTCAAGAACATGGGTCTGTGTAATCTAATCACCTGGATTCAAAAAACTGCTTTCAGATTCCTATGAAACTTTGGGCAAATTAAATTACTTAACCTCTGTGGGCCCCAATTTCCTCACTTATCAAATGAGGATGATAATAGTAACTAGCACATAGGTATATTATGAGGATTAAATTAGTTAATTCATAAGATGCATTTAGAAGAGTATCTGACATATAGTAAGAACTCAATAAATGTGGACTCCCACTGCCTGCAGCATGGCTTTTTTCTGTCCTTCTCTCCAGGTCCAAGCCAAGCACAAGTGTGCTCTCTCCCTCCTCGCCCCCTCTTGTATTGCAGGCACACAGAGGATAAAGCACTAAGACACTGTGGTGTCTAGGCTCCCATATATTACTATCCTCTGGCCTAAGATTAAAACTGTCCTCTTCCTCACCAACTGCATTGTTCTTGAAAACCTCCAAGTATTCTTCCCTTTTCTCAGTTTTGGGCCTCCTGATTACTACAGTGTGAGTTCCTTGAGTGTAGGGACTGTGACTTAATTATCTTGATGACTCCAGTCCCTTTCCCTCTCCCTGGCGCAGAGTCTATGCTAAAAAACAGATTTGTTGAATAAATGAATTAATCCATTTAGCCTTTGTGTGTTTTCCCTCATTTTCTCCTAGGTATTCTATTTGGACTCCAGTTTTTCTAAAAAATTTCCTGCTTCTTTAAAAAAATTTGTATTATTATATTTTTTAATTTGAGACGGAGTTTTGCTCTTGTTGCCCAGGCTGGAGTGCAGTGGCTCAATTTCGGCTCACTGCAACCTCCGCCTCCCGGGTTCAAGCAATTCTCCTGCCTCAGCCTCCCGAGTAGCTGGGATTACAAGTGCCCACTGCCACGCCTGGCAATTTTTTGTATTTTTTATAGAGACAGGATTTCACATGTTGGCCAGGCTGGTCTTGAACTCCTGACCTCAGGTGATCCACCCGCCTCGGCCCCCTAAAGTGCTGGGATTACAGGTATGAGCCACTGTGCCCCAGCTCTCCTGCTCCTTTTATCTCTGGAAATCTTAACTTCACCTAGTGATGCCGAGATTCCATTCTGCATCATCCCAATTTATTTCCTTACTGGCAGGTAAAAGTTTCAGTTTACTGCACTTTCTGTTAGCATGTTAGGGAGGAAAAAAATCCCATTTACTTCACGTGGATTTAATTTCACTTACATTCTCTTGGCTCCAGCTGAATGATTAGTCCCTTAAAAATACTCTTTATTTTGGGAGGCCGAGATGGGCAGATCACGAGGTCAGGAGATTGAGACCTTCCTGGCTAACACAGTGAAACCCCGTCTCTACTAAAAAATACAAAAAACTAGCCGGTCGAGGTGACAGGCTTCTGTATTCCCAGCTACTTGGGAGGCTAAGGCAGGAGAATGGCGTAAACCCAGAAGGCGGAGCTTGCAGTGAGCTGAGATCCGGCCACTGCACTCCAGCCTGGGCAACAGAGCGAGACTCCATCTCAAAAAAAAAAAAAAACAAACAAACAAACAAACAAAACACTTTATTCCTACATATGTAACAAGCCTGCACGTTGTGCACATGTACCCTAGAACTTAAAGTATAATTAAAAAAAAAATACTCTCTATTTCATTCCTATTTGAGGATAGGGCCATGCCACCCTTAATTTCTTTACATGCGGAGTAAAAATCAGCTTTCTTATTTTTCACCTAGAGGAGGTGAGGATGAATTTGACCAATATCTTAAAATTTTGCTTTTTTTTTTTTTTTTTTTTTTTTTTTTTGAGTCTCACCACAACACCCAGGCTGGAGTGCAATGGTGCGATCTCGACTCACTGCAACCTCTGCCTCCTGGGTTCAAGTGATTCTCCTGCCTCAGCCTCCTGAGTAGCTGGGACTACAGGAACTCACCATCATGCCCACTAATTTTTTGTATTTTTAGTAGAGACAGGGTTTTACCATGTTGGCCAGGCTGGTCTTGAACTCCTGACCTCAGGTGATCCACCTGTCTCGGCCTCCCAAAGTGCTGGGATTACAGGCATGAGCCACCATGCCCAGCCCAAAATTTACTTTTTAATATATACAAAAGATATACGCAACACACATATTAAATATAACACTTAATAACATAATGAATACTCATGAACCTCTACCCACTCCAAGAATTAGGACATTTCCTAGTAATGTGTATCTTCTTTGTGTTTCTCCTGTACTCTTCCCCTCTGCCATCATGGAAAACTAGTATCCTAAATTTTATGTTTATTATTCCTTTGCAGTTTTCTTTTTAAAATTTAGTTTCATCACAAAAATGCTAAAACAACATGTTGTTTAATTTGCATGCTATTGAGCTTTATAAAAATGCTATCATCCAATGTATAGTTTCCTGGAATTCATTTCAAAGATTCATCCACATTATTCTATACAATGATAGTTCTTTCATTTTCAACACTATTTAACATTCTATTGTGTGAATATACTGCAATTTATACTTCTGTTGATACATACTTGGGGAGGGATTGTTTCCAGGCTTTTGAAAATTATTATTCTAAACACTGCTGCTCTAAATAGTATACAGGCCTCATGGTAACATATGCAAGTGTTTCCACCTAGGAGTAGGGTTGCTGCATTGTAGAGTATGCAAATATTCAACCTTGTAAGATAATTAATGCCAAATAGTTTTTTCTCTCTCATAGTGTATAAGAATTCTATGTACTCTTTAATGCTTGGTATTATTATACTTCTTAATTTTTGCTAATCTAGTGGGGGTAAAATGGTATTGTCTGTTTTTTATATAGTGGAAGAAAGAGTCATCCTTACTTAAAGTAAATTTCCTCTTCCTTTATACATTAAGAGCTTACAGCTTGATTTGACATTACTGTTCCTGGGAATTCCCTTGAGTGAAAACCATTTATTTGTGTGATAGTTTCTGCCTGGGATGTAAAAACTGAGATGGGTTGGAAGCTGCTAACTGGATTGTTTGAATGCTGCTTTTAAGTTGATCTTGCAAATAGATGCCAAATTGTACACACTGTAAAATTTATTAATAGTCTACAAAATGGAAATATGTAAAATTAGATTCTTTACTATTCTATACTATCACAAATTAATCTGGTCTTGAGCTTATATACCTATCTGCAAAACTTTTAAAAATAAAGCTTCCTTCAATCTGATGATCTAGAATGTTTCCACTAAACCAAGTTTAGTAAAGATATCTTTGCGTATTTTGATATATATAGAGAGAGAGACAGAAAGTAGATTGGTAGTTTCCTAGGGCTGCTAGGCTGAAGTGCAATGGCCCAATCATGGCTCACTTCAGCCTCCCCCTCCCAGGTTCATGCAATTCTCGTGCTTCAGCCTCCCAAGTAGCTGGGATTACAGGCATGTGCCGCCATGCCCAGCTAAATTTTTTATTTTTAGTAGAGATGGATTTTCGCCATATTGGCCAGGCTGGTCTTGAATTCCTGGCCTCAAGTGATCTGCCTACCTCACCTCCCAGAGTGCTAGAATTACAGGCGTGAACCACTGTGCCTGGGCCTGCATTCCTCTATATTTTAACCATATATTCCAAAGAGATTCAACTTACCCTCTTTTGACATGGTTACATGATGCAACACAAATTAATCTGTCAGTGAAATTTCAAAACCCCAAATACTCATCACTGTTATCTGCTGAATTGACCCACACACATTAATAGGAAAAATAAGCCCAAACAGATGGTGCTGCTACATTGTACCCTAACGTATGTTTTTTACTTGAAAAGGCCATTTTGTATATAAACAATTTCATCAATAAAAATACATGGAGATGGAAAAAGAGATTCAAGACAAATAGCAGTATGTTTATTTTTAAGATGAACTTTTATCACTACTGGTGTTTATTTTCCTTAAAAACAAATACCGTTTTGTAATTTGTCTATTTTTTCCTGATTTTGAATGAAAGATTTTTGAAGGAAGCGACTGTGTGTTGGTTTTATGTTTCTGTTTTTTTATTGTATTGTTTTGTATTATGTTTCTGTTTTTTTATTGTATTGTATTGTATTGTATTGTATTGTATTGTAAAGTATAGTGTCATACCCCAAAGGGGCACTGGAGAATATTAATTGAGTCCAAAAGTCCCTTCTGGACTATTAATATTTGTTGACTGACAAAAATACTGAGTGAATATCCATGAACAAACCATAAGTAAGCTGTAGTTACTTTCTCCTGTATGGTACTATAGCTATTCTTGGAAGTAATCATTCACCAGGTGAATACATTTATGCCAGGTGAGTATTTTTCAACTTTATTTATACAACTAACTCTGTAATTAGTCAAGTTGCTATCAGCCATTGGTTTCTTTCAATGTTCTCTTTTACAGGCAGGTTGTTAAACCCCATTTCCTCCTTCCTATAAAGGTGGATATTCACTTGTATATTCATTAAGAGACATCAGGTGCTGCTGAAGCAAAACTGACTCCTGCCAAAGCTCCCTCTAAGTGAGGACTCTTCTTTTATATCATGCAGTGTGTGTTTGTGAGTTTTTGTTTGTTTTTGTTATTCTGTAAGTGGTGATCTATAAGACGGGTCAAAGCCAGAGCTTAAGCCTTTACTTCTAACATGGATTGCAACATGACCACATCCTCATTACAGTAGCAGCTTCCATCATGGCCCCCAACGATTCCTATGCACCCTCGTGTAGTTGTCTCCCACCTCTATCACCAACAGAACATGGCAGTAGTAGTGGTATGTCACTTGCAAGATCAGGTTGTAAAAGACTGCAAGGACCCAGGAATCACAGACCAACCTAGAACCTCAGCTAGTTCTAAAGGGAACTGTTTCTGAAGCTAGGGAGTATTAACCTAGAGCCTGAGCCAAGAGGGTCCAGGACTTTCTTGGATCTAGAAAAGTGAGAGAAAGAAATATCTGGGCCGGGCATGGTGGCTCACACCTGTAATCCCAGCACTTTGGGAGGCCAAGGTGGGTGGATTACCTGAGGTCATGAGTTTGAGACCAGCTTGCCCAACATGGCAAAACCCCATCTCTACTAAAAATACAAAAAATTAGCTAGGCGTGGTGGCGGGCACCTGTAATCCCAGCTACCTGGGAGGCTGAGGCAGGAGAATCACTTGAATCCAGGAGGCGAAGGTTGCAGTGAGCCGAGATTGTGCCACTGCACTCTAGCGTGGGTGACAAGAGCAAAACTCCATCTCAAAAAAAAAAAAAAAAATCTGAATATATAAGTAGAAATAAAAACAAATTTCACTAGAAGACTGAAAAAAAGAGAGCACCTAATAAAAATAAATGAAATACACATGCTACAAAATGGTTAGACCTTAAAAACATACTATATAAAATAAGTCAGTCACAAAAGACCAGATATTGTATGATTCCATTTACATGTGATGTCCAGAATAGACAAATACAGAGAGACAGAAAGTAGATTGGTAGTTCCCTAGGGCTCTAGGGTTGAGGTACAGTTTGGGGTGATGGCTGGGTATGGGGTTTCTTTTGGAAGTAATGAAAATGTTCTAACATTGTGGTGGTGGATGCAAAACTAAATATACTAAAGCCATTGGATTGTACACTGAAAATAAATGAATTGTATGGTGTATGAATTATATCTTTAAAAAGCTGTTTTAAGAAACACTACAACTTTTGTCTTGAGCTCTCTCTTCTCTCGTTCTGAGGGAAGTCAGCCTCCTAGTCTTGGGGATACTCAGGCAACTTGCCTATGGAAAGGTTTTCATGGCAGACGACTGAGTTTTCCAGCCAACAGCCAGCAAGCAACTGAAGCTTGCCAATAACCTTGTAAATGATGTTTGCTAATCTGTTGGTGGAAAGTAGCATCTTATTAAAATTGCAGCATGCTGTTTTCTAATTTGAGTGATAATTAGGCATATTTTAACATGTTTAAAGGTATTTGTATGAGGAAGACAAGAAATAAAAACACAAACTCCATGTTCAATGACATTAGGAAATATCTTTAACCCCAAGGCATAGTACATATGAAGGCTAAAAGTGGATGGAGAAATGAAAAATGACTTAGCAAGGCAGAGAAGTTCAAACCTAGGTACTGCAGAGGAAGAGAACACCAGCAAGAAGCACACTAATTTGTCTTATGGAACCTCAGAAAGCCACAGCAGATGATGTATATGTGCAAGGAGGGAAGGGGCTGGATTATTTAAAGGTCTATGTAAGGATCAGATAGAACCCAGATCCTTACTCCTACTCCCACCCCAAATAGACACTTTCCTCTCTTTCCCCATACAGGAGACAGAAGGTGTCTTCTCTGGAGAAATTGAAGTAGAAAGGATCTGGACTTGGGTATATCAGGCTCTAAGGAATGGGTATGAAAACAAGGATATGATATAAAAACATAAATGTCTGAACTCTAAGCAGAATGTTATGCATGTTTCCTGACCCAGCTTCAGAAAGCTAGCAGCCAGACTGTTGCTATCTCTAGAGAGGAGATAAGAGGATCTTTCTCTGGAGAAACTGAATTGATACAGATTAAATATTTTCATGTATATCAGCAGCTTCATAGTATAATAGAATTCATTACATATTTAGAATGTAACCACCTCTCACCACGTTCACTACTCCATCCTGATGCCAGCCACCATCATTTCTTACATGTACTGCTGCAGTATTCTCCTATCTTGTCACTTGCTTCTACCTTTGCCCCTGGAGTCTATTCTCAACCTAGCAGTCAGAACAGTCTTTTTATTACAGAGCCCAGATCATGTCATGCTTCTATTCAAAACCTTCTAGTGATAATAGGTTTCAATCAGAATAAAAGCCAATGTCCTTTCTGTGGCCTCCAGGTCATACATGATTTGTTTGCTCTGCCCTCCACCTCTCTGATCTTGTGTTCTTCTGGTCTCCAATTTGCTTACTCTACTCCAGCCATTTCAGTGACCTTAGGAGAATGCTAAGCACTCTCCCACTTCTGGGTCTTTGCATTTGCTTTTCTCTCTACTTGGAATGATTTTACCCAGATATTCCCTTGGCTAACCTTCTTACCTCCTTTAGATCTTGCTCAAGTATAATCTTAACAGAGAGGCCTTCCCTAGTTACCTATATTAAATAGCATCCTTCCCATTATTCTCTTTTAGCCTGCTTTATTTTCTTCATAGCACTTATACTACCAGATGTTATTATTTGTGTAATCATTTGTTGTATAGCTCTCTTGATGAAAATGTAAGCTTTTGAGGGCAGAGACTTTTTCAATTTTGACTCACTGCCATATCCCAAGCATCTAGTATAGCACCTGGCACATAGTAGGTCCTTAATAAATAATTGTCGGGATGAATGAATCAATAAATCACTCAAAAGAGATGGTAATATACTTTTTCTCTTTTGATTGTTAATGTGATTATCACAATAAGTTTCCTAATGTTGAACTATCCTTGCATTCCTGATATGATTTCACATGGTCTGGTGTTTAATTCTCTTAAGATGTCACTGAATTTTGTTTGCTAGTATTTTAGTTACTATTTTGCATCATTATTCTTAAGTAAGATTTCTCAGTAGCTTTTATTTAGTTACGATACCTTTATCAGATTTTGTTCTTACATCTATGTTGGATTAAAACAAAGAAGCATCTTTTTCCTCTCAAGGCAGCCAATATTATCTTCCTAGCAGAAGAGAGAAGTTTTCTCTAACTTAAAGAACCAGTATTGACTGGGCACGGTGGCTTATACCTGCAATCCCAGCATTTTGAGGGGATGGCTTGAGCCCAGGAGTTTGAGACAAGCCTGGACAACATAGCAAGACCCCATCTCTAAAAAAAAAAAAGGACCAGGATTATTTCAGTCCTTATTTTTCTACAATGTGTGAGGCTGGGTTCCTCTTAACTCATGTCCTCTTAATTGATCTTGTCCAACAAGACAGTAAAAAATTATCTGAGAAGATGTTTATCTCCCTTGGGAGTTCTGAACTTCCCATTTGCTGGGTTAGAATCCTTTCTAGGATCTTTCTAGGATCCTCAGGTTTATTTAATTGGAATCTTTCTCTGGGAGAGGGACCTGACCCTCTGGACCTTGACCCTCTCTTAAACAGAGTGTTGACTTTTAAAATACATCATTTACTTCTAATAGATGACTTCAGGGTAGTTATTGGGAGTGGCAGTTATTTATGCTGTACCACAGTGATATCCTCATTGGCTATTGTAGTAGGTAAGTGTGTTTGCATTATCTTAAAGAGGCCCATACTTACTGTGTGTTTTGGTATTTTTTTTTTTTTTTTTTTTTTTTTGAGACGGAGTCTCGCTGTGTCGCCCAGGCTGGAGTGCAGTGGCCGAATCTCAGCTCACTGCAAGCTCCGCCTCCCAGGTTCACGCCATTCTCCTGCCTCAGCCTCCCGAGTAGCTGGGACTACAGGCGCCTGCCACCTCGCCCAGCTAGTTTTTTGTATTTTTTTAGTAGAGACGGGGTTTCACCGTGTTAGCCAGGATGGTCTCGATCTCCTGACCTCGTGATCCGCCCGTCTCGGCCTCCCAAAGTGCTAGGATTACAGGCTTGAGCCACCGCGCCCGGCCGTGTTTTGGTATTTTTGTCAGTGTTTTCAATTTGCTGTCCCTTCCTTCTTAAGTTTTCTCTTCGAAATCAGCATTTTTATTTGTCCTTATCATCTCCCATGGATTTGAAAACCATTGACACACTTGTTAAAATTGTGCCTAAAATAAAAAGTCAATAGTTCTTTAGCCCAAGAGAATCCCTTATGGCAAAATGAAAAACATTTTAAAACTTTTGACATCTCTTTTGACTCCTCAGAGTTTTTTCTTCATGTTTATTATTTTACTCTAGATTATTTACCATACGATTAGCTAAGTGCAGAGACATTATAGATGCCTGGGTTCAAATCATGGCTAGCTCTGGCTTTTGGGCAATAATCACAAATTTTCTGAGCCTCAGTAATATGGGGATGATAATTAGATTTATTTCATAGGGTTGTTGTAAGGCATACATGATTAAATATACATAAAACATTTAGAATAGTACCCAGAATATAGTAGGTAGTCAATAAATTTTACCTTTGATTATTATTATTCTATTCCTAGAATAGCTTTCCCTGATGTTCTTCAAGTGCCTGATAAATATAGATGAAGATGGTCAAAGCCATGTTTAAATCTCCTTGTATCAGGAGTATGAGTGCAATATTATTATTTTCCTTTATTTTATTTTATTTTATTTTATTGTTATTTTTTATTTTGAGACCAAGTCTCGCTGTGTCACCCAGGCTGGAGTGCAGTGGCGCAATCTTGGCTTACTGCAACCTCCGCCTCCCAGGTTCAAGTGATTCTCCTCCCTCAGCCTCCTGAGTAGCTGGGACTACAGGCGCGTACCACCACATTCGGCTCATTTTTGTATTTTTAGTAGAGACAGGGTTCACCATGTTGTCCAGGATGGTCTCGATCTCCTGACCCCATGATCCACCCACCTCGGCCTCCCAAAGTGCTGGGATTACAGGCATAAGCCACCATGCCCGGCCTATTTTCCCATTTTTTAAGTAGGGAAATTGAGTTAGAAAAGGGAAGTGATTTATTCAATCATACAATTTTTTTTTTTTTTTTTTTTTTGAGATTGAGTTTCGCTCTTGTTGCCCAGGCTGGAGTGCAATGGCATGATCTCAGCTTACTGCAACCTCCGCCTCCCAGGTTCAAGCGATTCTCCTGCCTCAGCCTCCTGAGTAGCTGTGAATATAGGCGTGCACCACTATGCCTGGCTAATTTTGTATTTTTAGTAGAGATGGGATTTCACCATGTTGGCCAGGCTGGTCTCGAACTCTTGACCTCAGGTGATCCTCCTCAGCCTCTCAGAGTGCTAGGATTACAGGCGTGAGCCACGACGCCCATCCTCAATCATACAAAACTATTAAAGAACCATGAGTAATATCCAACTTTCTTAATTTTTCCTTTTAAACTTTTTTCGCAAATCAGTAATTATTGCTATCACACGATTGTTACTATACATTGAAAATATGAGTTTCACACCTAGTGGCTATATATGCACCATTCATATGGCATTATATTTTCTGTTACATTTAATTGACTGTTACATTTAATTGACTGTTAAAATTGACTGTTAAAAATTATCACTACCATATTCATTGAAAACCCATATTATCTTGAAAATATGAAGATAAACCATACTCTAAGATGTTCAATTGCTCCCAGGCCAGGCACAGTGGCTCACACCTGTAATCACAACACTTTGGGAAGCCAAGATGGGTGGAATATCTGAGGTCAGGAGTCTCAGACTAGCCTGGCCAGCATGGTGAAACCGTATCTCTACTAAAAATACAAAATTAGCCAGGTGTGGTGGCGGGCACCTATAATCCCAGCCACTTGGGAGGCTGAGGCAGGAGAATCACTTGAACCCAGGAGGCAGAGGTTACAGTGAACTGAGATTGCGCCGTTGCACTCCAGCCTGGGTAACAAGAGTGAAACTCTGTCTCAAAAAAATAAAAAATACAAAATAAATTCAATTGCTCAAAGCCTAATAATTTCTCTATCAAATGTGGGCTAAGTAAAAGATAGGACTGAACATTTGAGAAGCACTAAGATCTAGTTACAATAGAATGACATGGAGGGCAAGTATTCTAGTTCCAGAGCCCATCAAGTTTGGGACTTAATCTTATTTCTACTCTTGTTATGCTATCCTGTCCAAACAAATTACTCTTGGTGGTAATTTGCTCGCTTGATAATAAAAAGTACGATATTCACCAAATAACTTTTATTATAACTTATATCTGCTTTAAAACGTTGCTTTTTTGTTAACTTTTAAACAAGTGGCATCTCATAGGATAAAGCCCTAATTTCTAACCTTGTCACATGGAATCCTTAATAACTGACCCAAATCATTTAGGATTCTTTTGTTGCATGTGACAGAAAATCTAACTTACAATAGCTTAAGTACCAATGGAAACTTATTAACTAACGTGGTGGAAAAATTTAGGGGTAATTTGTCTTAGTTTTGCCTTGAGCAAGGGGCTGGATAGTGTCACTGGAACTTATTCCCCCTCTTCATCTCACAGTCTGTCTTCTGCATATTTTCTTTCACATACATTAGTGCTCTTTTCTTTTTAAATAGAGATGGAGTCTTGCTATGTTGCCCAGGCTGGTCTTGAACTCCTGGCCTCAAGCAATTCTCCCATCTCAGCCTCCCAAAGCGCTGGGATTACAGGAATGAGCCATCACACCTGGCCCAATTAGTGCTTACTCTTGCACTCACTTTGTGTGTGTGTGTGTGTATGTATACATATCAACTAGTAAATTCATATAAATAATAGTGTATTAATTACGTCAGTTACTATATGTTAGTACAAGTTAATACTCATTATAAAAGGAACCACGTGGCCATTGTAAACATTTAAAGTGTTACAGAAGTACTTTATAAAGTACAAGTTCCCTTTCCCCCAGTACTTTTTCAATCCCACTCTAAATAGGCAACTACTAATATTGATACTGCTATTGTTCCACAAAATGTAGATCATAAACAAATGTCATACACACATGAATATATATTTAGTTTTACCTAAGTTGAATCATACTATTTGTTCTGATGTACATTATTTATTTAATAATGTATCTTAGAAATTATTTTCTATATTATCAAATACTAATCTATATTATTATTTTTAATAGTGTTAGAGTTTTACATGGTATAAGTTTCCCATAATATATTTACCTCATCTCCTACTAATGGACATTTAGATAACTTCCAAGACTTCTTTCTTTTTTGACTATTACAACAATGATTAAGCAGCCTACCTGTTCATATATCTCTGCATGCTTGTCATAATATTTCTCTAGATGCATATAGCATTTTAAAGGAAGAGATGATAAGGCTCAGTAACAGGCTTAGGGGCTTGATTTTTGTCAATTCAATCAAGAGTTGAATTGGGCGTTGGTTTATACTAATCAAATTTATAAAACTTTTCATCAGAAACCAGGATGCCACTTCATTAAATCACAGTAGCAGGTATAAGCTTATTTGAAAATGGAAATCCACTGTCCAGTGCACTGCTTTCTTGGTTACCAATTACCCAGTAACAAGAAAGTTGTCTAAGGCTGGGCGCAGTGGCTCACGCCTGTAATCCCAGCACTTTGGGAGGCTGAGGCGGGTGGATCACGAGGTCAGGAGATCGAGACCATCTTGGCTAACACGGTGAAACCCCGTCTCTACTAAAAATGCAAAAAAATTAGCTGGGCGTGGTGGTGGGCGCCTGTAGTCCCAGCTACTCGGGAGGCTGAGGCAGGAGAATGGCGAGAACCCTGGAGGCGGAGCTTGCAGTGAGCAGAGATCGCACCACTGGACGCCAGCCTGGGCAACAGAGGGAGACTCCGTGTCAGAAAAAAAAAAAAGTAAGTAAGTTATCGAATAACCAGGTATTTTTAAATAAGGAGGTTAAATGCACTGAAAGGACTTTTTTCAAGGTGTGAAGGATTGAGTCATCCTTCTTTTTTCTTTTTCTTTTGAGACGGAGTCTCTGTCACCCAGGCTGGAGTACAGTGGCGCCATCTAGGCTCACTGCAACCTCCGCCTCCCAGGCTCAAGTCATTCTCCTGCCTCAGCCTCCTGAGTAGCTGGGATTACAGGCGCCCGCCACCGCACCCGGCTAATTTTTGTATTTTTAATAGAGACAGGGTTTCACTATGTTGGCCAGGCTAGTCTTGAACTCCTGACCTCAGGTGATCCGCCCACCTCGGCCTCCTAAAGTGCTGTGATTACAGGCGTTAGCCACGGCACCCGGCTGAGTAATCCTTCTTCACTGTACTATCTCCCTGTCACACAGATTGCAATGTTCATATCCTCTGGTCAGGTACCATTTTGCTTGAACAGGGCTGGAGACATACTGACATAGTCTTACCTATCAGTTCTATTTTTTAAAAACAACTCTATAATGAACTTGCCCTTGTTATTTACAATATCAGTTTTTGTCATATCCTTTTGAGACTGGTAGTCCACTGTCCACTGGCTGGTTTCTTTAGAGGAAATTCTGTGCAGAGTTCATACCAGCCTACTCTTTTCTTTTCCTTAGTTCTTTCAGCTCCCAAAGGGGCTCAGGGGGCATGAGGAGCAATACTCCTTCTTCTTTTCATACTTTTAAATCTGTTTCTCAGCCACTTTGTCTCAAATGGAGGAATCAGTCATCAGGAACCCTTAGGCTTTCCACACTTTAAGTGGCAACCTGGAGGAGGAAAAGAGGACAGCTTCAGCTTTTAAGGGCTCTTGGCTCAAATTTCTACAAGAATGGTAAGGAAAGGGGTGGCTGTTTCAGTCATGAGTGATTATGTTCTCCAAGGCTAAACCTATAAATATTAAACGCCAATTTCATGGTGGTAAATGCCACCAAATTGGATTGCTTTTAAAACTACACATAACCCTGGCAAATATAATTTCGGTTCTTTTCTCACACTGCAGTATCCTTTTACTTACTCTATACTTTGACAGAGAAAGAATGGAACTAGCTTCATTTTGATTCATGAATGTTGTTTTTATTCTAAATGCCCCATGTGAGGAGAATGCAAATGGACACAAGATATATGCAAATTCTCTTGCATATCCAGAGAAGGCAAATGAGGCTTAGTTCTTAGATTCCTTGATCAGGCTCCCTGGGTGAGGCTAAGGAAAGAGGTGTCTGTAACTGAATTACAGAGAACGTCATGTTTGAGAAGGGAGAGGAGAGATGTTGGCTGCCATACAGCTCCCAGCATTCCAGAACCTGCATATAAAAGTGAGTGCAGCTGCCAAGGCAAGTGAAGGAGCTCAATGAAAGCACCGCCTTCACTGGCATGAGGGCGCCCAGGGCACAGAATGCAATACAGCAAGATAAAATGGAATCTCCAACTTTCCTACTTCAGGTTTTGACTCCAAGTCTCTGCATAAATCTTTAAATCGCCAATTGCCTTTCTACCTCCCCACTCTCTCTTTTACAATCCAGGCCGGACTACGGAGACATGAGCGAAGCTGAAAATTATGGGGAGCCAAAAACTCCCTCTAATTTCTACCATCAGTAACTTTTAAATTTCTACTATCAGTAGTTGAGATAAATAATGTTTTGGTGCCTTAATTTTAAAATAATCAAAATTAGGGTGGGCTCAGTGGCTCATACCTGTATTCCAGGCACTTTGGGAGGCTGAGGCAGGAGGATGGCTTAAGGTCAGGAATTTGAGACCAGCCTGGGCAACACAGTGAGACCCCCATCTCCACCAAAAAAAAACAAAAAATTAGCCAGGCATGGTGGCCCCATGCCTAAGATCCCACCTACTTGGGAGGCTGAGGTAGGAGGATCTCCTGAGCCCAGGAATTTGAGGTTGCAGTGAACTATGATCTTGCCACTGCACTCCAGCCTGGGCAACAGAGTGAGACCCTGTCTCAAAACAAAAACAAGCAAACAAACAAAATATCAAAATTAGTGCAAAAAATCCATGATGAACAAAATATCAACATTTTAAATAAAGACAGAATTCTATCCTGCACTTGTAAGAGCCTCTCTCCAGTTGCCTCTCCTTAAACCTGATCCTGGTTCCAATAAAACTTTATTTGTAAAGCAGGTATCTAGCTGTAGTTTGCCTATTTGATTTTATAAGCTGTTGCATTAAAATGTTATTCATATTGATTACTGAGTGTTTTGGAGCCCTCTTCAATTTAGTGCCCCAGGTGAGTGCTCACTTGCCTGACTCTAGTCCTGGCCTTGTTTCAACCCCTCCTTTTTTTCTTTTTTAACCTTATGATGATTCTGTTTATGAACAAGCACTTGAACTTGACTTAATACAATGAGGGAATATGTAGGACATATGGTTTTTGCAGAGAGGTTTTTCTCATTTTCCACTTTTCTTTGCCTTCTTCCTCTGAAACCAGTTCCCTGGCAGAGCCTCCTTAATTGTCCTTTTGTGCCCTCTTGTTGCTTCACTTCTCTTTTTCCAAACGATGTCTTCTAAACTTCTTAGTCCCAGCTATTTGAGTTCAGAACCCGACAGCTTTATCTGTCATTTCAAAAAGCCCTATCAACTGCTGTACTGATTGTAGACAATGAGTAGGAAAGAGAACTTTACTCTGCTTGTGACACAGGTTCTGTTGCCTGGATAAGGTTCATGCACAGGGTAGGCTAAGATGGTCTGCTTAGAAGAATGGACTTTGTGGATATTGCCATGACAAAGACGTGTCAAAATAACCCTGAAGTACTTATTCCTGTGCTGCATTTGATAATAGAGGATTTATTAATATTCTTTACTTTGGGGTACCTTAGCATTTATGAGGATTTATTAATATTCTTTACTTTGGGGTGCCTTATCATTTATGTTCTGTTCTAGATTTGTATTACAGCAGAGTAACGTCATAAGTACTATTTGAAAATTATTTACATTCAACTATATATATAGTCAATGAGAAAGAGAGAGGAAAAGAGAGGAGGGAGAATTTAAATTTTGAAGATAAATCTTCATCCATCCCCCTAAATGAGGATATATCTTAGAGTGAGCATAAGAAGGGAGATGTGAATCTGTTGTTTCCTTACAAATCTGAGTCTACAGAAGTGCACTTTATGAGCAATTTAAGGAATTTTGGGGATAATTAGCCTATATTTAGTTTTTTTTCCTTTCATGTTGATTTAGGAACCAACCCTCTGTTAGATACTGTACTCTACTGTACGGTAATGTATGATTGTTGCTACTGTGTTTTAAGAGTGTTTTTCAATTGTTTAGTGGATTTGAATTATCTTCACCCAACTAAATTGATCTTGTGTGAAAGAAAATGTGAGGTCACAGCTATCATACAATGTTACACTTAACCTTGTCTTCTCAGGGCTTGCAGAGGGCACCAGTTAAGACCATGAGCTTCAGGAGTAGACCGCTTGGGTTCAAATTCTAACTCTGCCACTTATTAGTCGAGTGGCCTTAGACAAATTTCTTACTGAGCCCCAGTTTTTCTCATCTGTAAAAGGGGGATAATAATAACACCGACCTTATAGGATTATTGGGAAGATTAAGTGAAATAATACATGTAATGTACTTAGCCAGTGCCTGATGTTGAGTAAATATTCAATAAATATTCGCTGTTATTATATTAGGTCTGGGGTTGCCTGCTGCATAGCAAATCTGCAGTTTGAGAAGTTGCCACTACAAATAGTGACCCTGGGCTATGATGGTAAGGTCCAAACAGTCAGGCTTCTTTCTAACAGATATCTAGTCAGCATGTAATTCCAATTTGTTATGAGTTTTTTCCATGATAATGTGTATGGTAAATTTACAGATTGAACACAAAGACGATGTGATACACTTAGACCATAATGTTAAGAAATAGACTTAAGTAAAGTTTGGGTCACTTTTTAATTTCTTCTAACAGTTATCAACTGCTTTTTAGTTCCTGGTTGTATTTTCAGGTGTTAATAGGAAATAATCTTCTTCCCGCCCTTAACCAAATTGCTTTCCTTGTTTAAAACACAGCTTTGGCAATGGTGCTGAAAGATTTTAGCAGCTTGGCAAAAAAAAAGACCATACAAGCAGTTTGCTCATTCTCTTATCTGGTTGGTGCTCAATCCTCATTTCATCAGATTTCTTAAGGAGAATTATTTTATTTCTCTTCTCTTGGTAAAAACTTACAGAAAAAGATAAAAAGAGAATTGTGACTATGTTGTGCACATACCCCCGACTTTTTTTTTTTTTTTTTTTTTTTTGAGACAGAGTCTTGCTCTGTTGCCCAGGCTGGAATGTAGTGGTGTGATCTCAGCTCACGGCAACCTCCACCTCCCAGGTTCAAGCAATTCTCCTGCCTCAGCTTCCCGAGCAGCTGGGATCATAGGCATGTGCCACCATGTCTGGCTAATTTTTGTATTTTTAGTAGAGATGAGGTTTCGCCATGTTGGCCAGGCTGGTCTCGACTTCCTGACCTCAGGTGATCCTCCCACCCCGGCCTCCCAAAGTGTTAGTATTACAGGTGTGAGTTACCGCATCCAACTGGACATACCCTTTCCTAATCAAGGGCTTCCTTTGCAGCCTTAAGCTGAGAAATCCCATAGCTTCCTTTATTCCATTCTAATAATTGCTTAATATTATTATGATTAGTTTCTCTAGAGCAGGGATTGGCAAACAACAATTCACATGCCTGCCGCCTGTTTTTGCAAATGAAGTTTTATTGGAACACAGCCATGCCAATTTGCTTACCTATTGTCTATGGCTGCTTTCCTGCTACAATGACAGAGTTGAGTACTTCCAACAGAGACCATATAGCCCACAAGCTTAAAATATTTACTATCTGGTTTTTCAAAAAAAAGTTTATGGACCCATTGTTCTAGAGTGTGTCTTTCAGCTTTGTATTAACTATCTATTGCTGAATTAAAAAAATTACCCCCAAATAATAATGTGAGATAATAAATATTTGTATGGGTCAAGAATTCAGTAGTTTAGCTGGGCGGTTCTGGCTCACAGTCTCTCATAAAGTTGCAGTCAAGATGTTGGCCAGGACTCCAGTTATGTGAAGGCTTGACTGGAGTTGAAGGATCCACTTCCAAGAAGGCTTACTCACATGGCTGTTAGTAGAAGGCCTTAGTTCATTGCTGGCAGTGGGCAAGAGGTCTCAGATCCTTGCCATGTGGACCTCTCCTTAGGGCTACGTGAATGTTCTTACCACATAGCGTTGTTTTTCCCCAGCACAGATGATTTGACAGAGAACAAGGAGAAGACTTTCTCACTTTTTATGATCTAGTCGCAGAAGTCATCCTTGTTTACGTTGTACTTTTTTAGAAGAAAATTGCCAAGTACTGCACACATTCAAAGAAAGGAAAATTAAGCTCCACCCTTTTTTTTTCTTTCTTTTTTTTTTTAATGAGACAAGATCTCACTCTATTGCCCACGTTGCCCATGCTGGAGTGCAGTGATGTGATCACAGCTCACTACAGTCTCCACCTCCTGCGCTCCGGTAATTCTCTTATCTCAGCCTCCCAAGTAGCTGGGACTATAGGCATGCACCACCATGCCTGACTAAATTTTTATTTATTTATTTATTTATTTTTTTGAGGTAGAGTCTCACTCTGTCACCCAGCCTGGAATGTAGTGGCACGATCTTGGCTCACTGCAACCTCCATCTCCTGGGTTCACGCCATTCTCCTGCCTCAGCCTACTGAGTGGCTGGGACTTCAGGTGCCCGCCACCACACCCGGCTAATTTTTTTTTGTATTTTTAGTAGCGATGGGGTTTCACCATGTTAGCCAGGATGGTCTCAATCTCCTGAACTCGTGATCTGCCCTCTTTGGCCTCCCAAAGTGCTGGGATTACAGGCATGAGCCACCACACCCGGCCATGACCGACTAATTTTTTGTATTTTTTGTAGAGACAGGATTTTGCCATGTTACCCAGGCTGGTTTTGAACTCCTGGGCTCAAGCAATCCTCCTGCCTGGGCCTCCCAAAGTGCTGGGATTACAGGTGTGAACCATGGTGCTTGGCCAATCTCCACCTTTTAAAGGAAGGAGCATCAAATAATTTATGGACATTCAAAGCAAATCACTATTTGTTACTAGTTGTGAGATTTTTATCAAGTCACTTATCTTACATAAGACTCAGTTTCCCCAACTGTAAATTGGGGATATGAATGTGTACCTTATAGAGTTGTTAATGGTATTTAATGAGCTTATTTATACAAAATGTCTGTCTTAGAGTAAGGGCTGAATAATTACAGTGATATTACTATTATTGCCATTATCATTATTATTATTTTTGTAGTGTAGCTTATACAGCATAGGACCTTGCAAGGTGTTTGAGTGGACCTTATGGCTATTATTAATCCTATAGCCAAGATATGTCTCTCATAGTACACTACATATTTTTTCACCTCTGCTTCTCCGGTGTGTATAATAGTGCCTGGCTCATATTAGGTTCTCAATCAATGTTTGCTAAAAGAGCAAATTAATCTTTATCTGGAAATCTACAGATACATCAAACCCAACATATGAGGAAGCCCAAACCATTAGCTTCCCCCAAAGCATGTAATATCAAGAAATGTGCCTGGTACATAACAATTGTCAAAATAGCAAGTTAATATGGACATATTTTTAAACTACTGTGCTTAATTCCAAATGAGTCTTAAGTGTTTGTTTGTTGTTTGTTTGCTTGTTTCTTAGGTTTGGCAAACTCTCTTTTATTTTATTTTATTTTTTTTTGAGACAGGGTCTCACTCTGTTGCCCAGGCTGGAGTGTAATGACACAATCATGGCTCACTGCAGCCTCGACTTCCCAGGCTCAGGTGATTCTCCCATCTCAGTCTCCCGAATAGCTGGGACTACAGTTGTGCACCACCATACCTGGGTAGTTTTTTGTATTTTTAGTAGAGATGGAGTTTCACTATGTTGCCGAGGCTGGTCTTGAACTCTTGAGCTGATGCGATCCACCTGCTCAGCCTCCTGAAATGCTGGGGCTACAGGGTTGAGCCACCTCACCCAGCCAAAATTTTTCTATAAAGGGCCAGTTAGTAAGTATTTTTGGCTTTGTAGGCCATGTGGTGTGTGTTGCAAGTACTCAACTCTGTATCAGGAAAGTAGCTATAGACAATAGGTAAATGAATGGGCGTGGCTGTATTCTAATAAAAATTTATTTACAAAATAGACAGGGAGTTAGATTTGGCCCACAGGCTGTAGTTTGCTGATCCCAGGTACAGGAGATCTTTTTACAAGAACACCAATCAGCAAGTTGACTCACAGAAGACATCAAAGCTAGATATATTCTGTGTATCTTTGACTCTTATCTAACCAGGGTGTAACTCCTTCAGGACAAGAACCATGGCTTATACTTATTTTTATTCTTATTCAGCACTTAAGAAGGTTCTGGGCATATAATTGCTATTTATTTAAAAATTATTTATTATTTAATTGGTTTATAGTATTTTGTTATATGGGATGGATATTCTATGATATTTAACCAATTATTTCTGGTCTTCTGTTAGTACAAACAGGCTGTAATAAGTATGCTTTTACATAGATAGATAGATAAATAGATATAGATAGATAGACATTTGTATGCACATGTGAGTATATTCTAGGAGAGATTCCCAGAACTATACTTGCTGGGTTGAGGTTATGTATATGCCAGGTTTGGTGGTGTGCACCTGTAGTCTCAGCTACTCGGGACAATGGCTTGAGCCCTAGGCAACGGTGGAGACCCCGTCTCAAAAAAAAAAAAAAAAAAAAAATTAAAAAATTCAAAGCAAAACAAATCAAGATTATGCATATTCTTAATTTGACAAAATAGTTTCAGATTAATATTAATGTTCCACTTATTTCATATAACATATGTATAATAGTTAAGGACAAAAGAAAATAATTAACAAGGTGCCTTGAACTTTGTTTATAGACTTACACTTGCTGTATGATCTTCATAGGAACCTGTATGCTCTTTCTACAAAAAGTGGTACAATTAATTGGTGATGACCAATATATCTATTGTCAGAGTGGGGTCTGGAAGTCACAGAGCAGGCAGAAATGAAATATGTTTTCCATTACTATATGCTTTCGGAAACTTCTTGAGATGCTTCATAGAATTTTTAGAGTCTCCGTAACACAATGTAGAAACCACGACTAGCACTGTCCTTGCCACATCAAAAATTCTTACCCCAAAAGTTTTAAAAAAAACACAAATATATTCAAGGGACAGTATATCTCCTTATCTCACTATCATGTCAGTGTATCCTGTGGGAAGTGCTAAGGGATTAGCTTTGCATCAGTACACCAAGAAGGGATGACTTTTTTTTTTTTTTTTTTTTTTTGAGATGAAGTCTCATTCTGTCACCCAGGGTGAAGTGTAGTGTCCCAATCTTGGCTCACTGAAACCTCCACTGCCTGGGTTCATGTAATTCTCGGGCCTCAGCCTCCTGAGTAGCTGGGACTACAGGCGTGTGCCGCCCTGCTCAGCTAATTTTTTATTTTTAGTAGAGTTGGAGTTTCGCCATGTTGGCCAGGCTGGTCTTGAACTCCTGGCCTCAAAGGATCCACCTGCCTTGGCCTCCCGAAGTGCTGGGATTACAGGCATGAGCAACCACGCCCAGCCAGGGATGACATTTTAAAGAGCCATTCTCAACTAAAGGAAGTATTGTGGGAGAGTAGAGGAAGAGACTAAACTGTACTCAGTATGTACTAAGTGTCAGATTCCTTACTCATGTTTCCTGTTAAAATAGACATTTTCATCTATCTCTCTTTCACAGATGAGGAGACATGCTCGAATTTATTGCCTTTCTGGTCATGTGCCTATTAAGTGGTAGTCAGGATTGATGTGAACTCAGGTCTTTTTAGCTCCAAAGCTCTTTCTCCTATATTCTGCTGCCTCTCAATGTGCTCAGATGCGCTGATATCCCCACAATGGAGACATGGAGGATTCCAGAGCACAGATTTTCCTAGCCTGACCTTGTGGCACTAATGAATCAGGAAATCTCAGCCATTGCTCTCTTTTGCTCTGCCCAAGAAGAAGAAAGCAGGAGCTGTCCATCTGAAAACAGACTTTTCAGCAGATAAAGGGAAGCCAGCAGAAGAACTAGCTGGAATAACAAGAAATAATTACTTTGACCTAGAATTGGGAGAAAGGCAGTGCCTTAATTTAGTCATATTTTCTGGTCATTTTACTAATTAGAGGAAATAAAAAGGGAAAAAAGAAAGAGAAGGTGAATGAGAAGGAAAGGATGGTAGATGTGGGAATACCTGAGAAGGATGAAACCAATTGCTAATTATGGTTCCAATGAGGCAAAATCAAAACTGAAATGTCTTTTTTATAATTTTGCTTTAGGTAGGGGAAAAATCTATTTTACTACATTTCAGTTTCTCTACCTAATAAATATTAGAAAAAACCCTTTGTAATCCTAATAACTACACCCCCTCTCCTAGGAAATTGTTCTTGGATTGTATTGCTTCCCAATATGTAATACATATGTTATAATTAATGAAAAAATGAGAGTAAATTTTATTCATTTGGACTCCAGTAATTTAAAGTTTATAATAAAAATCAGTTATATGTTCTGAAATTTCTCTCATTGGGAATTCAGGTTTTAAAAAAGACAATGATGTCATTTAAAAAATAAATGGTGATAGTCAACTCATTTAAGGGCACTAATTTCCTGTAAGCAATTTAACACCTATTTCGTATTTGCTACTTCAGTCTGACTTCAGAACAACACGAAACCTTAAATTTATTCACCAAAAAAACCCTTAAGCCTGGCTTGGTGGTGCACACCTGAAGACCCAGTTACTGGGGAGGTTGAGGTAGGAGGATCACGAGCTACCCCAAGGGTTCAAGACCAACCTGGACAACACAATGAGACCCTAATCTCTAAAATAAAGCAAAGCTCAAAACCTCTTATTTACATGATATTAAATAATATTTGAATTAATTCCCAAGGAAATAACATAGGGGTTACATCAGCTTTTGAGGAATGTCAAAAATGAGAGGTTAAAAAATAATTTTTAGCGCTGGGCATGGTGGCTCACGCCTGTAATCCCAGGACTTTGGGAGGCCAAAGCAGGCAGATCACTTGAGGGCAGGAGTTCAAGACCAGCTTGGCCAACCTGGCAAAACCCCGTCTGTAGTAAAAATACAAAAATTAGCCAGGTGTGGTGGTATGTGCCTGTAGTCCCAGTTACTTGGGAGACTGAGGCACGAGAATCACTTGAACCCGGGCAGTGGAGGTTGCAGTGAGCTGAGATGGTGCCACTGCACTCCAGCCTGGGCATGACTCTGTCTAAAAAAATAAATTAATTAAAAAAAAAATTTAGAAGAAAGGATTCATCAGCTATTTCAATGCCGAAAAGAAGTAGAGGATAATTAGGGTTGGAAAATATTATTAGAATGGACACGTAAGAGGCTTTTTGGTGACGTCAAGAGGTTAGTTTTGGTAGTGTGGTATAAATGAAAGCAAAAATTTTAGGACCTTAAGGAATGACTAAACAGTAAAGAATTGGAAGCTTTTATAGACATTCATTCCAAATATTTGGCAGGGAAATAAAGGGGAAAAGACCAGTGACAATGAGGAAAGGTGAAGATTTTTGCACAAAGTGGGAGAATTACGCATGACTGAAGACAGAGAAAGAAGACTGATAGAATAGGATGGGAAGAAATGGGATTAAAAGGCTGGGTAGAAAAGGAAAAATTAATAAACTGGATTTTATGAAGCAAAAAAGTTCTGCTCTTTGGAAGATAGAGAAAATGAGAAGACAAGCCACATACTGGAAAGAAACATTTGCAAAACATGTCTAATAAAATATTTGTAACCCGAATATATAAAATACTCTCTAACCTCAATAATAAGAAAGCTAACAACCCAGTAAAGAAAAGGGCAAAAGATTTGAACAGACACTTTATAAAAAAAGATATACAGAGGGCAAATAAGTACATGAAGAGATGTTCAACTTCATTAGTCGTTTACAAATTAAAATGACAATGAGACACCACCTCATGCCTATTCAAATAGTTTAAATTAAATGAAAAGACAATGTTAGGTGCTGGTGAGGTTGCAGAATAACTGGAGCTTTCTTTTTTTTTTCTTTTTTTTTTTGAGACGGAGTCTCGCTTTGTCGCCTAGGCTGGAGTGCAGTGGCACGATCTGGGCTCACTGCAAGCTCTGCTTCCCAGGTTCACACCACTCTCCTGTCTCTGCCTCCCAGGTAGCTGGGACTACAGGCACCCACCACCACGCCCAGCTAATTTTTTTTTTTTTTTGTATTTTTAGTAGGGACGGGACTTCACCGTGTTAGCCAGGATGGTCTCGATCTCCTGACCTCATGATCCGCCCACCTTGGCCTCCCAGAGTGCTGAGATTACAGGCGTGAGCCACTGTGCCCAGTCATAGCTGGAACTTTCATACATTCTGATGGGAATGCAAAATCATATAACCATTTCAGGGAACAGTTTGGTAATTTCCTATAAAGTTAAACATAAGTATTTAAGTTTATGAGAGGAAATTGGAGAAGCAGGCATGGGCCAGGTCATTCTAAGTGTTGTGGTAAAATGTTTGGATATTATTCTTTCTCATATGAAGTCACTGAAGGATTTTTGTTTGTTTCTTTGTTTTTGAGACAAGGTCTTGTCTTGTTGCCCAGGCTGGAGTGCAGTGGCCCAATCTTGGCTCACTGCAGCTCGACCTCCTGGGCTTCAGTGATTCTTTCATCTAAGCTTCCTGAGTAGCCGAGACTACAGGCATGCACCACCATGCCCAGCTATTTTTTTTTTTTTTAATTTAATAGAGACGGGGTCTCCCTATGTTGGCCAGGCTGGTCTCAAACTCCTGGGCTCAAGCTATCCTCCAGCCTTGGCCTCCCAAAG
The DNA here is from genome assembly GCF_037993035.2 of Macaca fascicularis. Taxonomy (NCBI): domain Eukaryota; kingdom Metazoa; phylum Chordata; class Mammalia; order Primates; family Cercopithecidae; genus Macaca; species Macaca fascicularis. The sequence continues at coordinate 146,564,022 of NC_088380.1, read as the reverse complement.
TTTTGGGATTATAGGCATAAGCCACAGTGCCTCACCCACTGGAGGATTTAAATCAACATAATGTAAGGGGAAATGGTAAGTGAGAAAATTGCTAACCATGTGAGCATACCTAAATAAGTACTGATTGTAAACAATATTAACAATGATATTAATGTCTAAATTGAGAAGATGGTAAAACTAAATACTAGGTAACAGTAATGAACAAGACAGGAGGGAGGGTTATGGGAGGTAAAACTTTCTAAGGCCTTTGATCATTCAGGAATGGAGCAGATACATTGATTCACTTTAGACGTCTGATGTACACATTAAAAATGTAAGGGCAATTATAAAAAAAGATATAAATATAAAGGCTCTGCACTTTTACAAATACCTCAATAACAGTAAAGAAAGAGGAAAAAATAAAACTAGACCAATCCAATAAAAGGTATACAAGGAGGAAAAAATTTTTTAAACGCTATTATAAATCATTATAAAAATCATACAATTTTAGAAATAAGTTCAAATAAGTCAGTAATTTCAATATATAAATAGATTAAACTTGTCAGTTAAAATCAGAACTGCTCAGATTAGAAACAAATCTGGCTATATTATATTAACCATAGACATAGCTAAATCATAAATGCATAGAAAGGCTGAAAGTACATGAGTAAAAAAATATATGGGGGCAAATATTATCCAAAAGAATGCTAGTGTAGCAATAGAAATGCCAGACAAAATAGACTTAAAGGTGAAAAACGTTGTTAGGAATAAAGTTTTTTTTTTTTTTTTTGAGATGGAGTTTCACTCTTGTTGTCCAGGCTGGAGTGCAGTGGCACAATCTCAGCTCACTGTGACTTTCTCCTCCCAGGTTCAAGCGATTCTCCTGCCTCAGCCTCTCAAGCATCTGGGATTACGGGCATGTACCACCACACCCAGCTAATTTTGTATTTTTAGTAGAGATTGATTTTCACCACATTGGTCAGGCTGGTTTCAAACTCCTGACCTCAGGTGATCCACCCACCTTGGCTGGGATCCACTGCGCCTGGCCTACACTTTTTTTTTTTTTTTTTGAGATGGAGTCTCGCTTTATCATCCAGGCTGGAGTGCAATGGCGTGATCTCGGCTCACCGCAACCTCCGCCTCCCAGGTTCAAGCAGTTCTCCTGTCTCAGCCTCCTGAGTATCTGGGATTACAGGCATGCGCCACCACGCCCATCTAATTTTGTATTTTTAGTAAAGATGGGGTTTCTCTGTGTTGATCAGGCTGGTCTCGAACTCCTGCCCTCAGGTGATCACCCGCCTCGGCCTCCCAAAGTGCTTGGATTGCAGGCGTGAGCCACTGAGCCCGGCCGGCCTAAGATTTTTTTAAGTAAACGATAAAGGAATTTTTTTTTCTTTTTTTTTTTTTAGACAGAGTTTTGCTCTTGTTGCCCAGGCTGGAGTGCAATGGTGCATTCTCGGCTCACAGCAACCTCCACCTCCCAGGTTCAAGTGATTCTCCTGCTTCAGCCTCCCACATAGCTGGGATTACAGGCATGTGCCACCGTGCCTGGCTAACTTTGTATTTTTAGTAGAGATGGGATTTCTCCACCTTGGTACCAAAAAGATGTAGCAATGCTGACTCTATATGTAATTTACAATACCTCTTCAGTACACGTAAAGCAAAAATGTCATTGATAGAATTGCAAGAAATTAACAAATCCACAATTACAGTGGCAAATTTTTCTTTACCATATTTCCTACAGAAACAGAAAAAGCTGACACAATAAAGATATAGAAGATCTGAAAAACACAGTTCACAAGCTTGATTTAATGGATATAACCAGAATCCTTCACGTAGTGGAGAGTACATGTTCTCTAAGTACATGTTCTCTAAGTAAATGTGAAAAACTTGAAAATTTGGTTACGAAGCCAGTGAGATAATACTGAGAAGTGGATATCATACAGACCACATTTCTTTTTACCATAATATAACACAACTATGAATCAACAATAAAAAGCCCTGCACCCCACAATAGAGTGACTTTTAGCTTCCAGCTTAAGCAGTTAGGTAGATGGTACTTATGTCATTTATTGAGATGGAAAAGACTGAAGGAAAACCTTTTTAAGGGAAAGTGGAAATGGGGTCACAGAAAATATAAATCAGTTTAGAGATGTCTGGCCCACCAACACCTAGCAAGGTATTGGGATAGATGTACCTCAGATAATTCATCAGCCATAGATTTAATGTGTCTGCTATAACCACACTTCTTTTCTAGGAACCCTTTTTCTATTTTGAGATTTTTGTAAATTTAAGTTTGAAAATCATGAGTTAAAGTAATATTGCCAATTAATTGGTTATGCTGCCACCGAGTGGTAGATTTTAGAATAGCAGCTATATCATTTTTTAGATGAATTCCAATTTTTTTAAAGAAACCAAAGATTATAAAATCTTCTATTTCATTGTTCAAAATATTACCATTCTCCTCCCTAACTCATTTTATGAGGCCAACATCATCCTGATACGAAAGCCTGGCAGAGACACAACAAAAAAAGAGAATTTTAGACCAATATCCCTGATGAACATCGATGCAAAAATCCTCAATAAAATACTGGCAAACCGGATTCAGCAACACATCAAAAAGCTTATCCACCATGATCAAGTGGGCTTCATCCCTGGGATGCAAGGCTGGTTCAACATTCGCAAATCAATAAACATAATCCAGCATATAAACAACCAAAGACAAGAACCACATGATTATCTCAATAGATGCAGAAAAGGCTTTTGACAAAATCCAACAGCCCTTCATGCTAAAAACGCTCAATAAATTCGGTATTGACGGAACGTACCTCAAAATAATAAGAGCTATTTATGACAAACCCCCAGCCAATATCATACTGAATGGGCAAAAACTGGAAAAATTCCCTTTGAAAACTGGCACAAGACAGGGATGCCCTCTCTCACCACTCCTATTCAACATAGTGTTGGAAGTTCTGGCTAGAGCAATCAGGCAAGAGAAAGAAATCAAGGGTATTCAGTTAGGAAAAGAAGAAGTCAAATTGTCCCTCTTTGCAGATGACATGATTGTATATTTAGAAAACCCCATTGTCTCAGCCCAAAATCTCCTTAAGCTGATAAGAAACTTCAGCAAAGTCTCAGGATACAAAATTAATGTGCAAAAATCACAAGCATTCTTGTACACCAGTAACAGACAAACAGAAAGCCAAATCATGAATGAACTTCCATTCACAATTGCTTCAAAGAGAATAAAATACCTAGGAATCCAACTTACAAGGGATGTAAAGGACCTCTTCAAGGAGAACTACAAACCACTGCTCAGTGAAATAAAAGAGGACACAAACAAATGGAAGAACATACCATGCTCATGGATAGGAAGAATCAATATCGTGAAAATGGCCATACTGCCCAAGGTTATTTATAGATTCAATGCCATCCCCATCAAGCTACCAATGAGTTTCTTCACAGAATTGGAAAAAACTGCTTTAAAGTTCATATGGAACCAAAAAAGAGCCCGCATCTCCAAGACAATCCTAAGTCAAAAGAACAAAGCTGGAGGCATCACGCTACCTGACTTCAAACTATACTACAAGGCTACAGTAACCAAAACAGCATGGTACTGGTACCAAAACAGAGATATAGACCAATGGAACAGAACAGAGTCCTCAGAAATAATACCACACATCTGCAGCCATCTGATCTTTGACAAACCTGAGAGAAACAAGAAATGGGGAAAGGATTCCCTATTTAATAAATGGTGCTGGGAAAATTGGCTAGCCATAAGTAGAAAGCTGAAACTGGATCCTTTCCTTACTCCTTATATGAAAATTAATTCAAGATGGATTAGAGACTTAAATGTTAGACCTAATACCATAAAAACCCTAGAGGAAAACCTAGGTAGTACCATTCAGGACATGGCATGGGCAAAGACTTCATGTCTAAAACACCAAAAGCAACGGCAGCAAAAGCCAAAATTGACAAATGGGATCTAATTAAACTAAAAAGCTTCTGCACAGCAAAAGAAACTACCATCAGAGTGAACAGGCAACCTACAGAATGGGAGAAAATTTTTGCAATCTACTCATCTGACAAAGGGCTAATATCCAGAACCTACAAAGAACTCAAACAAATTTACAAGAAAAAAACAACCCCATCAAAAAGTGGGCAAAGGATATGAACAGACATTTCTCAAAAGAAGACATTCATACAGCCAACAGACACATGAAAAAATGCTCATCATCACTGGCCATCAGAGAAATGCAAATCAAAACCACAATGAGATACCATCTCATACCAGTTAGAATGGCGATCATTAAAAACAGGAAACAACAGGTGCTGGAGAGGATGTGGAGAAATAGGAACACTTTTACACTGTTCGTGGGATTGTAAACTAGTTCAACCATTATGGAAAACAGTATGGCGATTCCTCAAGGATCTAGAACTAGATGTACCATATGACCCAGCCATCCCATTACTGGGGATATACCCAAAGGATTATAAATCATGCTGCTATAAAGACACATGCACACGTATGTTCATTGCGGCACTATTCACAATAGCAAAGACTTGGAATCAACCCAAATGTCCATCAGTGACAGACTGGATTAAGAAAATGTGGCATATATACACCATGGAATACTATGCAGCCATAAAAAAGGATGAGTTTGTGTCCTTTGTAGGGACATGGATGCAGCTGGAAACCATCATTCTTAGCAAACTCTCACAAGAACAGAAAACCAAACACCGCATGTTCTCACTCATAGGTGGGAACTGAACAATGAGATCACTTGGACTCGGGAAGGGGGACATCACACACTGGGGCCTATCATGGGGAGGGGGGAGGGAGGAGGGATTGCATTGGGAGTTATACCTGATGTAAATGACGAGTTGATGGGTGCAGCACAGCAACATGGCACAAGTATACATATGTAACAAACCTGCACGTTATGCACATGTACCCTAGAACTTAAAGTATAATAATAATAATAAAAAAGAAAGAAAAAAGAATCTGGGGTGAAAAGTTCAATACTGAAAATACCTTATTTGTCACTGTGCTTAGCATGCTTACAGGCTGATTTTCTTTAACCTGACAAATAATTAACTTTATTAAAAAAGCGAATTATATTTATATTTTTCTCACCTAAGTAAATATTCGCTTGTGAAAAAAACAAAACAAAACCAAATATTACCATTCGTATCTCTACATTATACATTCTTTTATGTATCCCAAAATATCAGCATTGCCTTTATAGTCAACTATTAATATTGCAAAAGTTTATATCCCCCCAATGGAAAAAGCTTAATGTACAAAAGTTATTCAAATAGCTAATATTTGTTGAATGCTTAGTATATTCCAGGCACTACTGTAAGTTCTTCTTGTTCTTTTTTTTTTCTTTAAGGCAGTGTCTCCTTCTGTCGTCCAGGCTGAAGTGCGGTGGCGCAATCTTGGCTCACTGCAACCTCCCCTGCCCCAGCTCAAGCAATTCTCCTGCCTCAGTCGCTGGAGTAGGTGGGACTACAAGGCACGGGCCACCACACCCAGTGAATTTTTGTACTTTTTGTAGAGATGAAGTTTCGTCATGTTGTCTAGGCTAGCGTGAGCTAAAATGGCACAATCTTTCATTTCGGGAAGCTAACTTGGTAATATATGTCAAAAGCCTCATTCACTCAAGCCTGTAATCCTAGCACTTGGGGATAATCCCAGCACTCGGGAGGCGGATCACGAGGTCAGGAGATTGAGACCTTCCTGGCTAACATGGTGAAACCCCGTCTCTACGAAAAAATACAAAAAATTAGCCAGGCGAGGTGGCGGGGGCCTGTAGTCCCAGCTACTCGGGAGGCTGAGGCAGGAGAATGGCGTAAACCCGGGTGGAGGAGCTTGCAGTGAGCTGAAATCCGGCCACTGCACTCCAGCCTGGGCAACAGAGCGAGACTCTGTCTCCAAAAAAAAAAAAAACGAAAAACAAAAAACAAAACAACAACAACAAAAAAAGCCGTATTCAATGCACATATCCTTTGGTATAACCATTTCTGCAGGTTGGTTTTAAGAAATTAATTCAAGATACATATCTATTAGAATGGCCAAAATCCAGAACATGACAACACTAAATGCTGGTGAGGATGTGGAGCAACAGGAACCCTCGTTCATTGCTGGTGGGAATGCAAAAGGGCACAGCTACTTTGGAAGATAGTTTGACAGTTTCTTACAAAACTAAACATACATCTTCCATATAATCCAGCATTTGAGTTCTCTGGTATTTACCAAAAGGAGCTGAAAACTTATGTCCATACAAAAACATGCACACAGATGTTTATAGTATCTTTTATAATTGCCAAAACTTGAAAGCAACCGAGTTGACTTTCATTAGAGGAATGAATAAACTGTGGTACACCCAGTAAATGAAATATTCAGTGCTAAAAAGAAAAAAGCTATCAAGCCATGAAAAGACATGGAGGAACCTTAAATCTATATTGCTAAGTGAAAGAAGCCAATTGAAAAGGCTACATATTATATAATTCCAATTGTATCACATTCTGGAAAAGGCAAAACTGTGGAGAGAGTAAAAGGATCAGTAGTTGCCAGAGGTTGGGGCAAGGGAAGGATGAAAAGGTGGAGCACAGAGGATTTTCAGGGCAGTGAAAATACTATATGATGCTATAATGAATATATGTCCTTATACACATGTTCAAACCCATAGAAAGTACACCACCAAGAGTGAACCCTAATGTAAGGTATAGACTTTGGGTGATAATGGTGTGTCAGTGTAGGTTTATCAGTTATAACATATGTACCACTCTGGTGGGGGATGTTGTAATTGGGAGGCTGAACATGTATGAGGGCAGAGGCCGTATGGGAAATCTCTGTACCTTCCTTTCAATTTGACTGTGAACCTGACACTGCTCTAAAAAAATTACAATCTTAAATATAATAAAATTGGACCCTATCTCACACCATAAAAAAGAAAGACATTAATTGAATTTGTGTGAAGATTAAGGTACAAGGATGTTCATTTTAGACCTTTTATTGGAGCAAAAAATATTGTAAGCAACTTAGATGTACCATAAGAGCAGACTGTTAAATTATGGAAGCTTTGTAAAATAGAATATTCCTTGCCTCCCACATCTAAGTCATCAGAGCAAGTTCTCCATTACCTCCAAAATAGATTCTGATTCTGTTCATTACTCTCCATCTCAATGGCCACCATTCGAGAACATTGCCTCACCCTCCTTCATCTGGATACTAAACATCCTCCTAACTGCTCATCCTGCTCCAGCTTCTACTCCTTTGATCCATTCTTCACATAGCAGTCAGAGCTGCCTGCTTTGCTGACTGGCTGGCTAGCTAACTGGCTGGCTAGCTAACCATTTGTTTAAAGTATTAAAGCACCTATAAACCAGCCACATTTGGCCCCTACCCATGCCATATCCTAACGCCTCCCATGCCAAGCAGCCATCAACCTGAATCCTCACTCCCTTGCTTTCCTTTTTATATAGTGTTATTGTATTTATAAGCATTCCTAAATATGCATATATAAATGTTTTTAATTTAATAAAAATCATGTGGCACACAGTAGTTTTTGCACTTAGTGGTATTTGTTAAGATTCATGCATGTTGTTGCATGTCATCACAGTTTGTTCATTTAAACAGCTGTGTAATATTCCACTCTGGTTATGGACTTAGTTTATTCAGTCTCTTGTTGATGGGCATTGAAGATTTTTTCCTAGGTTTTTATTATTGTGAATGATGCTGTCATGAGCACATCTCTTATTGTATATGTGCAAGAATTTCTTTTGGATATATATCTAGGAGTGGAATTTTTGCATTTTAGGGTACATAAATGTTAAACTTTAACTGTTTGCCAAACCGTTCATCAACTTACATTACGACTAGCAAGTTTTTTTTATTTCATTTTATTTTGTTTTGAGACAGGGTCTAACTCTGATACCCAGACTGGAATGCAGTGGCATCATCTTGGCTCACTACAACAACCTTCGTATCCTGGGCTCAGGTGATTCTCCCATCTCAGCCTCCCAAGTAGCTGGGACTACAGGTGCACATCACTACACCAAGCTAGTTTTTCTATTTTTAGTAGAGAAGGTTTTGCCATGTTGCCCAGGCTGGTCTCCAACTGCTGGGCTCAAGCGATTCTACTGCCTTGGCCTCCCAAAGTGCTCTGATTACAGGTGTGAGCTACCGCTCCCGGCCAGTTCTTTACAGGAATATCTCATTTAATATTCACAACAACCCTATAAGTACTGTTTATGCCTAACTTGAAATCGAGGCATAGAAGGATAAATAATTTACTCAAAGCCATACAGCTAATAAGTAACCGAGCTGGGATTTTGAATATAGGTAATGTTCTAGAATGCCGAAGCTTAACAACTGTCAACATTGTTTAAAACAGAAAAAAATTGAAGGTAATTTAAAATTTTAGCAATAAAGCAATAGCCCAGTAAATTCTAGCATATCAATTTGATAGAATGCTATGTAGACATTTAAAATAATAGACTCAAAGATTATATAATAAGATGAGAAACTGTTTATAACATGAAAACTCCAGCCAATGTCATGCATAGAGTATATGTGACACTCTAATATATTTTTTATTTCTTAAGTTTTCAAAATTTATTTAAAAATAATATCAAACTTACAAGGAGTTGCAAAAGTAAAAGTAATACAAGGAACATTTGAGTATCCTTTACAAAGATTCAGCCATTGCTAACATTTTACCTATTTCCTTTTTTATTTATTCTCTTTCTGTTTACACACAGACACACACACACACACACACACACACACATTTTTTCCTTAAACCATTTGATGTAGGTTACAAATATATATATATATATATATATATATATATATATATATATATATATATATATATATTTTAGGGCAAAGTCTCACTTTGTCACCCAGGCTGGAGTTCAGTGGCATGATCTTGGCTCAACCTCCTGGGTTCAAGTCATCCTCATGCTTCAGCGCCCCCCAAGTAGTGGGGACCACAGGTATGTGCCACCATGCCAGGCTGTATATATCATGGCTTATGGCTTTTTATCCTCAAATACTCCAGCATTGATTGATTGATTGATTGATTGATTGAGATACAGAGTCTCAATATGTTACCCAGGCTGGTATCGAACTCCTGGCCTGAAGCTATCCTCCTACCTCAACCTTGAGTAGCTGGGACCACAGAGCTTGTCACTGGGCCCAGCTCAGCATGTATTTCTGAAGGAAAGGGCTTTGCTCTACAGTTACTGACTTCATAAATTTACCTTGATAGAATGCTATAATCTAATTTACTGTTCAAATTCCAAAATTTTTAGCTGATCTAATCATGTCCTTCACAGGTTTTTTCCCCTTCCAGTACAGGTTCAATTTTAGGGTCAAATATTGCATTTAATTGCCATGTCTTTTTAGCCGCCTTAAATCTGGAACATTTCCACAGTCTTTCTTTGTCTTTTTTGACATTGACATTTTTGAAGAATACAACTCTCCCACATTTCTTTTTTTTAATAGAACACTTCGTTTTCTGTTTGTCTGATGTTTCCTCATGATTAGATTTCGTTTATATACTCTCAGCATGAATATTGCATAGGTGATGTTGTGACCTTCTCAGGATATTACATCTGGAGGCACATGATGTCCATCTGTCTCTCAAAGGTAATATTAATTTTGATCATCCAATCAAAGTGATACCTTAGTTTTCCACTGTATAATCACCTTTTTTTCTTTCTTTCCTGCGACTAATAAGTCTGTGGATGAGACATTTTAAGATGGTGCCAATATCCTATTCCTTATCAAACAATTCCTTTAGATTTAACTTCTATTGATGATTCTTGCTTGAATTAATCTTTACTATGAAAGTTGCAAAATGATGATTTTCCAGTTTAGCACATGGTCCCCATTGCTAAGGGCAGCCTTATGACTTTCATGGGCCCTCAGCACTTTTGTCTTCATGATTGCTCCATATAATTTTTTAAAAATTATATTTAATGACTTTGTTGCTATAAAGATAAATATAATCCAGGATGTTATTGCTAGTGCATTTAGTTTTCTTCTGATTTATTTTAAAATAAGTTAAAATTAAAACATTTTCATGGGCCTTTGAAAGTATCATGAGTCTCAGTCACTGTGCCTAATGGATCAGTTGGCTCTGGACCCTCACTGTTCTACCAATGGTTTATAATTCATTACTATATGTACTTAGTTTGGTGCTTAAATTGTCTCAGATTTGGCCAGTGGGGCCCCTTCAAGATAGTCCTCATGTCCTTGCAATATGCTGACACTTTTTTTTTTTTTTTTTTTAGCACTTCCTTAACAGGATGGCGTAACAGGATGTCCTAGGCTCCAATGTATCTATGCTGCCCCAGCCCTGGAATCAGCCATTTCTTGAAGGAGGACAGATTCCTTTTAGGGGGGAATGGCACTAGAAACCAAGATCTGGGCACGAGGCATATTCATTGCTACCAGGTTGTATTTACTTCTTGGACTTTTGAACAAACAGAGATTTAGTTTGTAAAGCCATGTATACGCACATATGCATACACACACACACACACACACACACATATATATATACATGTGCACATACATAAACATGTATATACATATTCACATTTTAGAAATCATGGTTCATACCAGTTTCTCCAATTCCAGTCCATCTCCATAAGATTCTTTTTTTGCCTTTCCCCATTTCATTCTTACATATTCCTTAGATATTCCTTTTTCCACAGTGAGAACCCTGGCTCCCAATAACACCAACACATTTACTCATTTGCTTAATCCTAATTACATATAAAATAGTTTTGAAATTGCTTTGTCCATACCATTAACAACCCTACAAAAAAGAGTTCATGACTTGTTCGCACTTTTCTTTCCTCATCCCCTCCAAAACTGAGGCTATACTGTTTTCATATATTTCTCTGATTAGTTATTTTAAACTTGTTTCCATTCATTGTGGTCATGTTATTCATTTGAAATACATTACACTTATTTATTTCAATTGACATTTGCTTTTAAGTTTCCCCCTCCTCATTCTTATTGATTTATTTTTTGAATATGTGAGATATTAGCATGCTTTCAAAAGTCAAAACTATACAAAGAGTTATACTCAGAGAACAACCATTCCCTCCTGTGTCCCTTCCATTTATCCCCTCACCCCTACTCCTTGCAGAAAACATATTTCATTGTTTTCTTGTTTATCCTGCCTGTGTTTCTTTTTGTAATGATAATGTATATTTTCTTATTTTCCCTCTTTCTTCCACAAAATATAACATATTATATGGTCTTTTGCACTTTGCTTTTTAAAATTTGATATCTCCTAGAAATCATTCCATATCATTCCTAGAGATCTTCCTAGTTCTTCTTTACTGCTGCACAGTACTCCATTGTATGGCTGTATTATAGTTTATTCAGTCAACCTGTCCACTTAGATATTAGATAGTTTCTAATATTTTGATATTACAAATAATGCAATATATTATTGCATTATTAAAGTAATAAAGTGCTGTGATTACAGGCATGAACCACCACAGTCGGCCAAATTTACTTCTTAAAAAAGTATTTATAATATAACAAAAATGATCAAAAGTTTTAGAGAAAAATAGGCAAAATACATAAACAGGCAATCCACTAAGAGCTATATAAAGATAGTTTTGGCCAGGCGCGGTGGCTCACGCCTGTAATCCCAGCACTTTGGGAGGCCGAGGCAGGAGGATCACGAGGTTAGGAGATGGAGACCATCCTGGCTAACATGGTCTCGACTAAAAATGCAAAAAAATTAGCCGGGCGTGGTGGTGGGCGCCTGTAGTCCCAGCTACTCAGGAGGCTGAGGGAGGAGAATGGCGTGAACCTGAGAGGCAGAGCTTTCAGTGAGCTGAGATTGCGCCACCGCACTCCAGCCTGGGTGACCGAGCAAGACTCCATCAAAAAAAAAAAAAAAAAGTCTTAACCGTATATAAAAAGTTGTTCAACTTTATTCATAGTAAGAGAAATGCAAATTATTAAAATGATGTCAAGATATCATTTCTCACTCATCAGATTGGCCAAAAAAAGTCAAAAGCTTGATACAGTGGATATATTACTTTGTACATGTGTGTTTTTGAATTATTGGAGGTATAACTTAAGGATACATTTCTACAAGTGGGATTGCTGTGTTGAAGAGTAAATCTGCGTGTAGTTTTGTTACATATTGCCATATTCCCATCAGCAACGTATGAGAATACCTCTCAATGTACTCTCATATACTGCATCTTATATTGAAGATGAGATGTTTTCTTGCATCCTCCCCAACAGAGTGTATTGTCAAGGGTCCTGAGTCCTTTTGGACTGCTATAACAAAATACAGTCATGTGCTGCATAATGACATTTCAGTCAACAATGGACCACATATATGATGGTGGTCCCATAATATTTTAATAGAACTGAAAAATTGCTATGGCTTAAGTGAGATTGTAGCCATCATAACATAGTAGCGCAACACCTTACCTTTTCCATGTTTAGATACAGAAATAATTACCACTGTGTTACAATTGCCTATGGTATTTGGTATAGCAATGGGTCCTAAAGGTGTGTAGCCTAGGAGAAATAGGCTATACCATATGGTCTAGCTGTGTAGTAGAATGTACCATTTAGGTTTGTGTAAGTACATTCTATTATGTTCACACAACAGGAAATTGCCTAATGACATGTTTCTCATAACATTGTTGTAAAATGATGCATGACTGGCTTATAAACAACAGAAATGTATTTCTAGCAGTTCTGGAGGCCTGGAAGTTCAAGATCAAGACACTGGCAGGTGTGGTGTCTAACGAGGGCCCACTTCCCCTTAGAGGGTCTTTTCAGTGTGTCCTCACATGGCAGAAGGAGAGGAGGATTTCTCTCTAATCCCATTTACAGGGTTCTGTCCTCATAACCTAGTCACCTCCCAAAGGCCCCACCTCCTAATACCATCACCTTTGGGGTTAGGATATTAATTTGGTGGTGGGGGGGATATAAACACTCAGTCCACTGTATCAAGCTTTTTAAATTTTATTTTATTTTATTTTTTGAGGCTGGAGTGCAGTGGCACGATCTTGGCTCACTGCAACCTCCGCCTCCCGGGTTCAAGCGATTCTCCTGCCTCAGCCTCCCGAGTAGCTGGGACTATAGGCATGTACCACCATGCCCTGCTAATGTTCTTTTATTTTTAGTAGAGATGGGGTTTCATTGTGTTAGCCAGGATGGTCGCCTTTGACTTTTTTTTTTGCCAATCTGATGAGTGAGAAATGATATCTTAACATCATTTTAATAATTTGCATTTATCTTACTATGAATAAAGTTGAATATCTTTTATATATGTTTAAGACTATCTTTAGCTCTTAGTGGATTGTCTGTTTATGTATTTTTCCCTATTTTTCTCTACAATTTTTGGTCATTTTTGTTATATTTTAAATAGTTTTTAAGAAGTAAATTTAGCTGGGTGTGGTGGCTCATGCCTGTAATCCTAGCACTTTGGGAGGCCAAGGCAGGAGGATGACTTGAGGCAAGGAGTTCAAGACCAGCCCTGGCAACATAGTGAGACCCTGTCTCTACAAGAAAATTAAAAAATAAAAAATAAATCAGGCAAAGTGGTGCACACTTGTAGTCCCAGCTACTCAGGAGGCTGAGGCAGGAGGATCATTTTATTCCAGGAGCTCAAAGTTACAGTGAGCTATGATTGTGCCACTGCACTCCAGCCTAGGGTGACAGAGTGAGACCCTGTCTCAGAAAAAAAAAAAAAAAAAGAAGAAGAAGGAGAAGGAGAAAGAGGAGAAGAAGAAGAGGAAGAAGAAGAAGAAGAAGGAAAAGGAGAAGGAGAAGGAGAGAGGGAGCGAGAGAGAGAAAGAAAGAAAGAGAAATTTAAGATATCAGCTCTTTATCTGTGATACATATTGTGAATATTGTATCCCAGTTTGTCATTTCCTTTTCTTATGTTTTGTCATGTAACACATTATTATTTTTATATAGTTAGATTTATCAATCTTTTATTTGTTTTGCCTCTGCATTTGAAATTATAGTTACAAAACCTTTCCCTACACCTAAGTTAAAAAGGAATCCACCCAAATTTTCTTCTAGAACTTGTATAGTGGTTTTTTTTTTTTTTCCAATAAAGCTCTTGATCCATTTCGAGTTTATACTTGTGTGTGGTATGAAGGGTGAATCTAACTTTTTTCCGCCAAATAGCTCTAATATGTATTTTAAATAAGGTAATTCTCTGAATTGCTAATAATTGGTTTTAGATTCTTGAACTATGTTGACTTAGTTTTTCCTCTTTTTCACTCTTGCCCAGGCTGGAGCACAGTGGTGCAATTAGGGCTCACTGCAACCTCAACCTCCCAGGCTCAAGGATCCTCCTGCCTTAGCCCCCTGATTAGCTGGTACTCTAGGCACAGGCCAACATGCCTGGCTAATTTTTTGTAGAGACAGGTTTCACCATATTGCCTAGCCTGGTCTCAAACTCCTGGACTCAAGCGATCCTCCCGCCTCTGCCTCTCAAAGTGTAGGGATTACAGACATGAGCCACCACGCCTGGCCCCAATCTTTCTTTAGTGAACTTTCTTTACTGTGTAGCTTAGGACTTCATTTACACTTGCCCATATTATTTCTGTTTCATAAATGTATGTTCTTCTCAATTAGATTGTGATTTTACATCCCGTAAGTGCACATAGACATCATAGGCAACTTTTTCCTGATTTTTACTTGAGTACATATTGTAACTACTTTTACATACCCTTGAATAGTTCATCGTGTATCTAACAGTAATTGAAAAATACCGCTATTAGTTAACCTAAGTATTCCAGGCTGGGTCAGAGAAAATGGTAGTAGATTTAATTCTATTTCTTTATCTCCTTTGTCTAGGCTCCAAACACTATATCCCAGTCTTAACAGGGAGATTAGGCCGGGCGCGGTGGCTCAAGCCTGTAATCCCAGCACTTTGGGAGGCCGAGACGGGCGGATCACGAGGTCAGGAGATCGAGACCATCCTGGCTAACACGGTGAAACCCCGTCTCTACTAAAAAATACAAAAAACTAGCCGGGCGAAGTGGCGGGCGCCTGGAGTCCCAGCTACTTGGGAGGCTGAGGCAGGAGAATGGCGTGAACCCGGGAGGCGGAGCTTGCAGTGAGCTGAGATCCGGCCACTGCACTCCAGCCTGGGCGACAGAGCATGACTCCGTCTCAAAAAAAAAAAAAAAAAAAAACAGGGAGATTATATATTATTAAACATATCTTTACAGATTAAAACATAGAGACTTAGAAAGTGAAGGAAATAGTTTTAATGTTTTTTAAAATTTTTGAGCCCTATCTCATTTTAAAAGAAATTAAAAATTTTATTTATTACACTTTGCTTTATGTGAGAGTGAATCCTAGAAAAGTTTGTGTAGGTAATTTTTAGTTAATTGTATCATGATTTCAATGCTGGCTAAATGATGATGAATAAAATAAAAATATGCATGCATGTATTCATATATAAAACCTCAAACACGCACACACAATCTATCATCAAGATTAGATGGACTGTCTCTTGTTCTTCTGCAGACTAACCTAAAGTTTAGGTTTTGTTTCTACTTTTTCTCCAAGGCTTTTGTTGCTATTTCTACAAAGTTGATATTACCCATAAAATACTTTGGGGAGATGGACACATTGTGTGATTTATCCAGGGATCTGTACCCCTTTAGGAATGTCCCTTTATGGTTTACATCTTTGCCTTATATACTTTTCTCCTCCTTTTCCTCCTGGTGAATTCCAACTTACATTTTAGAAACCTGACTTCATCATCACCTCCTTGGTGATACGTTTCTTGACAGAATTAAGCAGTTCTTGTTAGTGCATCTGTGCCTTGTACATACTCCTTTTGCTGTATTTATCATACTGCAGGGCATTTCTATGTTTACAGGTGTTTCCCCTACCAGTGTGTTAACTTCTTGGGGGTAGAGCCATGTGCTCAGTATTTGATTACTTAACTGACTGGGTAGTGATAAAGGAGTAACATGAATAGCTGTCCAGGGGCATCAGCCTGGTGGAAAATGTTGAGAGTGGATGGTGCACAACATTATTGTGGTTCTCTGGGAAAAGGAATATCTTAAATCTTCTTTCTACTCTGTGAAGGTTCTAATGGGAGAAAGCACTGATATTTGTAGGATCTGGAATTCTTCTTACAAGTTTTACTTTTATTTATTTATTTATTTTGAGACGGAGTCTTACTCTGTCGCCCAGGCTGGAGTGCAGTGGCACAATTTCAGCTCACTGCAACCTCCGCCTCCTGGGTTCAAGCAATTATCTGCCTCAGCCTCCTGAGTAGCTGGGATTATAGGTGCACGCCACCATGCCCAGCTGATTTTTTGAACTTTTAGTAGAGATGGGGTTTCACCATCTTGGCCAGTCTGGTCTCGAACTCCTGACCTCAGGATCCGCCCACTTCAGGCTCCCAAAGTGTTGGGATTACAGGCGTGAGCCACCACACCAGGTCACGAGTTGTACTTTTTACATAAATAACAATTAAGATAATTTAAATGAGAAAATATACCCACAGTGTCACTATCAAATCATTAGTTATTTTCATTTTTCCTTATTCCTGGAGGTATTTATTCTTAAAATGTTGGATTGCTTCTATAAAGTGTTTTACTGTTTCCTGTATTTTAATTTTACACAATAACCCCTCCTGATTTTAGGTTTTAAATGCCTTGTAGAGAGATCACTGTCATAATGCATTTTTATATCGACTTTACCACTTAAGCTCAAAGCAAGTATTCAGATGCTTGACTGACATTATTCAAGCCACCAAAGTATTTTTAGAGCCTATAATAGTTCAGATACTATATAGGTTCTCAGTATACAAAACTGAGTAAGGTGTAATTCCTACCTTTACAAAAGTTGTAATTGAGGAGTCATAAGTAAAGTACCATGTATACATAGTATACAGAAACCATTCATAGAGACTATTGTGAGTTGCATAGGAAACATTTGTATTACTACCCATATAAAGTTATTAAACTGAACCAACGTTAAAGAATGACATAATAATAATTATTATTATTTATTATTTATTATTATTATTATTATTATTTGAGATGGAGTCTCATTCTGTCATCCAGGCTGGAGTGCAGTGGTGCCATCTGGGCTCACTGCAGCCTCCGCCTCCTCAGTTCAAGCTATTCTCCTGCCTCAGCCTCCCAAGTAACTGGGATTACAGGTGTGTACCACCATGCCTGGCTAATTTTTTTGTATTTTTAGTAGAGATGGAGTTTCACCATGTTTGCCAGGCTGGAGGAATGACATAATTATAATCATTATCCTGATTTGGCATTTGTTCATTTAACATACACTTTTGAGTGCCTACTGGGTGCTAAGTAGTAGCCCCCAATTAGTCTCCAGAACTTGTCATTTTCATTATAGCAATTCTAACTCGCTGATAATAGTTTGCTTATTTGTTTTTTGTAGGTTTGTTTGTTGTCTATTTTTCCCCACTAGAATGTAAGCTCCATGTGAAAAGCACCTAGTAAGCACTTTTGAATGCCAGGCACTCTTCTGGTAATACAGTATTGAACAAAACCAATATGGGCTCTTTTCACATGGAGCTTATATTCTAGTGGGGAAAAACAGACCACAAACAAACACACAACAACCAAATAAATGAGCGAACTATTATCAGCAAGTAAGAATTGCTATAATGAAAATGACATGTTCTACAGACTGACCGGGGTCTACTCTTTAGGTGGCAATTGTTTAAGATCCCTCTGAGGAAGCGACTGATACCTGAATGACAAGAGGGAGCCAGCCTTGCAAAGATCTGAAAAGATCTTCAGGTGTAGAAAATAGCAAATGCAAAGGCCCTGGGGCTGGTACACAGTTGGTGTGTTTAAGGAACAGCAGGTGGGTGTGTGTGGCTGGAACTGGACTGAACTAACAAGAAAGTGACAGGACATAGGGTTGGAAAAGTAGGCAGAGGCCAGGTAATGTAAGACCTTCTAGGTTCGGGTAAAGAATTTTAATTTTATTCTAAATACAGTGGCAAATTTTGGAGAATTTTGAGCAGGGCAGTGATATCCAATTTGCATTTTAAAAAGCTCTTTTGTAGGAAATTCATAGTTAGGAGGTGATTATGGTAGTCCAGGGTGGAAATGATTGTGACTTGTCTAAGTGATGGTAGTAGCTGGTAGCAGTAGAGATAGGAATAAATGAAAGGATTTGTGATGTATTTTGGAGGTAGAGTTGACAAGATTGGGATTAAATGTGGGTGGTTAAGGAAATAGTGGATTCAATGTCTTGTAGGATTTTTGACTTAAGCATCTATCTATGTAGAGGGCAATGCAATTTACCAAAATAGGAAGGAGTGAGTTTGAAGATGGGATTGGAAATTCATGTTCTTTTTTGAGAATGTTAAATTTCAGTTGCCTGTTAGACTTTTAAGTAGAGATGGCAAGAGGATATGTAGTTCTGGGCTTCATGAAAAAGTATTTGTATAGAAATACAAATGTAGTGGCCAAGAGCGGTGGCTCATGCCTGTAATCTCAGCACTTTGGGAGGCCGAGGCAGGCTGATCACCTGAGGTCAGGAGTTTGAGACCAGCTTGACAAAATTGGAGAAACTCCGTCTCTACCAAAAATACAAAATTAATTGGGGGTGATGGCACATGCCTATAATCCCAACTATTTGGGAGACTGAGGCAGGAAAATTGCTTGAACCTGGGAGGCGGAGGTTGCAGTGAGCCAAGATCACACCATTACACTCCAGTCTGGGCAACAAGAGTGAAACTCCATCTCAAAAAAAAAAAAAAAAAAAAAAAATTAGAAGAAAATAAATACAAATGTGGGAGTCATCAGCTCTTAGATGTATTTAAAGCCATAAGAGCAGATGAAATTATACCTATGGAATGAGGGTAGATGGAGAAAAGAAGGAGGTCCCTGTACTGATGCTGGGGGAATACTAACAATTTGAGGCTGATCAGAGGAGGAATATCCAGAAACAACTTTAAGAGAGTAGCCAGAGATAGAGTAAAAACCAGAACTGTGAGATGTAACAGAAACCAAAAGAAGAAAGTGTTTGAAGAAAGGAGTGATGAATGTGTCAAACATTACTGAGAGATGGAGGAAGATGGGGAAAGCAGATGATTGTTGAACTTGGTGACAAGTTGCGATGTGTTGAGAAACAGTAGGTGGGAAAGTGGAGACAGAGACCATGGACACCTGATTCAGGATTTTTTGCTATAAATGGAAGGAGAAAAATGGGACAATGGGTGGAGGTGATATGAAATTAATGTTTTATTTTAATGAATGATATTAAGGCAGGTTTATTTGCTGATGGGAATGAGTCAACAGACAGATAAAAACTTAAAATGTAGCAGAAGGAAGAGAGAATTGAGTGGAGTCCTTGAAAAGGCAAGAAAAGATGGTATCTGGAAAATAACTGCCAGTGCTGGTTTTTGACAGGAACAGGGACAGTTATTTCAATGTAACAGAAGAAAGGTAGGCAGTGTGAGTACAGGCATGGAAAGATTAGCATATTTGGTAGTAAGAAGAAGGGAAAATGTCTGTCTGATTTTTTCCTCCTTCCATGACATAGTTGAGTTTATCAAAACAAAATAATATGCCTACCATTATGTACAAAGGAAGTACGCTAGATAGTCTCTAGATAGTCTTATCTAAGGTACTGTTTCAGCATCTATTTCTCTCTAACAAACTACAGTTGATCCTTGAGCAATATGGGGTTAGGGACACGGACATCCTCTCTGCCTGTGCAGTTGGAAATCCACATATAACTTTTGACTTCCCCAAAAATTAATAAGTTAATAGCCTATTGTTGACTGGGAAGACTCGCCGATAACATAAACAGTCAATTAACACATATGTATATTATACACTGTATTCTTACAATAAAGTAAGCTAGAGAAAAGGAATGTCATTAAGAAACTAAAAGGAAGAAAAAATATATTTACTATTCACCGAATGGAAGTGGTCTTCCATTGTCATGGTCTTCACATTGGGTAGGTTGAGGAGGAGGAGGAGGAGGTAGAGGAAGGGTGGGTCTTGCTATCTCAGGGTTGGCAGAGGTGGCAGAGGTGGCGGAGGTGGAGGAGGTGGAGGAGGTGGAGGAGGTGGAAGGGGAGGCAGGAGAGGCAAGCGCATTCAGTGAGACTTTCACTGGAAAAAATCTGTGTATATGTGGCCCCATGCAGTTCAAACCTGTGTTGTTCAAGGGTCAGCCAAACTTCCGAACTTAGTGGCTTAAAACAGCAATTTATTATTTCTCACTTTTTGGTAGATTGACTTCTGCTTCACAAGGGTTGGCCAGGGTCCTGAGAATGGTGAAATGTCCAGAATGGCCTCACTCTCATGGCTGGCAGTTTGTGTTGGCTGCCAGCTGGAAGCTCTGCCGGGGCTGCCAGCCAGAGGCCTTGGTTTTCCTCCATGTGAGCCTTTTCACACAGATGGTTGGGTTTCCTCACCCCATGGCAGTCTCAGGGGTGAAGGACTTCCTACATGTTGGTCAGCTGGATTGTTTGGGAGGGATTCAGTATTAGGTTAGTTTCAGCTTTGGGGACCATATTTTATAATTTACCTCTTCATACAATCTATAACTGAGAAACCATATCCATATTTTGACTTGCTAATTAAGACTGTCCGATAAGACTTCTTAACAACAACAGCTGTGATTTTTCTCAGACCTAGAAAATAAGTAAAGCTTCATTTCCCCTTTGGTGACTTGAATTTCTTTTCCCAGGTAGAAAACTGCCACCTGTCACCAGGACTCCTCTTATTTTTCTGTGCACATGGCAGATTTATCCTGGGTGCAAATTTTAAAAGTCCCATTTCCCTCGCTACACACGCACTAGTTACAGCATTTTTCTGAGGCACTGTCAAGTACCAGTGAAAAGGGAGCACTGACTCCGTGATCACACACAGGAAAATGAAGAGCCCTTGCTTCTGACCCCATGGATGTAAACACAGTCAATGTGAAACTATACTTAAAGCTTTGTGTTCCCAAGATAATGAGAAAAAGGAAATCTGAAAAAGTGGCATGTTCATGAGTGAGAAATGGTGGAGTCCAAAATATGGAAGAGAGCTAACTGACAAATCCCAAAATCATGCGGCTTCTGGGAAAAGCCACTTGGCCCATACAGATATCCCTATAGCTTTTCATTGCAAAAAAGTTGGAATGTAAACATGATAATTCATTATAAAGTGAATTCTGTTTTCCCCTGAAGTTACATCACAAAACATGCAAACAAAAAATACCTGAAATTGAACATAAAGTTCCATTAGAAAAATGTATTTTTGGTGAGGAAGTGATAGGGAGGGGAACTAGTCCATGCAATATTTTAGACTTGTATCACCCTTGCACCCTTATGTCTACTAGAAATTGAAATTACGGTTAAGCTGAAATACCTTATCTTTGCCATGTTTTCTGTATCTCACAGCATTTTCCCTACTTTTGCCAGCACGTCCCCTTTCCAGACCATGGAAATTTCTTTTATATCTGAGGTTCTTTCACGACTGAAGGGTTCTTTCATATCTGAGGGCTGTCCAATAAACTTTCTACAATGATAGAACTGTTCTGTATTTTCACTGTTCAATACAGTAGCCATTAGTTACATATGATGACTGAATGCTTGAAAAGTGGCTAGTGCAAATGAGAAACATTTAAAACTTTATAGTTAGCTTTAGTTACTTACAACTAAAATATAAATAGACACATGTGGTTAGTGACTACCACATTGGACAGCGAAGCCTGGTGTCTCACTTGTAGCTCATGGAATTCTGCTCCTCCTTTTCTCTAGATGATGAAAAACCTGAGCTGATGGACAATGCCCATAAGCGTATTGTGATATTGCAACTCAGGTTTTTCATTAATGTAATTACTACAAATAAATACTATATGATAGTGCTTAGTGTATATTATATGATAGTAAATACCATATAGTATTTATTTGGAGTAATTTGATTAATGTTGTATCCCTCACTGGATCACAGGCTTCTTAGGAGTAAGGGCTTTGTCTGTTTTTTCTCACTTTTATATTATGCCCAGCACCTAGTACAGTATCTGGAACATAGTAGGTGCTCAATAAAGATATGAGTAAATGAATGAATTAAAGAATATCCAAACACCTTTGATATAAATGAGAAATGAGGACTCCACTATCTACTGTGTGTGTGTGTGTGTGTGTGTGTGTGTGTGTGTGTGTGTGTGAGAGAGAGAGAGAGAGAGAGAGAGAGAATGGGAGAGAGATTGATTCTAGAGAATAATCTAAACATATGGAGAGGAGACAAAGACCAGGTTATTAAAGAGAAATAGAATTGATTGCATAATACTTCAGAATCAGAAAGTTAGCTTTATTGATAATAAGACTCTTCTTAAGCATTTACTATATGCCAGACAGTACCCTAAGTACTTTACATGAAGTATCTCATGTAATCCGCGTAAGCTAACACTGTAGAATACGTACTTTATTTATTATTAAAGTACTTTATTATCCCCATTTTACAGATGATATGGAGGATGACAGGAGTAATTTACTGGAGGTCACACAGCAAGTAAGTAGTAGAACATGCATTTAAACCCAGGTAGTCTGGATTCAGAGCCTACCTTCTTAACCACAATGCTGTATTGCCTTCTGTTTGATTATGTCCATATGGTGACAGAAGCTTAGTGACCTCAAATGTCTGCATCAGGTCTTTTGTCTAAATTTAAGCTTCAGTGAACCAGTATCTCCTGGAGGTTTAGGCCTCTTTCCAGCAGTGCACATGGAGGAGAGGTGGGAATAGTAGCATAAGGATAATAGGATATGAAAATCTGTACAGGATTCTTTTTTCTCAAAGACTCAAACCAATATTTTTATATCTAGGATTTTTTGCCTTCTAATAATAAGGGGAAAATAAAAGTCTTCTCTTGAATAAAATGAAATGCAAAATAATATCTCCCCCTTCTCCAAATCTCTGGTCTGGTAAAGAGATGAATGAAAGCTAAGAGTTACTGTTATCTTTGTGTGAATGAGAGTTTTACTTCGCTTTCCCTCTCCCTTCCCTCCTCTCTATCATAAATTTAGTGCTCCATAAATAGTCCAAGGTTGGCATTCCTATTTAGGTGCTTCTTTGTTTCATGTAAGAATAGCTTATCTTCCCACACTAGTTATACTGTTTGCCCCCCAACTCCCACCCATCAGATTCACTCTTTGCCCTCCCTTGTCCTGCCTGGAACCCTGTACATTGACTTCTGTGGGTTCCCTCATCCTTTGGCTTCTGACTGTGGTTCATTCAGCAGAAACTTGGCATGGGGGTAGGAGGAAAAGCAGGAAGGAGAGACTGGATTGTTTCTTCCCCCTTCTTTCTCCCTACTTTACTGCCACATTCTTGCAGGAGCTGCCTGATGGCCCCTTCGATGTGACTCCAGTACTTACTGGGATCTTCTTCTTTACCTCACCCCTGTATGTCGAGGGAAGGGAATGTTTTACCGCTCATGCAGGCCCCTGGGTATCTCTACTGAGTCTTGTTTCCCTTAGCTTGGCCCACATCTTTGTAGATAGTCCCTTTAATAAGTTATTTTCAGCAAACTGTTTTGAATAGAATAGTATTTCCTGCTTGGGACCCAGCCTGATATATTTTGCCTCTAGTGGTTTTTCAATTTTCTTAACGGCTGGAAGAGGCCTCAGGTAGATTGTTCCATAAACTGGATTATGAGATTGTGTTGCTTTGTTTCCAACATTGCTCAGGGGAGAGATACTCTGAATGTAGCAAGCATGTGTACCCTGTTACATGTATCAGAAATAGCTCATCAGGCTTTTTTTTTTTTTTTTTTAAACCCTTGAATGAAATGAACTCAAGATTATTTATTCCCTTTGCCCAGAGACTGATCATCAAGCAACCTTGTGATTACTAAATTGGTTTCCTAGGTATCCTGATGCAGAGAAAGGGGTATCTTGGAGGGTGGACACCAACAGTTCAGATCCTGGAAAAGTTTAATCCTCTCTTATATTGATCAAATGGATTGTTTTTAAAGAAAAGAAAAGAATACAGTGTCCCTTCTTCCCCTTCCACATGCATACCACCTTTTTCCTTTCCAGCTTGCATTCGTCTTTTCTCTCTCTCTCTCTCTCTCTCTCTCTCTCTCTCTCTCTCTCTCTGATTTTTTTCTTTTTGGTTTTTGCTTGCTTTTGCTTATGGCTTCAGCCCTGTGTTAAAATGAAGATTCCATTCCTCAGCTCTATAAACTAATCTGTATCCATTCTTCTATACTGTGTCCATAGTCTGTCTGCCTTCCTGTTTTGATAAAAGAATAATTTTTCTTGTCAAAGACCAGCTCCTCTCTTTGTGCTCTTACACTCATCTCTCTTGTTCTCTCAAGGATTTCCATTCCTCACTTACTATCCACTTTCTCCCACAACAGTTTCTTCCTTCTTCTTGGAACATTCCCATTGCCATTTGAGCATGCTCTGACATCTCCTATTTTAATAAAAACCCTTCCTTGACTCCATATCCCCCTCCAACTAGTGCTCATTTCTCTGTTCCTCTGCACAGCAAAACTTTTTGAAACAGTTGTTTATACTGGCTGGCACCACTTCCTTACCTTTCATTGACTCCATTCTGGCTTCCTTCCAGGAAGCCATCACTCCACTGAAGCAGCTTTAGTCAAGGTCATTAGTGACCTCCATGTTGCTGAATTCTATTGCCACTTCTAATCTTACTCAGCCTCTTATAAACATTGGACACAGCTGACCAGTCCCTTTTTAAAATACTTCTCTTGGCTTCTGTGGCACCATTCTTACAGTTTTCTTTCCTGACTCCTCCTCCTCTATTCAACCTCTAAACGTTGGTTTGCTGAGCACTTGACATGTGACTAGTGAGAAATGAGATATGCCGTAAAACATAACATTCACTCTGGATTTCAAAGACTTAGTATTTAAAAAATGAATGTAAAATATCTCATGAATAATTTTTTACATGGGTACATGTTGAAATAATAACATTTTAGATATATTGTTATTAAAATTATTCTATTTCTTTTTACTTTTTAATATGGCTACTAGAAAATGTAAAATTACACATGTAGCTCATATGTGTGGCTCACACATTTCTACTGGACAGTGCTGTTCTAGAACCTCTTCCCTATTACCCTTCTCATTTCATCTTATCTAGTTCTATAGCTTTAAATACCAACTATATGTTGACTCCCAAATGTAGACCTTTAATTCTAACCTCATATTTTAAGCCAAGACTTACCTACCCACTTGTGCTTGAATTTCCATTTGCATGTCTAACAGGCATCTTGGTATTAATACGTCAAAAATGGAATTTTCTATTTCTTTCAACTACTGAATTTCTCATCTCAACCAATGGTGCTATCCTCTGTCCAAGCCAAAACTTTAGTCATCTGTGATTACTCTATTTTCCTTGCCTACTTCATCCACTCTAGCAAGTCTTGTTGGTTCCATCTTCAAATTATATCTTAAATTCCATCAATTTTTCTTTATCTCCATGGCTACTACACAAGTTGAAACCACTGTCATCTCTCCTAGACTACTGCAAAACAAACAAACAAACAAACAAAAAAAGCAAAAAAAGACCAGGACAGGACACTGCCAGCTTCCTAACTGGTCTTGTTGATTCCACTCTTCTACCATGACAGTCTCTGCCCCATACCTCAGAGTGATCTCTTTTAATTTTAAATCGCATGGTGTCTACTTCAACTCTCCAGTGACTTCCCATTGTACTTAGAAAATAATCCATACTTACTTTGGATACAAACAAACAAACAAACTTACTTTAGTTTGCAAGGCCCAGCAAGAGTCTCGTCACTACTTGTCTCCCTGACCTCATCCCATACCACTCTTCTTCCTTGTTATAACAATCTCTAACCCCACTGGCCTTCCTTCCCTACTTTGATCATGTCAAGCTCATTATTTCCTCAGGCCTTTTGTGTGGGATTCTTCCCTCTGCTTCAAATGCTCTGCTCCCAGTGTTTTGTGTGGCTGACTCCTCTTCATTCTTCACGTCTCAGCTCAAATTCCGTCTTCTTAGAGAAACCATGCCTATAAGCACTGTCCTGTCCTGGTCATTTTTTTTTTTCTTGGAATCTCTCTTTGTCGCCCAGGCTGGAGTGCAGAGGCGCTATCTTGGCTCACTGCAACCTCCGCCTCCTGGATTCAAGCAATTCTGCTGCCTCAGCCTCCCAAGTAGCTGGGACGGCAGACGCCGACCACCATACCCAGATTTTTTTTTTTGGTAGAGATGGGGTGTCACCATGTTGGCCAGGCTTTTCTCAAACTCTTGACCTTAGGTGATCTGCCCACATCAGCCTCCCAGAGTGCTGGGATTACAGGCGTCACTGTACCTATCCTGTCCTGGTCATTTTCAATCCAATCATACTCACACACCTCTCTCTTTATTTCCCCCTCTTTTCTTTCTCTCACTGAATTTATTTTTGTTTATTTCTTCCTTTTAGTGTCTGTCTCCCTTTACGAGTGTAAACTGTTCAAGGGCAGAGGCCTTATGTGTCTTATTTGCCTCTACGTTCTTAGCATCTGATAGAAAGCTTGAAACAGAGTAGGCGCTAAAGACACTTTTGAATGATAAGTTCTAAAATAAGTATTAATCAAATGGATGTTCTAAAAGAAATAATGAAATAAAAATACTATTGGAATGAATAAGTTCATTTTGAAATGAATAATATAGGATGCCTTAGAAATGAAGGCATAACATAAGAAGTTATGCATTACACTTTAACAGATGTTAATCCTTTATTGTGACTGAGTTTGTCATATCAGCAAATATTGAGGGCCTAGCATTTGCAAAACACACTGTCTCTGCCCTTAGAATTGTGAGAGCCGAGAGAGCAGTGGGACACTGAGCCTCTGAAATACAAAGGGGAAGGATGACATTAAAGGAGAAGTGGGGTGTGTGTGTGTGTGTGTGTGTGTGTGTGTGTGTGTGTATAAGAATCAAGAACGGGTGCCCGCTCAACAGATAACAGCTCACCTGACTCCAATTTTGCCTAGATTTTAGCTCTAGCAGGAACCATGGCTATTATTTCTTTAGCATCTGGGGCAGTGCTATGCATAGCAGATTTTTCAATAAATGTTTCTGGAAGAATGAATAAATAAATTTAGGAATTGTAACAAAAACTCACGGAAAGTAAAGTCTTAAAATTACTGACTTCGGATGATATTGAAGTGCCTAGAAACCACATGAAAAAGAATGCACATGAACTAAAAACTATAAAGTAGAAACAGATGAATTGGACACTTGAAGGTACACTAGCATGAGGATTTGGGACTAAGAGAATAATTCCTTTTTCTTGTCCTGCTTCACGCCCCCAGAGTTGAATCAACCTCAGAGTTCCTGTTGACCTCAGGAGAGGATTCCAAAAACACAAATCAGGAAAACAGAGTGGGGGAAATCTTTGAAAGTTAAACAGCAAAAACATCCATCTTGAGGACATCTCATTTTTTCCCAATCCAAGTTAGATCTGCTATGACATGTAAAAGAAAATGAATGATGATGTTGATCATGAATGTATTATCTGGTTGTGATAATAATGGACAGATGTATCTGTGTCCAGACCGTACTTCTGCTATGGTCTATTTTAGGGAGCTTCTGGATTTTAATCTAAAAGTCATATCTGGAAAAGAGATAATAATTTGTGTTCACATAGCACTCTTCATCCAAAGGTCTCAAAGCACTTTACAAAGGAATAATTATTATTATCCCAGATGGAACAATTCAGACAGAGGGGCTGCTGCCCTTTTCAGCAAATTGGGGAGTGGAAGCCCCTTGACTCCAAACATAGCCATAGGCTATAAATTATTGAATCCTGGCCTCTCTTGATTGGGAACTGGAACTACCAATGAGAGGCTTTTTTTTTTTTTTAAATAAAGCAGAAAATCAGGCTCCAATCTTAAGAATTTCAGCATGTGTTCAAAACATATGAAAGTGAATGCTTTTAAAACTGATGAATTTTGGGCAAAGTATGGCTACTTAAAATAAGAAAAGTGGTTATTACAGTCAAACTAATAATGGTTAACATGTGCTGAACACTATTCTAAGTGGGTTATACATATTATTTTATTTAAGACTCATAACAATTTTAATGATGTAGGAATATATATCATTTTACTCACTTTACAGTTGAGGAAACTGAGACAGAGAACGTAAGTAGCTAGGCCAAAATGTCAGTCAAGCAAACTGGCAGAGCTGGAATTCAGACGCAGGCAGTTTGACTCCAGAGACTTCACACTTAGCAAGTTTCTCTGTGTCCAGCTACTGTGTGAAACATTTCACATGAATTAACTCACTTAATCCTTACACAACTCCTAAGAAGTAGATATTTTACTGGGGGCCCCTCCCAAAAAAGGAAATCAGAGAAATTAGAGACCTCTTAGATGATAATGAAAGTGACACCAAGAGACCACCTCTTACCCAGGGAGTTCTGATGGTGCTATGCATGAGGACGTGCTTTGGCAATGGACAAGCTTGGATTAGAGTCCCAACTGTGTCTGTCATTTGGAAAGTTATTAAACCACTATAAATTTTCCAGTTGTGAAATGCAAAGTAGTTAAGGCTCAGAAATGAAAAGACTTAAAAAGGTGAAGTGGCCGGGCGTGGTGGCTCAGCCTGTAATCCCAGCACGTTGGGAGGCTGAGGCGGGAGGATCACGAGGTCAGGAGTTCAAAACCAGCCCAACCAAAATGGTGAAACCCTGTCTCTACTAAAAATACAAAAATTATCTGGGTGTGATGGCGCGTGCCTGTAATTCCAGCTACTCAGGAGGCTGAGGCAGGAGAATCGCTTGTACCCGGGAGGCAGAGGTTGCAGTGAGCCAAGATCACGCCACTGCACTCCAGCCTGGGTGACAGAGCGAGACTCCATCTCAAAAAACACACAAACCAAAAAGGTGAAGTGACTTGTCCAAGCTCACGTTCCAGTAGAGGCGGAGTCAGGATTTTGAAAAGTAGACAAAAGAGCACTGGGCCAGGGGTCAGGGAATGAGGGCTATTCCTGCTGCCAACAAGGCTGTGTGACCTTGAGCAAATCAAATAATCTCCATGATCTCTGTGCCTTCCTCTGTAAAAGAAG
This sequence comes from Macaca fascicularis, assembly GCF_037993035.2. NCBI lineage: Eukaryota > Metazoa > Chordata > Mammalia > Primates > Cercopithecidae > Macaca > Macaca fascicularis. The sequence goes on along the minus strand of NC_088380.1, from coordinate 146,534,961 downwards.
GACATCAGGCTACATTGATACTAAAGTCTTCCCCAGTGCTAACATTCTGACTTTCAATATCTGTTTTCTGTTTAGTCCCTTGTTTGAAAATCCTTGGAGGAAAAGAAATTAACCACACAGAACCTGAAAGTGACTCTGGAAGCCAAATTTAGAAAACAGATTTCAAAAGGAGAAAAAATAAGTTTACAAAATTTCTTTATTTAGAAAGCGAGACTGCCCTGCAAAGTGTTCGGCTTGATTTGTGAGACTCAGTGACCAGATAAAGGCCATACAGATCTCCTTGATTAGCCAGTTCTCCTAGCTGCAGTAAGCCGTGAACCTGGTTCAGTGGCCCTTTCTGGCCTGCTATCCTGGCTAAAGCTGGAAGAAGCCCATCCTGTGTGGGAGGGATCCGAGAAAAGAAGCCAAGCTTTTCATGTGGGTGTTCTATCTTGAATTCAGAATGTCTATACCATTCTGTCTACTTCTGTTTTTGTTCTTAGTGATTATTATATAGTGACACAGCCCACTGCTACCATGAACCAGTTTTTTTCACAACCTTGTGCTAAGCCATGGTATAGTGAACAGGTCTGGCTTCCATTTCTTTATGTGGTCCTATTCAAAAGTGTGAGATTGAGTTTGTTATAAATCTTGGCAAAAAAAGATATCCATAGCTTTGTGATCTTGGGAAAGTCACTTAAATTCTCCGTGTGTCGATTTTCCTCATGTTTTTGTAAAATAATGCTTATCCCACGTGCTCTTCAGTGTTATGAATTTCGAATAGTGTATATGTGGAAGTAGTTTGAGGAAATTAAAGACCTCTTAGACGACAATGAAAGCGATACTGGCCAGGCAAGGTGGCCCACGCCTGTAATTCCAGCACTTTGGGAGGACAAGGAGGGTGGATCACTTGAGGTCGGGAGTTCGAGACCAGCCTGGCCAATATGGTAGAACCCCGTTTCTTCTAAAAATACAAAATTAGCTGGGAGTGGTGGCGGGACCCTGTAGTCCCAGCTACTTGGGAGGCTGAGGCAGAATTGCTTGAACCTGGGAAGCAGAGGTTGCAGTGAGCCAAGATTGCACCATTGCACTCCAGCATGGGCAACAAGACTAAAACTCTGTCTCAATAAATAAATAAATAAATAAATAAGAGAGAGAGAGAGGAAAATAATATATTTATTCTTCATGACATATGCTATTGAAAAATTGTATTGCTTTTTTTTTTTTTTTTTTTTTTTTTTTTTTGAGATAGGGCTCTGTTGCCCAGGCTGGAGTGCAGTGTTATGAGCCTTACTGCAACCTCTGCCTCCTGGGTTCTAGCATTTCCCTGCCTCAGCCTCCCAAGCAGCTGGGATTACAGGTGAGCGCCACCACGCCCAGCTTTTTTTTTTTTTTTTTTTGGTAGTAAAGATGGGGTTTCACCATGTTGGCCAGGCTAGTCTTGAACTCCTGACCTCAAGTGATCTACCCCACTTAGCCTACCACAGTAGGCTAATACCACTTAGAAATTCGCAGCTTTTAGATTGGGAACCACCAGTGTAAGTAAAATATTAATAATTCTCAACTTTAAGTTTGGCCCTTACTGTGCACCAGACATTGTTCTAAGCACTTTACATATTATCTCACATAATCCACATCCTCCTCATCCTTCTAGTCTCAGCTTAAATGTTATCTCCTCAGACAAGCCTTCTGTTATCCAAGTAGACCTATCCTCTCCCCTTTCCATTATTCTCTATCATTTCATCCTGTTTATTTCCTTCAGGATACTCAGCAATACAAGTAATTAGTTACCCATTTGTGTACTTGTTTACTGTTGTCTTCCCAGTCAGAGTATGAGCTTTGAGAGCACAGACATGTACTGTTGAACAGTTTGGTTTACCACAGTGTACCCAGTAACATATAGTGCCTCAGTGACTGGCACAGAGGAGCCATTTGATTGAATATTTATTGAAAGCACATAATAAGCAAAAAATGGCTTTATGAAGTAGACCCTATTATTTTCTCCTTCATACTGATAAGGAAACTAAGGCCTAGAGAGTAAAATAGACTCATCCCAAAGTTGGTAAGTCACAGAGTTGCTTTAAAACCCAGCTCTTCTGGTTTCCAGAGCACAAATTCTTCACTACGACCCTCGTCTCAGGAACAGAAGACTGAGTTCAGTCCTGGCTGTGTGAGATCTTGAGTAAGTCCCCTATCCCCTCTGGGACTTTTTCTTTCATTGAAAAATGAAAGAGCGGATGTCGCTATCTTCCTTATAGTGATGTTTTGTGATTTATGAGGTCTGTGATCTATGAAAATGAAATGGGGGACACTGAAGGAGCCAACAAGGTTGGCTTGATGCCTTTAAAAGTGCCAATTTTCAGTTATTTTCTTCCTTCTCTCCTTCTTTCACTGGAGATTTGCTAATCCTTATTTTATGCCAGGCATTATGTTGGAGGTAATAGGAATCCAAAGGCGAATAGGATATATACATAGTCCCTTACATTAACATGCGTGGCCTGATGGGAGATGCAGACCCATTAAATGGCTGCTTGAAATACAGTATGGGCCATATCCCAACAGTAATACTATGCCATGAGTAAGGCTCATGGCAATACAGAGGAGGAAGGGATTAATTCCATCATCTATGTGTATGTTGGTGGGAGTAGAGGTGGATATGTAGGAAGGGAGATGCAGTATAATGCTGAGCTGGGCCTTGGGAAAAGAATAGTTATCCATGTGGACAAGGTGGAGGTGAGGCTTTCTGGACACAAGAGACATTGTGTGCAGAAGCACACCAAGAAACAGCATGAAGTGCTGAGGATTGCTAGGGTGGGGGGTTGGCTCTTAGGATATGAAGTTGGCTAGACAAAGAGAGCCCATGACGAGCCTTGCTGAGGAGTTTGGACTTGACTTCTGAGAGCGGTAGCATGGCCAAATTGTGCTTACATTTTATTTTTAGAAGGATCACTCTGGCATTGGTAGGACTGGAGATAGGTGATGAGGTGAAAGGAGTGGAGACCAGTTAATAGGCTTTGAAGTTGTCCAAGTGAGAGATGATGAGGACTTGGACTTCAGGTGTTTGCAGCAGAGTTGGAGTGGAAGTAGATAAATTGGAGATTATTTTAAAAGGGAGACCCAAAGGCCTTGGTGATTAATTGGATGAGGAAGAATAAAAGATGAGATGAAGGGACTCGTTGTAATGGATTGATATAGTCTAAAAGAATAAAACAGTGGCATTAATAATTATAGGTGATTTGGAGTGAAGTGGAAGAAATAATGATGTTGGTTTTGGATGTATTGAGTTTAAGATGTCTCTTAGCTGGGAGGAAAGGTGTAGCTCTCTCCACTTCCTTTCCAGAATAGCAGTCCTAGCCTAAGTCAGTCATCCTTGGACCAGTTTCCTGTGAAGCCAAGTTCGGTATAAAATTCCCCAAGATCTCACTGGCATTCCTGAGCTCCACATCTTTCAAGGTTAAAAGCTGAGTGTTGAAAACTCCCTGGACCCTCACTGATAGGCAAATGGATTATGGAGCTGGGTGTGTGTGTGTGTGTGTGTGTGTGTGTGTTTTAAATCAGATGCTGGCTCCAGTGCAGCAAACTCTTCTGCCTCTTGCAAGCATCAGCCTTGGAAAAACAAAACAAAACAAAACAAACCTTTTTTATGGAGCAACCTCTGGCCCTGACAGGCTCTGGCTCTCTATTGGCTCCCAAGAAGCCCCCCCACCTCTCTTAGCAGATTTTTAAAAGATTAGGTTGTACAGTGCTCAGCCAGATCCTCACGTGGCTGCTGAAGAAAGGCCAGAGTGTTGGGGACTGGACCCTTTCTCAGCCACCACTTCGGTGTCCTCAATGCTGAGACAAGACACCTTGTAGCTCAACTCTTTCCATAATGACGGGGCTGGGATCCTCCCCCACCTCAAGTCGAATATCCAGCTCTCACCAGGCGGTGGCAGGACCGAGCACGTGGTATCATTTAGGGGCTGGGCTCCAGGGTCCTCCTAGGAAAGAGGACAGCCCAAGAGGCGAGAGGCTGGCCGGCCACCCTGGCCATGGCAACCTCTCTGGCTCCTACAGCTGCCGGCCAAAGGCAGGGGGCCCGCCCTGCGTCCCATTCCCACGTTCATAGGATGGTGTCAGGAGCCCGTTATCTCTTCTCCGCCTTCTCCTCACGCACCACCCCTACTGTCATACCGATAAATTCCGAGAGCAAAGGGTGGCACGATTCCTCCCTCGCCCCTGCGGGCTGAAGGCGGGCACTAAAGCAGTGCAGTCCCAAGCTTCCCCTGCAGAAGCCGCGCTCCCCACTCAGTCCGGGGGCAGAGGGGGCGCGAGAGAGCAAGTGGGCGGGCGTCCCATCCTCCGCATCCTCCTCCAGGTCCTGGCGCACAGGGTGGGAGCGCTGCGCTGCGCCGCGCTGCGCATCGCGGCCCGCTTGCCGCCTGCCCCCTGCCCTAGCTGGGCCACCTCCCCGGGCTGCCGGTGGAGGGCTAAGAGGCGCTAACGTTACGCTGTTTCCGGTTTTCCAGCGGGCTCTGTTTCCCCTCCCAAGGCGGCGGCGGCTGAGCGGCGGAGCCCCCCAAATGGCCTGGCCAGATGCGGCAGGTTTGCTGCTCAGCGCTGCCGCCGCCGCCACTGGAGAAGGGTCGGTGCAGCAGCTACAGCGACAGCAGCAGCAGCAGCAGCAGCGAGAGGAGCAGCAGCAGCAGCAGCGAGAGCGGCGGCAGCAGCAGGAGCAGCAGCAACAACAGCAGCATCTCTCGTCCCGCTGCGCCCCCAGAGCCGCGGCCGCAGCAACAGCCGCAGCCCCGCAGCTCCGCAGCCCGGAGAGCCGCCGCCCGTTCGCGAGCCGCAGCCGCCGGCGGCATGAGGCGCGACCCGGCCCCCGGCTTCTCCATGCTGCTCTTCGGTGTGTCGCTCGCCTGCTACTCGCCCAGCCTCAAGTCGGTGCAGGACCAGGCGTACAAGGCACCCGTGGTGGTGGAGGGCAAGGTACAGGGGCTGGCCCCAGCCGGCGGCTCCAGCTCCAACAGCACCCGAGAGCCGCCCGCCTCGGGTCGGGTAGCGCTGGTAAAGGTGCTGGACAAGTGGCCGCTCCGGAGCGGGGGGCTGCAGCGCGAGCAGGTGATCAGCGTGGGCTCCTGTGCGCCGCTCGAAAGGAACCAGCGCTACATCTTTTTCCTGGAGCCCACGGAACAGCCCTTAGTCTTTAAGACGGCCTTTGCCCCCCTCGACACCAACGGCAAAAATCTCAAGAAAGAGGTGGGCAAGATCCTGTGCACTGACTGCGGTGAGTCGCCCCCTCCCTTTGCTGGAGAAAGGGGGGAGGGGCGAGGTGGTGGAGAATGGGGGTGGGGCAGGGAGGTGCTGCAGGTGCCCGGGCCTGGCAAAGTCCGGGCGCTGGGGGGTGGGGCCGCCCCTGGGCAGGGCGCCTGGCACGGGTGGGTGAGGGGGTTGGGGTTGAAGAGAAGGAGGATCAGGCTCAAAGTGTGCCAGGGGCGGGGGGCGGAGGGAGGCGCTGGCCTGTGCCAGCGGGGATCTGCGGCTGATGTATGGCATGTGGGGCTGGAAAGCTGCCATCATAGCCCAGTAGCGGAAGGAAAAACGGAGAGGTCCTGGCGGTGCTGGCCTGAGGCTCAGTGTCAGGAGTGACCCTCGGAGGCCTTGCCCGCTCTGCTCCCGCGGGCCTGCCGTGCCCAGGCTGGCAGGGTCTGCAGGAGCAGCTGGGCAGACTCCCAGGCTGTGAAGGCCTCCGCTTACAAGTTCTCCTAGGGAATGATCGCCCCCGCCCCCTCCTTCCTCTCCTGGGCTGGTTGCTCTGCTCATCCACACCGCTGGCGCAGGCAGAGTTGGACTTTTTCTGCTACTGTTTTCCGTCCTCCATGTGGCTCCAGTTTTTTTCTCCATCGTGATTGTCTGTTTTTGCTAAGCAGGTAGCCCATCTTTTTCTTAAGACTAGCAAGCAGTCACCTCTTTTTTTTTTTGTAATAGCTGTTTCTGGGGGATATTACAAGGTCTGTTGATTGCGATGATGATGAAAGAGAGTAACTTACTTCTGTTGAATGCTTTAAGTTCAGCTCTAACGTCTTACTCGCCAGATGTATTTGACTGCATCTTTCATCTTCATGATGTTGGATGCTGCACAGGAATGCAGGTGATTAGAAACAAAACACTGAAATCTGTAGATCTCTGCAGCTGGGAATGGAAGTCTCCCATGTCAAAAGTCAAAGAAATGTCAGTCTAAGAGCTTTTTCTTCTTGTCCCTGAATCCAGTACTTACTTCTTAGTAAGATATTTCAGATCAAATTGACCCACACTGGAGCATTTGGTGTAAGCCCGTCTCGTGCTTATTCACGTTGGGGTTTCTTTTTGTCCCAACTAAAGCTGAATTTGTTGGCATGTGGTATGACTTGCTGGACTGTGTAATCGCTGAATTATGATAGATGTCCTGTACTCTCATAGAAATTGGTATGTTTACCAGTTTACCAACTGATTCTAGGTAGTGTAGACAGGCTTTGTTTGAGTAGCAAAATATGTGTAACAGCTTATAGTAAGTTTTGCTGCCCTCATCTTTCTAGATCAATACCTATGACTTTTGGAAGCTTTCCTCCCCCACTCCCTTCAGGAGGCAAATTTTAGGAGTTTACTTATGGGAGTATATCTAGGCACTAACTGTGTTAAACTGTGATCACTTTAATGAGAAGAATCTTGGCAATGTCTTAATAAGAAGTGGAAAACTTTGGAGGATAACAGCCGTTTATCACCCTGACATTATCCTTAGGAATATCGTCGACTGCTTTTTAATATTAGTTTTATGTTCTGAAATGTTTTATGATGACAAGCAGAGACCAGCTAAGAATTTCTAGTTTTTTATTCTATTGAGTATTTTATCTGAGATCCCTTGGGGAGCTGTGAAACAGTATTATACAGTGGAAAATAGATAGTAAAAATATTTATTGAACCTTGTTCAAGGACAGCTTCTGTTTGGTTGTTGGTGAGTTGCTCCTGCATTTGCACAGTGTATATCTCCACATAATCCCTAGTCTGGGCTGCTGAGGACTTGATGGTCTTTGTCAGACAACCCCATAGAGTAACTGGCTTCTCTGCTCCCTTGTCTCCCTCCTTCTACTTTCTCCTTCCCCCAACACAATATGCCTCATCAATTACACATTGTTTGTTCTAGTGAGCATTTAATAGCTTAACAGTTGAATGCAGAAATCATGAAAGATTTGAGGGTCAGAAACATGGTCTGTTTCGAGATTATGATCATCTCATATTATCAAAATAGCATGTGTAGTACAGTTCTTAAAAAGATACATTTAGAACTGCAATCACTGGTAAAGGAAGGGCCCTCACATATCACAAATTATCAAGGATCAGGAATGTGTATGGCAGTAAACATTTTAGAATGCAAAAAATTGCTTTGAATTGATATTCAAAGGAAAGTGTATAAATAGGTACTATTTTGGGGAGCCTTATATAAGGGGATTAGAAATTAAAGTACCTATTTGTGAGACTTGTGGAATTGGTGATAATATAACAGAAGAGCATAAACTGCATTTTCTTATTTTCTGCTGTGTGGTTAAAGAAAACATGTACTGGTAATGGTATATTAAATAAGGAAACAAAATCATCCTAACTAACCACAACACTGTCCTTGTGCTTAGCAGGAAATAACTAACAAATTCATTTTCTGTTTTCTATTCTAAAGAAAGCCCTCTGGGCCACAGGGTCATTGGGAACATTTTCTCCTTGGAGCAGATTTGCCCATTGCAAAATAGGGAAACTGGCACTTGGAAACTGTCGTCGTGGCCGTTATATTAAGCAACTGAGGTTGCATTGTTGCTTTGTTTAGCTAGTTTCGGGTCTGAGTGTGTGTACGTTCTGAGAGGTGTGGTTCCCTGGGAGGTCATCTACAAAGCTTGTGGGGTTTTTTTTTGGGGGGGGGCACCATATGGAGGGATAATATTGTGTTTAAAAATTGGCCTCAGGAGCATCAATGCGGGAGGTCACACTGAACCTCTTCTTATCAGTCCTTGTAAATGGCTCGTTTCCAACCTGAAATGTTGACCTGAAGTCTGTAATATAAGGTGGGGAAAGGTAGACAGGGGTCTTGCTGGAATAGCAAGACCTGCCAGAGTGGTATTTTTACATATCTAATGGGTATCATTTATCCAGAAAGAGTACATCTGGTGATAGAGTTGAGTAAAATCTTTGCATTTCTTAGAAGATTGCATGTATGGAGGGAGGTGTTTTCTGTACCTTCTGTGGAAAGGCAAGGAAAAAGAGTTAGAAAGACCTTGCAGGGATCAGCAACTCTGTACAATGTTATAAAAGCATCCTGTTCTGCAAATAGTCCTGCATTTTAAAAGATGGTTGCATATATTTTGGTATAATTACACCCTATCTTGTTGTTTTCTTATATTCATGTTTTTAAGCAGTTTCCTTATTGAATAGATGCAGTAAATAGCATAAAAAATAAAGATCATTTCTTTCTTTGGGATTTCCTGATTAGCGGTTTTCCAGTGTATAGTGTACTTTGTTGTTAAACAAGGAAAGGTATATTCCTGGAGAATTTTACATTCTTTAGGATAGTTTTAAATTAATGTGGCACCCAGATTCACATATTAGAGAAAGGTGGTTCACAAAATTCAGTATAGCAAAAGCGACTACATATTTTTAAAATGCTGTTTATTTAAAGAATCTTTTCTTCCCTAGCCAGCTGGAAACCCAGCTGTGCTGCAGCTTGAAGATGGGAAAGTGAAACTAGATTAGAAACTGACCAGTCCTAGTGATGAGGACTAGAGGCATGGTTGCAGATTTAAGGATTGAATTACCACCCTAAAGTCATTATTTCTTGTAGTGGCTGCTTTCCTTGGCAGACTGCAATTCTTGGGGCAGGAACAATAGCTTATCTCTGAGGTCTTCTTTCTCTGAGCTCTCCTGCCCCCCAGTGTTTCGTACTTTGCCTGGTTTATAGAAGGACTCTCCATCAGTGTCATTTGAATGGGTAAAGTCAAGTGAAGTTAAAGAAAGCCTCCAGATTAATACTAAAACAATCTTAACTCTCTGACCTGTGACATCAAGTCCTGTGCTGAAAAGCTGAGTTTGATGATAGCCTTTACCTGTCGCTATGGGAACCTTTCTTCCAAAAGAATCATTATCAACTAGAGTACTTAACCACAATGTGCTTAATCATTGTGCTGATTAGTGTTAATGGGATTTGAGCGGTGGAGAATAAAGATCTTGCTGGAAAAGACCCTCTTATTTTTTTTCTTTTGGAAAGTAGATTACTACTTGCCCACCCCCAAATTTAAACAAAAATAAAACAACCATGGTTTGAATTAACAAACAGTTTGGGAGCTAGGGATGGTGGTGTATTAACAATCAGGTGACTAACTTCCTCTCGGCCCCTAATCAAAGCAAATGTGTTTCCCCTTTACCATCCTCTTTTATCTAGGGGATTTTAATTTTATTTTCTAATATCAATTAGTTTTTTCTTTACAAAATTATATTTATATTTTTGGAGCTGTAACACACTTATATGGCTCAAAATTCAGAAAATACATAAAAATATATGAAGAAAAGTTTCCTTCTTAACCCCCATTCTCAGCTACCCAGGTTTAAGGCTCTGTGGTAAAATATTCAAGAATAATTTATTCTTGAAGTGTGTGTTTCTCTAAAAACACAATGTTTTTCAAAGTAGTCCTTTTTTTTTTAGATGGAGTCTTGCTCTGTCACCCAGGCTAGAGTGCAGTGGTACATTCTTGGCTCACTGCAACCTCTGCCTCCCTGGTTCAAGCGATTCTCCTGCCTCAGCCTCCTGAGTAGCTGGGATTACAGGCACCTGCCACTGCGCCTGGTTAATTTTTGTATTTTTAGTAGAGACAGGATTTCACCATCTTGGCCTGGTTGGCCTCCAACTCCTGACATCGTGATCTACTCACCTTGGCCTCCCAAAGTGCTGGGATTACAGGCGTGAGCCACCGCTCCCGGCCCAAAGTAGTCTTATATTTTCTTTCGACAGAGGAAGAATGTTAATTTTGCCATTAAGTCAATTTTGTGGTAAATTCTTCCCAGGTAGTACATATTTTCTTAACCTGGCCCAAGATCTTATCTACCTAGTTCTAATGATCTCTGAGTCCTCTATCTCAAGTGTCTAGTTAAAGGATCCTTTCTTGTCAATACCTTACCTCACAGATATAATTCAAGACTCAGGAATGAAAATACCAACTTATTTTTCAGATACTTTGCCATTAAGTTTTCCATGACAATACATTTTATAAGTCTTAATTGGGATGCTCAAAGGAGAGATCCAAAGTTTTATCACTGGGATTCAGGGCTGCATCTCAACCCATACAGCAATTCTTACTGTTTCACCCACTTGGTGATCTCACAGTAGCGTCCATGTGGGAGATCACATGATTTCACAGATAAAAAGAGAAAACTCCACAGTGCATGATTGCTTTGATTTTCATTCAGAAGCCAGAGTCCCCAGTTGTCAATGAAGAGTTTGATTTGGACCATATTCATGCACAGCTGGTACAATTCCAGGGAATTTAGTTACCTGAATACTGTTCTGAAGTATATTTAAGGTAACTAATTTGAACATAGCATTAAAATTTCAGAGGAACAGGGAATTGCCATTTGGATACATAGGAAAAAAGTAAATATGCAAATATCAAAACAGCAGAAGTCTTAACCCTCTAAACGCTGTTTGCTTAGTGGCATTTGGCAACTTTGAAAATTTGGGAAAGGAATGGTGGTATCAGTATCATTGAAGTTTCCCCAATGCAGTTTTCAACAACTTGTTCTTAGATCTTTCTTTGCAAGGTCTGAAGTGTTGTTAGTATAATTTGCACTAAAAGTAAGAGAAATTTCCCCCCAAATTTTGTGTTTGGATGGATGGGTGTATATGGTGTGGGGATTTTTGTCTTACTTGTTTCTAGCAAGTTAACCCTCTCCTCCCACTTACTTTTTGGAATTTGTACATAGAAATAAGTCCAGTTTATGAATTTCAAGAGATGATACAGGGAATTCTTTAGGAAACTAGGGAAAGTAGATGAATTAATCGGTAGAAGTGCTAAATTATGACAAGTTCGAACAATGACTTTTATATTTAATTAAAGCAGACTTCTTTAAAAACAGTAATACATGCAGATGAATCTTGCTGAGCTAGAGCTCCATGTCAGATTGTAAGAACTGAAGCACACATAGAGGATGATTAAAAGGTATTAGGATGACATGAAAGGACATCCTGTACCCAGGCAAAGAGCTAGGGAGCTTTTGCCAGTCTGGGGTCAAAAGACAAATTCACACTTATGGAGTGTGATTAATTGCTGCTAATCAGCTATAATGTTTTTGATAATTATGAAATTACGTTAAGAAGCCTTCCTTCTCTGGCTAGTTGGGAGAATGTGGCATAGGAGCTCCATTCTACAGTAACATTCCCTTCCCAGTTTGTATATGCAGTAAGATCCAAATAGCCATCTCCAGGGACCTTCTCTGGGACAGAGGCCTGACACTTCCGGAGCCTGTCAGCTCTGCTCTATGCCTCTGTTCAGGACCAGATTGTGCTGCTAGCCTCCTGAGTGTGGGACAGGACTGGTGGTTAACATTTCATTTACCCTTGCAGATGTTTCTAGAGCAGCAGAGGCCCAGGTACTGTAGAAAGTTTCTGTGTTCTGCAAGCAATGCAGACCTCCAAGATGTGATGATCAGATTACTTTTTTTTTTCTCTCCCCAGAAACTGAATCCACAGTTCTGTTTATCATTCACAGTTTCTTGCCCTGTGCTGAGGACACTGGCTCCCTTACACCTTCTTTCCCTGATCTGTTATATAAAGACTGAGGATCTGTCTTTGTCCTTTATGCTGGGATGTTTTACTTGGTCTTGATCTTGATATTGATCCAACTAACAGAAGCCAGGCTGAATTAACATTCCTCAGAATTGAATGAGAGAAAGGTCACAAAATGGCTAAACACCTGGTCCAGCCCATGCAAAAGTCAGGACATCATGAATTCTATTGTGACAGTGATGCAATTTGATATCCCAAAAGTTTTATTACAAAAAGAACTTTCTTTTAATTCAGTCTTTTAAATGTTTGCTTCAACAAGTATGTAAATATATATTCTGTGTAAAGAACAAGTTACTTTAGAGGAACTGCATCAGATACAGTCGCCATCACCAATGAGCTTACAATCATATAACAGTAATTTAACTTAGAATATGATAAACACTATAAGATATGCCAACATAGTGCTTTTGGGAGGAGGAGAAGAGTCAAAAAGGGAAGAAAGATAATATCTGGTTAGAAGATTAAAGAACGTTTCTTGGAGAAGTAGTTTGAGAAGGGTTTCCAATAATCAGAGATAGTTGAGGTGAGAGTAGTTTGGGAATAGAGATGAATCAATTGATTAAATGTATTTCATGCAGCAAGAGCAGCATTCTCAGTATTAGAGGGGGGATGTTTGTGGAATAAAAAAAAAAAAAAACAGAATGAAAGGGGAATGAAAATGAGTAGCCTGGAGTGGTAGATTAGGGTGATATTGTCTTTCTTTCTTTGCAGAGATGGGGTTTCGTCATGTTGCTCAGGCTGGTCTTGAACTCCTGAGCTCAAGTGATCCTCCCCCTTTGACCTCCCAAAGTCCTGGGATTACAGGTGTGAGCCACTGCGCCCAGCCTAGGGTGATATTTTAATCAGTCTTGAATGCTAGGCTGACGAATTATTCTTAATTATATAAGTAGTATTTGAATGCTTAGGTTAAAAGTAACTCGGTAACATTTTGTAGTTCAGTGAATGGGTCTTGCACATATTTCGTTAAACTTAGCTGGAAGTTTCGTGTTTTTTTCCTATGGCATTGTATTCATGTTATTATAAATGGTATTATTAATTTAATTTCATTTTTCAGTTACTCATTGTAGTATGTAGAAATATCATTGTTTTGTTTTGTTTCATATATTGACTTTGTATGTTGTGACCTGAATACATTCACTTATTTGTTCTATCAACTTTCTTTTTGTATATTTCTTGGGATTTTCTATGTACATAATTGTGTTGTCAATGAAAAAAAGATATTTATTTTTTCCTTTCTAATCTGTTTCTCATTTGTTTCTTTTTCTTGTCTTATTACACTGCCTAGGCCTGCCAAAGTACAATGTTGAATAGAATTGGTAAGAGCAGACATTTTTTTTCTATTCATGCAGGAAAACATTCAGATGTTCACGATTAAGTATGATTTCAGCTAAAAGTTTTTAATAGCTGCCCTTCCTTCAAAAAAAAAAAAAAAAAAGTCTACTCCAAACAGTGTAATGACTAAGAGTTTGAGCTCTGCAGTCAGATGGACCTGGGTTTAGAAGCCATCTTTTGCGGCCGGGCGCGGTGGCTCACGCCTGTAATCCCAGCACTTTGGGAGGCCGAGGCAGGTGGATCATGAGGTCAGGAGATCGAGACCATCCTGGCTAACATGGTGAAATCCCATCTGTATTAAAAATAGAGAAAATTAGCTGGATGTGGTGCCACACGCCTGCAGTCCCAGCTACTCAGGAGGCTGAGGTGGGAGAATCACTTGAACTTGGGAGGCAGAGGTTGCAGTGAGCTGAGATTTCGCCATTGCACTCCAGCCTGGGTGACAGTGAGGCTGTCTCAAAAAAAAAAAAAAAAAGGAAACCACCATCTTTTGCATATTCCAGCTGGGTGATATTGGGCAAGTTACTTTCTGCATCTTAGTTTCCTGTAAAATGAAGATAGTGATAGCACTTAATAGAATTGCTATAAGTATAATGTAATAATGCATGTAAAATAATTAACATATAATTTGCTCAAAAAATGTTAATTATTAACCAGAGTGAGCAGGAAGACTAGGTAAATGAAAATATTAAGTTCCAGAAGAAGACCGGGGGCAGGCAAGTGGAAACATTTTTATGAACAACTATGCTCTTCACCCAGATATCCCCATTTGTTTCAACTTGAGAGTTATTGGGCTAGATCTGGTGGAGGTGGTGGTGAGAAGAGAATGGGTTATGTGTGTGGTCTCATTGTGGAGACACCCATGTGAGTCCCAGGATATGAATGCTCTTTCTGTGGAGATCTCAAGTAGCCTACAGATCTTGATGTGCTCATAGGTATGTGTTGGTCAATTTTTTGAGAAGGCTGCAGAGAGATATTGTTTTTCTCTGTTTCACAAATGGGAGGACTAAGACACATAATCCACAGTGTCTCTTTCAAACTCCCATCATACTAGTGGGGTGAACCAAGTTCTGGAGTCCTGCCAGCTTTGCTCTTTGACTTCAGTAGGTCTTATCTTACATTTTTGCTGTTGTCAGGAGAAGTTGCTGAAAGTCCCTGGAAGATGGCCGAAAGCTTCCTTATTTTCAGATAGGGTCCCTGACTCATCCTGCTTTGATTTGGGGTTTCCAGGGTTGGGGATGGGTTCACACTCATCCTTTCTCTTTTCCTGTTTCTGTAGTGAGTTGTAATATATCTGGTGGCTTCCCAAGGTCAGAGGTATAGAGATGTGATCATGTAACAGGTGACATTTTTTGAGTTTGTGTGATTTTATTTTTATTTTAAATAATTAATTGATATGTGAAACCTGATGAAAGTATGAAACTTTACTCTTTAAGTGTTTGTAGGACAAAGACTGCCAATTATTTTACATGCATTATCTCATTTAATACCCATAACAATTCTATTAAGTGCTATCATTATGTTTATAGAAAATGAAAACACAGAAAGTAGTGCATTTGGGGGTTCTTCCTCTAAATATTTGTTCGTTATTATTACCCCACAGGTCCTTGGCTGGCCATGAATCCCCTGACCTCAAGAAGTAGTCTTTATTTTTTCTTATTCTGAAAGTCTTAGTATTTGTGGCCTACATTATTTATATAACACTTATCATTTAATGCCATACATTGCTAGTTATCCTTTGATGGGCCAGTATCTTATCTCGTTTACCTGGTGGTAAGATCTTTAGGGGCAGTAACTTAAAATATGGTGAAGTTTTAATATTTGATTGCTGGTATTGCCAAGTAAAAGGGGAGCAGTGGGAGCATTTGCTTTCTCTACTGCCCACTTTTTTCCTAGACACATTTCAAGATTCATCAAATGACAGCCCAGGCTAAGGGACAACCATGGAAAGTGCCTTCAGACATTTCAGTGAGGGTGGAATTTTGCTTCCTGATCATGTTTCAGTTCTGTTTTGTTTTTTTTTTCTCAGTAGTCCATAGTTTCTTTATTTTCTTGCAAGTAATTATCCTCTTTTGTTGAGTTTTAGAATTATCTGTAGGTAGTTTTTCTCATGTATGTCAACATTTTGGCTTGTGTTCTTTTTCTGTGTTTTGGTTAGTTGGCATTCTGCAAAATTTACCAGTTTCACTTGCCACCTGAGCTTTTTGGATATTCCTTATTCTGGTCTCTCACTGGAATGCCCAGATGCACTCTTAATCTGGCCTCTTCATGCTTCAGGCTGAATACCTTCAGAGGTAAGAGGTATGACCGGGTGCCTTTTTTGTAGTAAGCTGAGATCACGAATTAGGAGTAGCACCTTTTTGCCTAGTAGACAATTTAGGGGCTTTTGGAGGCCAGTACTGGTTCTTTGATCGCTGGTTTTCATTTCGAAAGGGCGGTGGTGGGAGCCCAATGCTTTCTCCCAATGTTTCTCCTTTGGCATGTTCATTCTTTCACCATTCCCTTGAAATGAGGCATTTTCTGCCATGTCTGCTTGGCTGAAGTATTGGGTAGGGTGTGGCTTCTCCTCCAGCTCCAAGTTGGACACCACCTTGCAGAAGGCTGTGGCACTCAGCGTCCTTGAGTCTCTGAGTCCCTTCCACTGGTGCCTTTGGCCATAGGTATGATCTCAATACAGCACCTTGCCACACTTGCTTAGACCAGCAATAGATTTCTTAAGCACTGCCCCATTGATGCCTCTTTTCTGGAGTAACTTTGTATGGCTTTAGAGAGGAGGGTTTATTTACCAGTCAGGATGGAACAGGTAGTGATTAAGCAGATGATCTGTCATGTCTGAATCTTTGTCTCTGGATGAGAGAAAACAGCAGGGCTGCATCCAGGGCAACTTTTCTAGCATTGTTATTGGTTGATTTGATTTTAGGGGAAAAATAGTGAAAACAAAAATTTTTTCTAAAAAAGAAAGGAGTCTCACACCATGGCAGGATCCAGTTGTCACAGGATGAATCCAAGGCCTGTAAGTGAAGAGTTGCTTTTAAAGGACTCTGAGACTTCCAAAGACAGCCTGTCTGACTGCTTACTGTTGGTTGGTTTCTTTCTCACAGTCTGTTTGTATGGGTTTTACTTCTGACCCTCTCTTACCTGAGGCTTCACCTCTCTCACCTCATCCCACCTGGCTTCCTTCCTTTCTACTTAGGCCTGCTGATAGAATTGCTCTTCTCTGAATGTAACATCCATTCTTCAGCCCCCATTGTCAAGAATCAGGAAAATTTCCAGAAATTTCTAGTATAAAATTCTCAACCCTTTCTTAGACCTTAGGTCTGACAGACCTAGTGGGGAGGTAGGCACAAGCTTGGGATAGGATGAGGGTGGAACCAAATCCAGTAAATCTGGCTAAGTTTCCCTTAGGTTGGATTCTTTTGGACATAACATGGAGTTTTGTTGTTGTTTTTTTTTTCCCAGAAGTCATCTTCCATAATTCCAGGTCTCATTTTCAAAAGGAATGCTTCCTCCAAAAAGGCTAGTAACATTCACTGGTGTCTTAGTAACATATACATTAAGTTGTCTTGGGCAAGTACTGACAGAGATTCCTTTCAGATGGCACCTCCAGAGCTCAGCCCAGGTGATTCAGGCCAATGCTAAGAAAATCCCACCATGTAGAGCCACGTAGTATTACCATCTGGGCAGGGCCAGACACTACCACCTCTGAGAGAAAGGAGAAAGGTCTTTCTGCTGGAAAGAATCTAATTCGTAAGTTGAAGGGAGGCACATGGGTGGCTCCCAGATTGGAAGGGAGCCTTCCGTATTTGTTTCTTACTGTGTAAATTATCTAAGTAGGTTTCCACTGTGTATGGTTTACACTCAGTCAACTGAGAGGGCAAACGGGAGCTGGAGCTGAGACTGGTTCCCTTGGAAGTGCTGTTTTCACCTCTGCCAGGCTTTCCCCTGCTTCACCTATGCCCACATACAATGTGGGCTCTGCACTTCTCCTGTGTGGTGTTACAGCCTCAGGACCTCTGGTGAATGGTCTGCCTTACGTCCAGAACTTGTTTTACAGAAGTAAAAAAAGTTAAAAGCATTGGTTTTAGATTAGTTCTGTAAAGGGAACACCTAAAACTAGTGCATCCTAGGGAGCTCTGTCTAAAAGAAAACATTGAGTTGGTAAAGAGTCCCAGTGGGTTTGATGGGCTTCATTGGGTCAAGGTCATGAACCATATATATATTTTTTAAGTACAACAGTTTACTTTCCTCATGTCTGAAGTTAAATAACAGCCTAATCATTCCAGAGTAGGAGTGAGTGTTCTTATTGTAAGAGGGAGAAAAGGGCGATCGATAGTGCTGCTCTGTCCACATGACTCAGGGAGTAATCCAATGACATAACTCTTCATTCTAGGGTTCAAAGATTACTTTCTGTGGAGGAGTTTGCTACTAACAATGTGGCTTTGGGAGAGGAACCTTATGGTTGGCTTGCAGTTGACCCAGTCAGCCTTAAAAAATGAAGCTGGTTTGTGGATCCTGCCATGGGTTCCTCCAGGAATGCTGTCATAGTGTTTGGTTTTCTGACACACCTCTTTCCCCTCTCCCTTCCTTCTCAGGTCATTCCATCACCATGTCTTCTTTCGACCACTTTGTAGAGGGTACAGTCCCTTAGGGGTTGTCCTTGGTTCTTCTCTCAATTTATGAAATCTGATTTTAAGATTTCATCTGTTCATAGCAGAATGGTTATGACTGCACGCTGGAGCATTTTTTTTAGACAGAGCATTGCTCTGTCACCCAGGCTGGAGTGCAGTGGCAGGATCTCAGCTCACTGCAACCTCCGCCTTCCAGATTCAAGCAATTCTCCTGCCTCAGCCTGGAGCTGACTTTTAAAGGCGAGTCTTTACTCTGTGACTTACTAGCTGGATAACCTGGGGAAAATTAATGAACCTCTTTGTGCCTCAGGTTTCCCAGCTACATTATGGGGCTCACAGTAATACCTACCTCATAGCATTGTGATAAAGATTTGGTGAGTTACTCCACATTAAGTGCTTAGAGAACAGTGCCTTCTTATAGAAAACATTCAATGCAGACTAGCTGCAATTACTGTCATGTCTGTCATTAGTGGAAAGAGAATGACTTTTGATTCAGATGGGTATGTGACTCTGTTCCTGACTGTGTTCCTTACTCACTGTGCAAACTTGGGGAAAGTCCCTTAATTTTTTTGAGTCCCAGTTTCTACCTGCCTATGACAGTTATCAGTTGTCAAAATGGAGTTGCTTAACACAGCAACAGTTAAATGAACACCCAAAATGGAGTTGCTTAACACAGCAACAGTTATTTGTTATAATCTCTTACAGTCCTGGGAATTGAGGGACTCAGCTAGGAGGTTTAGTATCTTTCATGTATTTTAGTCAGATGGTGGCTGAACAGTCAGACAGTTGTTGCGACAAGGTCATTTCAAAGTTTCTTCTCTGACATGTCAGGCAAATAATTCTGGCTGGTTTTCATCTGGGAGTGTAGCCAGGTCTGAGGACCAAGGACCTTGCCTGGGTTTCCTCACAGTACCAAGGCTAGGCCCAGGAATAAGCATCCCAAGGGAGGGCCAGGTAAAAGCTCTATTGTCTCTTAGGGTCTAGCCTCAGAAGTCACATAGCATCACATCCACCACATTCTACTTATTAGAAGAGAGTTACTAAGTAAGACCTGACCAGGTTCAAGGGGAGGAGAATTACACACCACCTTTTGGTGGAAGGAGGGTCAAAGCATTTGTGGACATTACAGTTTGACCTCTGGCACGAATTATTTATATTCCTAACCCATGAAAAATATACTCATCCCTACCCAAAACCTCCCCCCGGCCCCCTGGTCAATGTCTCATCTATTATGGCATTAGGCTCAGGTTCAGGAGCCAGGGTCTCATCGTCTCAGTCAGGTCTGTGTAAACTTGAGATTCCTCAATGCGGTTCCATGAGTACAGCAACTCGAGTACTGCTCCTCTTGATCTGAAGACTGAACTCAAGAGACAAGTTATCTATCCTCTACACCAAATACAACATTGGGATAGATTTGGGATAACTACTACAGATGCTGTTTTAAAAAATTGGTAACACTTACATTTAAAAATGACTCTTTTTATTTTTTTCTTTAGATTTTGAAATAATTTCAGACTTATTATAATACAAGAAAGTTGCAAAAATAGTACAGAGTTCCCAAATACTCTTTGCCTAGCTTCCTCAAATGACACAACATGTAAAATGATCAAAACCAGGACATTAATAGTATGGATGCAATACTATAAGCTAATCTATAGGCCTTATTCAAATTTTGCCAATTGTCTTACTAATGGCCTTTTCCTGGTCCAGGATCCAATCTAGAATCCTACGTCGCATTTAGTTGTCATGTCTCTTTAATTTTCTATCTACAGCAGATGATTCCATTTAGAAAGGAGGGAAACATGAGTCTCTAGTCCCTAGCAGTTTTGAAATCCAGCCTGGAATGTGAGTAGGTCTCAGTCCTATTGCCTGGGAATGGTTCTTCACTGTTTGTTGTTCTACACTATGGTTCCTGGTTCTGTCCTCTGAATTACTCTTTTTCCATAAGATGTAGCCCGAGTTTGCAGCTAAGCAGTTTTCTCAGCCTGCTTCCTACTTATAGATATCCCTTTTCATCCAAGCTGGTGATGTTCCCGCTGGTGTAATAGCCCCCTCCATCCATGCAGGATATGTTCCACCCCCAGGGGATGTGTGAAACCGCAGCTAGTACTAGGCCTTATCCGTACTATGTTTTTCCTACACATACATGCATATGATAAAGTTTAATTTATAAATTAGACACAGTAAGAGATTAACAACAACACATAATAATAAAATAGAACAATTACAACAATATATACTGTAATAAAAGTTATGTGAATGTGGTCTCTCTCTCAAAATATCCTATTGTATAAAACCATGGAAAGTGAAACCATAGATAAGGGGGGACTACTATATACTTCTTTTAAAAAGTGTATGGTTTTTCCAGTGAATCTTATTGGGGTTTACTGCCTTAGACAAAAGCCACACCCACAAATCTTCTTAACATAAGGTCTTCTGTACTTTGAGTTCCCTCTGAGGCTGCAGTGGGATAATACTCTTTAAGATTTGTAGAATTCCTATTATTTAATAGAAAGGATCTGTGAGGCACATTCTTAAGATCTATGGGGAGGCCTGGTGCAGTGGCTCATGCCTGTTGTCCCAGTACCTTGGGAGGCCAAGGCAGGTGAATTGCTTGAACCCAGGAGTTTGAGACCAGCTTGGGCAACATATGGAGACCTCATCTCTACAATTTTTTTTTTTTTAAATATTAGCCAGGCATAGTGGAGCATGCCTGTTGTCTCAGCTACTTTGGAGGCTGAGGCAGGAGAATCACTTGAGTCTGGGAGGTTGAGGCTGCAGTGAGCTGTGATTGCACCACTGCACTCTAGGCTGGGGGACAGAGTGAAACCCTGTCTGAAAAACAAAAACAAAAAAGACCCACGAAAGGACTTTTGTTTGTCTCAAACATTCTTTGAGACATTGCCTTTGATCTTTCCGAGGTCTTAACAAAAGATATAATTCAAAAAGTCTCAAACTGAGCTTAGTATCTTCTTGCCATACCCTGTTATGTTTAGGACACTCCTATCTTAAATAACAGCATTTATCTAGTCTTCCAAGCTGTTAGAAATGTCAAAATCATCTTTGAGTCTTTTCTCACTCTCATCCCCTGTATAGAGGACATTGACAAGTCATGACAGTTTTTACTACTGCAAAGTCTCCCCAATCCAATTCTTTTCATTCATGATACTCTAGTTGGAACTTTTATTTTCTTTCTTTTCTTTTTTTTTTTTTTAAAGATGAGATCTTACTGTGTTGCCCAGGCTGGAGTACAGTGGCTGTTCACAGGTGTGATAATAGCATACTACAGCTTGGAACTCCTGGGCTCGAGCAATCCTCCCACCTCAACCTCCCAAGTATCTGGGACTACAGCCATGTGCCACTGTGCCTGGCTTCTAGTGGGATACTTATATCTCACCTAGCCTGCCTTAGTAGCTGTAAATGGAGTTCTCTAGTTTCAGAGTCTCTGTTCTCTTCTATTATCTATTGCTAGGATTCACTTTCTAAAACAGAGTAATTATCTCTTCCCAACCCAAAAATCTTCAATAGCTTCCTATTTCCTGTGGCATAAAGAGAAACTTCTTCACAGGGCGTGCAAGACTTTCCACAATTTGGCTCCCACCTATCTGTGATCCTTAGTCCACTCTTCCACATTCACTCTTTGCCATAGCTAAAATTATCTACTTGACAATTTCAAACAAATTTTACATTTGTATCCTTTAGTGCTTTTGCTTATTCTGTTTCCTTGGCTTAGTATGCCTTTCCATTTCCTCTTCTCAGTCAGTTTCTTGCCTCCTCTTCCTTCTGGGCTTAGCTCAGATTCCACTTCTCCTCAAAGCTTTTTGTGATCCCCTCAGTCAGAATGAATCATGGCCTCCTGTGTTTCTGTAGTAGCTCATTGCTCTTCTGTAAATATAAAGGCCTAGTCTATCACTTGGCATAGTCAGATGGGGGAGGAGGGCAAGTGTGTGTGCGGTCCTCCAAACTGTGAGCTTCCTGAGTGCAAGATGGAGCTGCAGCAAAAGACGTATCTTCTTTATCTTTTTGTGCCTTATTTAAGTTAACTAACAACTGCTGGGTGACTTGAAGAGCGTGACCTCAGGATTTTATCTTGGGATTAAAACTGGCCATTGGGAATAAGTGCCTGGCTCATGGAAGGAAATTGACCTTAGGTATGTATATATTGGTAGAAATATGAAGGCAGTAAATTGAGACAGTCACTTTAGAAAAAAAGCCAAATCTCTGATATGTGAATTTGAGTCTGTGTTTTATTAGCTTCTATGGGAAGCACCTTGAAAAGGTTATTCAGGATTGGAGAATATGGCTGTTTTTTATACCACTGTATCCCGATCAACTTCATGGTACTTGGTGCATAATAGGAGCTCAATAAACATTAACTGAGGGAAAAATTAGTGAAAAAACAATTTCTTCTGTGTGACTCTGCAGTGTACCTGCATGTGCCATACACAAGGAACATAGCCAGGAAAGCTGGTTCAAAATCAAGGCTTATGTATCATAAGTGATTTATCCAGGGCCTTCTTGATACTTAGAGCCTTCTGCTGTGCTACAGAGATGGCAGATATGTGCACAGGAAGACTGTTGAAAATGAATGGCAGAATTGCAGTCTGAATCCGGCAAGCAGAAGTGACAGCAGCTGCTTTTAGGTGGCCCAGAGGAGTGTTGGGCTATGTGTGTTTAGTTGAGGAAGAGGAGACTAATCAGGCCTTGTCAGGGGTTTGTTTTGTTTTGAAATAATGAAAGTCCTTCCTGGAAATCAGCTTCCCTGGGTTCAGTCTCAGTCCACTGCTTTCTGTATGGCCTTGAGCAGGTTGTACTTACATTCTGGGCTTTTGTTTTCAGCAAACTGTAGTTTCTTCTTCAGCTGTGAGAGCTTGTGAAGAGAGTGTTTGAGCCTATTAGGTAAGTGGCATAAAAATAGCCTCGAAATATAGAGACTGCATGGGTTTAGAGTTTTTCTTTGAAAAGTTTAGCAAAATCCTGGGTTGAGAGACAATCTAGATGTCTCAAATGTTGAATTTCTTTCTTGAAGCTGGACTTCCCCTGCATTTCCTTCTGAGTCTCAAACCCGAGCAGCTTCCATAAGTCTGTGATTGTGATAATTGGATGGGAGGGGTTAGGGCAATTTAGGAAGATAATGGGGCCCTGACCTCCTCCTGCCTTTGAAATCCACAAAAGAGGGAACATGGGGGAAATGATGAAGAGTTGATCAAAAAATGAGGATCGTCCCTCCCAAATTAGGACAACTGGCTTGGTGATAAAATTGTTTTACTCTGGCCGGGCGCGGTGGCTCATGCCTGTAATCCCAGCACTCTGGGAGGCCGAGGCGGGCGGATCACGAGGTCAGGAGATCGAGACCATCCTGGCTAACACAGTAGAAACCCCGTCTCTATTAAAAAATACAAACAATTAGCCGGGCGTGGTGGCGGGCACCTGTAGTCCCAGCTACTCAGGAGGCTGAGGCAGGAGAGTGGTGTGAACCTGGGAGGCGGAGCTTGCAGTGAACCAAGATTGCACCACTGTACTCCAGCCTGGGCTACAGAGCGAGACTCCGTCTCAAAAAAAAAAAAAAAGAAAGAAAAAAGAAAAAATTGTTTAACTCCGTTACTAACCCTCAGGACCAGGTACTATGAAAAAAATAAAACTATGACTTTGGGCATCTCTCTCCATGCAGTGAGGATAGTGTAACCTCTTCCCTCTGCCCTGCCCAGCTGGGTTCCTCTAGGGTAGTCTCAGGAGTCTTGGGGGAGAGAGCCTGTTGCTGGATTCCAGAGAAGGGGTGGATTCAGTTGACAGGTCTCTCAGGGGATGTCAGTTTTACATCTGTTTGACCTTTGGCTTGTCCTTGGAGGTCCTGTGCCTTCCTGTTTTTGGGAGGGTCAGCTCAAGGTGACCTCTCTGCACTCCATAGATAGGAGACTTGGCCTGCTTGGTCTCTTTAATATTCCTGAGAAACCAATTTTGCTACAGGGCTGGGCGAACCATATGGCAACCTAAATTACAGAGATTGTTGGCGTTTGTCAACAGTAAGAACAGGCTTTTTGGCTATAGCAAATCCCCCAGGTAGGGTTTCCACACCATCTGTGATCACAGCATACAGGATCAGCTAGGTGGGTGTGCAGTCCCATTCTCTCCACTTCCTGACTCCAAAAGGAAGTAAGAGGCAAGTTCAAAATCAAATATTGGTTAAGGGATTTTTTAAGCTCCTTGATTGGTATTTTCTTTGAAGGATGCAAAGGAGGTCTAGTAATCATGTATCTTGATCTTGAGAGGTTTACAGTCCATTTGGGGATATCAAACTCACATGAATCAGTAGCAAGTGACATAAAGCAAAATATAATAATTGCAAAAAGGTAAAATAGACTATAGGATTCAGAGAATGAGAAGATAAATTAAGACTGGAAATTTTCTAGTACAGAGTTAGGACTGGAGGTTAGCCTTGAATAAATAGATTTGGGGGATTTAGGCAGATAGCGGATAGGGTGCTAGGCCAAAAGGACAATGTCAGCAGAGGTAGAAACAAGCAGTTGTCTTTACAGGACCACAAGGAGATTAGCATGTTTGGGGTAGAGATATAGGGGAGATAAGATTAGGAAAGGAGGGCAGGACCAGATTAAAGAGGATCTGTAGAGACAGACAAAGCAATTTGGACTTGGTTCTGGAGGTGATAGGTTGCTATTGTAGGTATTAGAGCAGAGATATGATAGAAAGAGAGGAATGTTTTCAAATACTTTGTTTACACAATTCATATTGGACTGGAGTTGGGTAGAGATGCATGTTCTGGAGATCAAGGAGGGGGTTATAAAGTCCTAGAAGCCATGAAAACTGGGGGAAGAGGCAGGTAAACTAGGCAGTATCTTTCATGAATCTGTGAGACTTGGTGATAAGCTGAGTAGCAGGCATTGAGGAGAAAAAAGAGTCAAGGTTTTGATCTTGGAAAGCTGGGAAGAATAGTAGCACCATTAACAAAAATGGATAAATTATGAGGAAAAGCAATTTTAAGAAGGAAAATGATGCATTTGGCAGCTATTTTATTTACTTAGCAAATACTTATGTGACACAATATGTACTTGGCACTGTTCTAAACACTTTGTAAATGTTAACTCATTTTAGTTCCCATAATAATCATATAAAATAAATAGTGTTAGTATCATCTTTATTACAAAGGGGAAAACTCAAGTATAAAGAGGTTAATAATTTTCCCAAGATCACAAAGCTATAATAGCAGAGCCAGGATTCTGAACCCAGGCAATTTGTGCTAGACTCCCTCTTGTTGATAGGAGACTAAGCAGAAATATGGTAGGTAGTAGATCACATGTTTGTTGGATGCTTTCTTTGTGCAGAGCCCTTTGCATGAAAGGTAAAGATGAGTACAACGTGGACATAGCATTAAAAAGCTTGTAAAGGGCTAATGAGGAAATGGCAAATGGTGAAATCATAAGGGTACTGAATCATGTGCTGTAAGAGACAGTAGCACATTAGGAAGGAGAGAGGGGGCCGGGCGCGGTGGCTCAAGCCTGTAATCCCAGCACTTTGGGAGGCCGAGACGGGCGGATCACAAGGTCAGGAGATCGAGACCATCCTGGCTAACACGGCGAAACCCCGTCTCTACTAAAAACACAAAAAATTAGCCGGGCGAGGTGGCGGCACCTGTGGTCCCAGCTACTCGGGAGGCTGAGGCAGGAGAATGGCATAAACCCGGGAGGCGGAGCTTGCAGTGAGCTGAGATCTGGCCACTGCACTCCAGCCTGGGCGACAGAGCGAGACTCCGTCTCAAAAAAAAAAAAAAAAAGGAAGGAGAGAGGGAGGACAAATATGTATTTAGGAATATCAGAAAAGACTTCCAGGAAGAGATGGAATTATTGCTAGACCCTGAAAGATGGGTCAAATTGGATTTTGGTAGTGGGTAGTAGGGGAAGGTCATTCTTGGTAGACATAAAAGCTTGAAGAAAGTTAAAACATGTTTTGGGACCAGCACACTATACAATGCCTAGCTCAGTACCTAGTTCTGCAAACCTGAACTAGGATGGCAGGTGGTTCTAGTTAGGCTGCAGCATAAAGTATGAGTTGGAGAAACAGTAAGAGAGAGGGCTGGGACTGCCTTGAGAGAAAGCAGGAGCCTAAGTGAGAGGATTGGACTGGAGATGTAGAATTGGAAGTCCAGGCAAACAAATAAGGAAGGGATTGTTGATTCTGTAAGGGCAGAGGACTCCTGGAGGTCTGACTGCAGGAAGGAAGTTGCTGAGGGCTGGGGATGGAGCCTTCTTTTATGCATGCAGATATCTAAGCTCTTCTTCAGGATAAACTTAATGTTCCCTACCAGAAAGGCTTGTTAGCTTGTGTCATGCGTTGTGTTCCTCTCTGAGGCTGGGAGACCACTTCTGGCTCTCTACCTTTGCTCTTCAGAGGTCTCCCTGCCACCAGAGGTGAATCAAGTTCTCATTGTCCTTGTTGCCTGTGTATTCAGGAATCCCATGGCCCTTCTGTCTGAACTCAAGAAGGCATTAATAAAATACTAGGCCATGCTCATGTTGTTGTTGCAGAGGTGATATTTTATTGAATCCTGAGTTCTTTGTGTAGTATGACATGAATGTGCTGAGATTGCTGTCTCTTAGGTCATGGACAGTGACATCCGGGGCATAGGAAAATTATGGTCCATTCCAGTATCCCATACCCACCTTAGGCCTTAAAGGACCATTCCTAGCAAAACAGTGGTGAGTAGAAGCAGAACTTCAAAATTCAGAGGTCAGGCATTACTTACGGAATTTTTCACTGGACATGCTGAAATAGTCCTAACCTCAGACTTTGTCTCATAAAACAGAAAGTACAGATCTAGCATACAGAGAGAGAAAGATGTCAGTTTAAACTCCATTTGTCACTTACTGGCTCTGTGACCTTGGGACAACTGACCTTTTTGAGCCTGTTTTGTTAACTGTAAAATAGGGCTAATGATATTTGCTTTTCTTACCTACCAGGGATATTGTGAGGGTCAGCAGATGATGTCTGTGGAAGTGCTTTAAGATTGCCAAGTGCTGTATGAAAGTATGCTGTTGTTATTATCACAACTGCGAACCAGTTTGCTCGCTCAAAAATTAATGCTCTGAGAGTGCCTTTTGCATAACCTACTCACAGTCCTTCTGCCAAGGACTTAAAGGGCAAGGCCACAGAATAGGAGTTTGAGACACGGGATAGAGTATTTCTTCTGGCAGGCATGTCCTACTTCATTGGCTCCGAGAAGTACTCACTCTACCCTCCCCCCCGTGCATGAACATCTCTGAAATTTGTCTGTGCTTTATAAATGATGGCATAGAGGATGTGATGACATAAACTTAACTCTTTTCTGAGGCAGTTGGGCTACGTATGCAAACTTTCTTTTTTTCTTTTTTCTACATGAAAAGCTATTTTTTTCTCAACTTTTGCTTGGAGAAGATCTTGCTGAAATGCAGTGGTGCATTTGCTGCTTCAGTAAGTGTAAGACTCTGTCTTTGAGCATCATTCAGTGTGTCCTGGTCATTTTGCACAGATCTCTGGAAGGAGAAGGTTAGCTTGAACATATATGTCTGGATCTTGGGACATATCTTGCTATTGATTAGAAAATCCCTAATGACATTTTGGCATCATTCCTTTTCCTTTTAAAAGTGGAAGGTGAGATGCATTTTGGTTAACAGTTTATGTTATGTTGGGTTTGACTGTATTGGGCTCTGAAGTGTTAGAAGTTGAGGAGCTGGGTCTCATACCTCTGTCCTGGAAATCCATAACATAAACCCTCCAAAGTGGCAGGACAAGAAATCAGCTATTCACAAAGCTTTTCTTTAGGATGAATTAACCAAAGAAGTGTGTACTTGTTTCTTTTTACTTTTTGAAAGTGCTTCTGATTTGACTACTACAAATCCAGAGCTGCTTACTTAGTACCAATTCTTATTGTTTCAGTCTCTTACTGATTCTTTGGGTGTGGACTTTCCACCTTTTGAGCTGAATAGCAAGGAGACTTCTGAACCACTAACCCTCTGTCCTCTTGCCGTACATTCAGAGTATACAGATGGAAATTTTTAAATTAAGAATATAAATCACAGCTGGGCATGGTGGCTTATGCCTGTAATTGCAGCACTTTGGGAGGCTGAGGCAGATGGACATCTGAGGTCAGGAGTTCGAGACCAGCCTGGCAGACATGGTGAAACCCTGTCTATATTAAAAATGCCAAAAATTAGCCGGGCGTGGAGGCAGGTGCCTGTAATCCCGGTTGCTTGGGAGGTGAGGCAGTTGAATTGTTTTAACCCAGGAGGCAGAGGTTGCAGTGAGCCAAAATTGTGCCCCTTAGAGGGGTAAGAAAGAGACGCTCACATTTATTGAGCATGTACTTCTATAGACATTACTTATTTGAGTCTCACAACAACCTAGGGAGGTGGGCCCTCCCTTTCCAATTTTACATCTAAGAACCTGAGGCTCAAAACAATTAGGAGAGTTCCAGGCTTGTCATAGGAGTTATAATTGAGCTAATTTGAACTTATACTTTCTTAAAAAATCATTTTTAAGGCTAGCCAAGGGAAGCAGTGGCATGGAGAAGGGATAAAGAACTCTGTAACTGGTTGTGATCCATTCGTTGTAAACACCACTGCACTCAGACCGTCCTGAACCCATACTTTCTAGGAAGAGCCAGTCTGAAAACAAAGAGGACTGATAAGGGGATTATTTGCTCTTATGAATTACCCAGTTGTTCCCTCCTGTCTAATGTGGAGGCTCAAGAGATGATTGGACTTGGTTCTTTGAAGGGTTCTGTGGTTTCTTTCCTTGTCCCCAACCCTGGGGTTATGGAGTGACAAAGGCCCCCCGGTTGGAAGTGGGCTGTGTTTTTCAGCCTCTGATTGGCCGTTTTGTGGCCCCTGCTTCCAGTGGCTCCTGATTCAGGTCAATGCTGCTTGGTGCCCTAGAAATAACCGGGTTTCTAGCCCAGCATGACTCCCTTGAGCCCTTGGGCCTGCTAGGGCAGCACTGGCAGCACCTCTCCCCAGAGCTGTGTTTATTTGTCTTATGTCATTTGCTTATTTTAGGCAGCATGCTAAGTGTTAGTTATCACCTCCCCATGATTCCCTGACTTTTCTTCTCCTTCTGTCTTCCCCTGTGCTTTGGGAACTTTGGATAATAGGGACCTAGGAGGCAGCATTCTAAGTAGGGTCCCTCTACATTTCTTCTGCATTCAAAATTCAGCTTTTCTGCTGATTTTCCCTTGAGGATGAGCTTTTGTTAGAAACACTGGCACTGTAAATGAGTATCTCCTCTGTGGTCCAAGAAACGAGTGCCTCAAAGGTTTGAAAAGAGAGCACGCTTCAGGAGCAGGACCTGGATTGGGGATGGTGGTGTTGGTCTGGATCTGCAGGAGTCAAGCGCTGACCTATGATTTGGCAGCATCTGTTTTGGTCGCCTGCTTCCTTGTCACCTTGGCATGCACTTGTTGTCCTCTTAAATCTCTATGTATTAATGCTGTTTTTGCAGTTGGGCTAAGAGATGCTGATGAATTCTCATCCTAGAATCAAGTGCCACAGCTATGAGACAGTAAATTGGAGAAACTGCCCTTGATTCCAGGCTTTGGGAGCTATCAGTTAGGTGGCTGGGCAATGACGTGGGTGGCATTTCACTATGGACTACAGCATTAAATCAGATCCTGTTCTGTCAGGCGGCAAGGCTGTTCCTCCCTTCTCCTCTTCTAAAGTTACCATACGAAGGAGTGGTGAGGCAGCTTTTCCCTACTAACACACCCATCCCTCGTCTGCAGGCTGGCACATTGAGACCTCTCTTCTACTTCATTGCCGTTTTCAATCACTTCCCCACATTTGACCTGGTTATGCCGGGCCATCTCCCAGAGATCCTATCACATGACCTGTGGATAGCTCAGCTTGCAGCAGCTCCCATTTTACCTTGTTCTGACTCAGGAGTTTTGCAGAGAATGGACTGTAGTTTTCTACTGGGGTCAAGATAGGGCCTGTAGAGGTTGTTTGCTTCCTGTGATCTCCATTGCCCACCAAGAACACATGGACTTGTAGATTTTGAGGTTTTTCGTGGGAAAATTGGCAGAGCTAACTTTATGACTTTGCATGTTTGGAGGGATGAATGTAAACTGACCTTTATACTTATCAGTCCTCTATTCCTCCCCTCTGATGCAACAGATGTCCGTAGTCTGAGGCCAGTCCTCTCACTATGTCCTGTGGTCCATCCCTTCTCACCTTCTTAGGAGCCTAACACCACTGACTTTTCCTTCTCTCTACTGCACATTCACTCTCTTCATCTCTACTGAGTCCTTTCTATTCATCCTTCATCATACTCACGTCTCTCCCATCTTAAATTACCACCTATCTTTCTCTTCCCTTTCACAACCAATCTTCTTGAAAGAACAGTCCGTACCTCTTGTCTCTATAACATGACCTCTTCTCTTCTCACATGCATTTGTCTGCTTTCCAATCTCTGACTCCATCGAAACTGCTCTAAGTGAACTTCTAGTTCCTGACCCTAATGTAAAATGTTTCATTCCGCATATTATTTCACCTGTCAGCACTTTGATGCTGTTGGCTAATCCTGACTTTTTGAAATGTACTGTTCCCTTGGCTTCCATTATGTCACCTCCTTAGTTGTCCTCCTTTCTCTCTGAGGGTTCCTTCCATTCTCTGTTTTTTAGCTCTTTCCTGTCTACCCAATTTTAAAATATGGTGTCCAACTACAGAGTTGTTGGAGAGTTCTGTAGTTGGAGACCTTTTCACTTCAGATTCATATATTCATCTTCTAACTCATCTTCTGTACCTGATATCTCATAGATATCACAAACTGGACATGTCCCAGTGAAGCTCTCACCCCCTTTCCAAACTTGGCCCTCTAACAGGGTTCCCTCATCTAACCACTTAGGTTGCACTTTGTGCTCCCTTCTTTCTTACCCACTCCCCACATCTTATCAGTTTTACCTCCTAAATCTTTCTGGAGTCTATCTGCTTTTTACTAACATCACCCATGTCAATACTGATCATCTTTCATCTGTTTTACTGTAGTTGTTTCATAACTGGTCTTTTTGTATTGACTTGTGCTCTTGGAGTTCATTCTCCACATAGTGAGCTTTTAAAAACCCAAGACCAATCACATTTAAGTCTGCCACTCCTACTCTGCTCCAGTCTCTTTAGCATATATTACAACCAAACCCTCATGTGGCCTCCAAGGTCCTGTGTGATCTCACCTGTGCTGACTTCATCAGCAACATGTCTGCCCCCTGCTCCACACTCCGCCCTTGGCCACGCCAGCTTTGCCGTGAGATGTCTGCTCTGCAGGCCAGTTGTACGTGTTCTTCCCTCTCTCTGATATGCTCTTCCTCCTCCTCACCTAGTTCACTAGTCTCTGTCCTTCCAAGCTCAGCTCAGATGTTACTTCCTTAAGGAGGTTTTTCTAGAGTCCCAGACAAGGCCATAGATATGCTACATCTGTTCACATAGTGCCACTATCACTTCCACGTCTTTCTAACTCTTATTCATGGTAGTAACTGAAAAATCATTTGATGTCTCCCTATAAAACTCCTGAGGACAGAGACTGTTCTGTCATACTCATTGCTGTATACCAGCCCTAGCACAATGCCTGGCACATAGTTGACAATAGGATATGTTTAATTTTATGAATGAATGACAGCTGAACTGAGGAGGAGAGAGTCAAGATGGATGTTCAGGCAAGTGTATTGCAGACAATGCTGTGTTCCCAAACTATTGATTTAGAGAGGTCAATAATAGTTCAGTTTTATTAGAATCATATAGTTAGATTATCTGGTCCAAAATTTTAGTTTCAAATATGAGAAAACTAAGGCCCTGAGAGTGAAATCATTTGCCCCAAGGTTATAGAATTAGACAGTAGCAGAGTTATAACTCCTCTCCCCGACTTCCAGATTCACACAAGCTCTCCTGCACCACCACCCCTTCTGCCTCTCCTACAGGTGACAATCTCTATGTTCTCCAGTTGAAAGCAGGGCTCTGGAGTCAGGAAGGCCTGTTGCTTCCTCCCTAACTTGAGGGTGTGGCAAGTAGGAGCCAGCCTATCCCATAACCTCGGCATAAGGAGCCATTTTACTCCCTTCCTCCCCAGTGTCGAATGAATGATGGGCTACAAAGGTGTCTGAGCCAATGCCAGCCATACCTATTGAGATGTGGCGCCTTGAAAGAAAAACACAAGGGATGTGTTTGTTGAAGTAACTTGATTTTCCAGTCTCTGGGTTACTAGAATTTGGGGCCTGGAAACCTGACTAACAGCTAAAGCGTCTGGGAGCCTGTTTTGCATCTGTTACTTTTTGAGATCAACATGTGCCCACCTGGACACCCTACCTGTGCAGTCAGATGGTGAAGCCTTGGTTAAAGCCTGCAGGGAAGCCCTCCCTGAGTGAGGCATCCCTTCCTCCATTGTGTTTACTGGACCACTTCATTCTAGTACTTGAGAATTATATCCTGAAAGATCCAGAAATGGAAAGCCTCCAGGCTGGGAGTGGCCATGGAGGAAACAGGATACTTACATGTGAACCCTAGAATGCTGGCACCGCACAAATCCAGTCTACCTCATTCATTTTCAGGTTTTTTTCTTTTAATTAACCAACATTTATGGAATCTCCATTAATGTCTTGGGTACTGGGGACACAAAGATGAATAAGTCACATCCCTGCCCCTGGGACACTCACAGTCTAGTGATAAATAGACCATTTATTTCTCCATTTACTCATGTATAAGATATTTTGTAGGCATCTATTATGTGCTAGGCATTACATTGGGCTTATCCATTCATTGAATAATATTTGAGTTCCTCCTATATATTGGGACTTCTTCCAGGTGCTTGGAATATTGAGAAGACAGAAATCTCTGCCCTCATGGAATTTGCTTTCTGGTAGTGAGAGACCAATAATATACATAATAAGTAAGCAAATTAAATAATATTTAGAAAGTTATAAATATTATAAGAAAAGAGAATGGAGGGAGGTAATGGGAGTGCAGAGGGGTGGATTGCAATTTTAAATAGAGTGGTTATGGTAGACCTAAATCACAATGTGACATTAGAGCAGAGAATGGAAGGAGGTAAGGGAGCTAGGCAGGTAGATATCATGGTGAAAGGAATTTTAGGCAGAGGGAGTTCTCCCTAAGGTGGAAGCATGCCTGGCATGTTTGGGGAATAGCAAAAAGGCCCATATGGCTACAGTAGAATGAGCTGAGTTTAGAGCAGCAATGGTGCCAGATCATATAGGACCTTGTGGGCCTTTGTGAAGACTTGGCCTTTTATTTCAGTGTAAAAAGGATCCGCTGG
This sequence comes from Macaca fascicularis, assembly GCF_037993035.2. Taxonomy (NCBI): domain Eukaryota; kingdom Metazoa; phylum Chordata; class Mammalia; order Primates; family Cercopithecidae; genus Macaca; species Macaca fascicularis. The sequence goes on along the minus strand of NC_088380.1, from coordinate 146,501,886 downwards.
AGGTTTGAGCAGAGAAGTAATATAATTTGACTTATTTGAAAGGGATCACAAAGTGTGCTATGTTGAGAATAGACATTTAGGAGCAAGGGTGAAAGCAGGGAAACCAGTTAGGTAGCCACTGAAGAAATCTGGTGAGAGATGGTGGTGACTTGGTGTATTGTGGTTGCGAAAGAGGGGATGAGAAGAGGCTGGATTGTAGATATTTTTAAAAGATAAAGCCCAAAAGACTTCCTGATAGATAAAATGTAGAGTGAGACTGAAAAGAAGGAGTAAAAAAATGAATCCAAGCCGGGCGCTGTGGCTCGTACCTGTAATCCTGGCACTTTGGGAGGCTGAGACGGGCAAATCGCTTGAGCTCAGGAGTTCGAGATCAGCTTGGGCAACATGGCAAAACCCCATCTCTACAAAACATACAAAAATTAGCTGGGCATGGTGGTGCATGCCTGTAATTATAGCTACTTGAGAGACTGAGGCACGAGAAATTCTTGAACCCAGGAGGCAGAAGTTGCTGTGAACCGAGATTACACTACTATACTCTAGCCTGGGCAACAGAGCAAGACTCTGTCTCAGGAAAAAAAAAAAAAAAATACAAACTTTTTGACCTGAGTGACTGGAAACATGATATCGCCATTGAGATGGGAAGAGTGTGAGTGGATCAAATTTTGGAGGCAATTAAGGGGTTTGGTTTTGGATAGTGTGGGTGTGTTAAGTGGAGAGTAAGATAGGGGCTGGAGATATAAATATGGAAATCAACAGCATATAGGTGGTATTAAAAGCTATAAAAGTAGTTGAGATCACCAAAGGAATGAACATAGGTAGAGCAGAAAAGAAGAGCAAGGACTTGAGCCCTAGACACTACAATATTAAAGGGTTAGGGGGAAGAGGAGAAGCTAGAAAAGACGATTGAGAAAAAGTGACTAGTGGGGTAGGAAGAAAACCAAGAGAATGTGGTGACCTGGAAGACGAGTGAAGAATGTTCACCAAGTAGAAGAGAGAGGTTGACTGGTTCCAGTGCTGCTGATGGGTCAGGTTAGATGAGTACTCACCTCATTAATCAATGGATTTGGCAATGTGGATGCCATTGGGGATCTTGACAAAAACAGTTTTGGTGCAGTGATGGGGCTTAAAGCTTCATGTAAGTAGATTTACCAGAGAATGGAAGGGAAGAGAAGGAATTTATTGCAAGTTTGCTACAAAGGGGAACAAAGGAGTAGGGTGATAGCTGTTAGGGGAAATTGAATCTGGAAGAGTTTTAATTTTATTATTTTTTACTGTGGTAAAATACACATAACATAAAGTTTACCATTTTAACCATTTTAAGTGTGCAGTTCAGTGGCATTAAGTGCATTCACATTATTGTGCAACCATCACCACCATTCATCTCCAGAACTTTTTTGTCTTTCTAAACTGAAACTCTGTTATTATTTTTTAATATAGAAGTAACATATGCTTATATGCTGGTAGGGATGAGCCAGTTGAGAGAAGGCAATTAATGGTGTGGGAAGGTGAAGGGAGATTGTTGAAATGCTTTCTTAGAGTAGGTGAAGAGTGGGATCTGGCACACAAGTAGAGGGATTGGCTCTGGGATCATGGATAATTCATCTACAGTAGCAGGAGAGAAGGCAGAATTCTGTATATGGCTGCGGACAGATGCATATATGTTGTGGTGGGAGTAAGTGGAAATTCTCTTCTGATTGTTTCAATTTTCTCAGTAAAGTAGGAAACAAGGTCAACAGCTGAGAGTATGAGGGAGGAGTTGTTCGAAGTTTGAGGAGAAAGAGGGTGTGAAGTAGTCATCTAGGAGAGTAGGTGGGTGAATAGAATAAACTAGGGAGGTACAGTATGATTGTCAGGCACATTAAGGGCTCATCTTTGGCTCATGGATATGAATTTAAAGTGAGACCAGTCTAGGTGATTATGTGTATTTCTTCAGCTACATTCAGTTGCGTGGGCGCAGGTACTGGGTTGGATTTAACTAGAATTGTGGTTTTGCCAAGTGAAGAAATAAAATTATTATAAAAATTGATCATGAACGAATGGAAGAAAGAAAGAAAGAGAAGGGAAGAAAGAATATCATATTTACTGTGAAAATCAGTAAAAAGGTGGTAGTATCAATGAATTTAAATCCCGTTAAGATAAAAGAATTGCTGGAGTCCAAACAGTAGAGGGTGTAAGCTGGAAGGTAGGAGTTGGTGGGTGGAGAATAGGATGCATGCATTTGATATCATGGAAGCATTACATTCCTTGGTAATAACAAGGTGATGGGTAGAGATGACTCTCAAGTATGAATGAGCATGAGAGTCAGTGGGTAGAATGAGGTGGAGCACAAGATGATTAGAGAAGAAGAGTTCAAGGAACTGAGAAGACAGGGTATTGGAATGACCACTTGGGAGTACAATGAAATTTCTGAAAGTTAAGACAGAATTACTTTGTGTACATAGTGAATGACAGATGTGTGCCCTGCCCTCAAAGAGCTTACAATCCTGCCCAGAAGATAAGCAAGTCAGAAGCATTTGGCATGATGGCATAAGTGCTGTGATTGGAAAAGTACAAGGTAAGGGGGAGCACAAATGAAGGATACCTAAACCCCGCCTTGGGCGTTGAATAGTCTTTCTGAAGGAAAAAGATTTGAGTTGGGATTTTGAAGAACAAGTCAAAGTTAATGAGGTAAAAAGAGAAGGAAAAGTACTTCAGAAAGGGGGAACAGTATGTGCAAAGGGATAAAGATGAGACTGGGACACACTGAAGTAACTGAAAGGAGATTAATTGCCCCAGGTGCCATGGGCAGTGGTGGAAGATAAGTTTGGGAAAGTGAGCTGAATTGGATCATCATATAGGGCCTTGGGGGCTATATTAAGGAGTATGAATTCATCCCATGTGCAGTGGGAGAGGTATAGATGGACTAAGGGAGAAGAGAGTATTAAGAAATGCTTAATAGATGAATGATTTTTGAGTTGGGTCCTCTTATTAGTTATTTGTGGCAGCACAACAAATTACCCCAAAATGTAGTGGGTTAAAACAACAAACATTTATTTTCTCATAGTTTCTATCAGTCAGAAATCCAGATGTGAGTCCTCCAGTCTAGGGACTTTCACAAGGCTACAAATAAGGTGTCAGCCAGGGAAGCAGTCATCTCAGGTCCAACAGAGGTCTTTCAGACTCATTCATGTGGCCATTGGCAGGCTTCGGGTCCTCGATGGCTGTTGGCCAGAGATATCAGTTCCCTGCCACATGGATCTCACTGTAGAGCAGTTCATGATATGGCAGCTGACTTCCCTAAGAGCAAGTGAGGGAGAGAGAGAGAGAAAAGGTGGGAGGAGGGAGGTCACAGTCTCTTTGTAGTAACCCAATCACAGAACTGACCTCCCATCACTTTTGTTGTATTCTGTTAATTCTGAGTGAGTCGGTAGGTTCAGCCCATACTCAGGGAAAGTATTGCACAGGGGCAGGAGTACTAGGCGATAAGATCATTGGAGTCCATCTCAGAGGCTGCCTACCATAATCCCGAAGGAATATTAAGGAGTTATCAGGCAGGGATGAAGAACCACTTAGAGAAAGGTGGCACAGAGTTTTAAGGAAGAGGCTATGACATGGGAAGTAACCTGAGGGCACCAAATGTACTATGTGTCCAATGTGGCAAAAGATGCTATTGCTAAGATATAAGATAGGCTGTGGCCAGATTGTTAAAAGTCTTATAGGCTATGCTGAAAAGTTTAGTCTTTACTCTTTATAACAAGATAAGATCATCTGAAGGTTTATATAAGAAAGCGACCTGTTTAGTTTTTGGCCTCTGATAGCTGTATGCGGGACAAACAGGAGTGGGAGGGAGCCAGGAGAACCCTCTATGGTAGGATCTAAAAACTGCCAATGGAGAGATGACCAGGGCCTGCACCAAGGCAAGGCAGTAGGCATTATGAAGGGAGGCCAGATTCAAAGAATGTTTGAACAATTGTTAACAAGTCTTAGAGAGCCTGTGGGGTGCACGGATGTGTCCGATGCTTTCCAAGTTCTTCACCTGGATCACTGAGGGTTCTGGCTATAAGTAAAGGTACCTAATACAGCATGAGGAAGACACTGTCCCTTGTGGATGGGAGGGGGACTCAGTCCTAACATATGTCATCTTCACCTGTGACCTTAAGGAGTATTTAGTTCAAAGCATATTTTCTGTCCTGGTTTTTTTTAAGACTTTATTTTTCTAAGAGAAATTTTAGATTCACAGCAAAATTGAGAGGAAGCACAGAGATATCCCATATACCCCCTGCCCCCCACCACATATACAGCCTCCCAATTATCAATTGTTGTTGTTACAATTGATAAACCTACAATTGATAAGTTACAATTACTGTTGTTAAAATTGATAAGCCTACAATGACACACCATTATCACCCAAAGTCTATTCTTTACATTAGGGTTCACTCTCAGTGTTGTGCATTCTATGCGCTTCAACAGGTGTATAAGAACCTGTATTCATTATACTATCATACAGAATTTTTTTTTTTTTTTGAGACTGAGTCTCACTGTATCACCCAGGCTGGAGTGCAGTGATGCAATGTTGGCTCACTGCAACCTCCACCTCCTGGGTTCAAGCGATTCTCATGTCTCAGTCTCCCAAGTAGCTGGGATTATAGGCACCTGCCACCATGCCCATCTAATTTTTGTATTTTTAGTAGAGATGGGGTTTCACCATGTTGGCCAGACTAGTCTTGAACTGCTGACCTGAAATGATCTGCCCGCCTTGGCCTCTCAGAGTGTTGGGATTACAGGTGTGAGCCACTGTGCCCAGCCTCATGCAGAAATTTTTGACTGCTGTAAAAATCCTCTATGCTCCACCCATTCAGTCCTCTCTCCCCTCAACCCCTGGCAACCACTGATCTTTTTATTGTCTTCATAGTTTGGCCTTTTCCAGAATGTCATATAGTTGGAATGATGTAATATGTAACCTTTTCTGATTGGCTTCCTTCATTTAGTAACATGCATTTAAGTTTCCTCTATGTCTTTTCATGGGTTGATAGCTCATTTATTTTTAGTGCTGAATAATATTCCATTGTCTGGATGTACCACAATTTATTTATTCATTTACCTACTGAAGGACATCTTGGTTACTTCCAAATTTTGGCAGGTATGAATAAACACTGACAACACCAAAAGCTGACAAGGATGTGGAACATCCTCTCTTTCATTGTTGGTGGGAATGCAAAATGGTACACTCACTTTGGAAGACAGTTTGGCAGTTTCTTACAAAATTAAACTTACTCTTACCATAAGATCAAGCAATTTCATTCTTTGGTATTTTCCCAAAGGAGTTGAAAACTTATGTTTACATAAAAACCTGCAGAAGGATGTTTATAGAAGCTTTATTCATAATTGTCAAAGCATTTTTAAAAGTGCCTCCTGTACGTAGAATCCCATTTAGAATATTATGGGTAACATAGAGTATAAAGGCCCACTCTTGAAAGGCTGTCCGCTTAGCTCTAGGTAAGAAGAGATCTGGTTCTTAGATTTAGGACACTGACTCTGAGGCCACTTTCAATTGGACGCAAGGCAGTGAGAGACTCCGTGTGTTCCAGCTCTGCAGCAGCAGCAGAGGCAACCACAATCTGAGATGCTGCTGATTTCTTCTGTGGGGCTTTGAAAAGCAAATGAATCTTCACAGTATGCTGAGCTTCTACTTTATTGATGATGCAGCTAAGGGGAGTTTGTGGTGCCATTTTGCCAGGATCTTTTGGGGAAAGCATGGGATCAGATTGTGGGATGAGTGCTAAATGACTCCTAAGTGCCAGAAATAATGGTTACTGAATATGCACTAGTGCTATGTCATTGTTTTGCTGTGTAATTGTTTTGCTATCTTGCTCAGTCCTTGCAACAACCCTGGGAGGTTGGTTCTATTGCTATAATCCCATTTTTCATATGGGGAACTAAGACTCAGAGAGGTTAAGTAACTTGCTCAAGGCCACACAGTAAGTAGCAGAGATATGCCTGTCTGATTTCTGAGCCTATATCCTAACCACAGTACTATACCTCCTTGTTTCATGCGTTTATTTTTTTGAACTCACCAGTTGAGTCTCTGGTCATATCATTTGTTGCTTATTTCTCCCCAACTGCTAGGGATAAATAAGCATTCTCTTATATTCTGGGTTTTTAAGTTGGCATTTAATGCTGACCCATCTGGAATTCATTGCAGTGTATATACATTTCATTTGGTTTTAGTTTTTCTCTTTTGGTCACAAGCCAAATTTAGAATCTCCCAGCTAGCTCAGGTAAAGATGAGCTCACTGTAGGGAAACTTGGTTTGGTAAGGAGTAAGAGATCGCTAAGCAATCCCAGAAGTGGGCCTATAATAATAGGACTAGACCTTAGAGAGAGTAGATCAGACCCAAATGACCATTGCCTAGTTCTGTTTCTGGCACATAATAGGTGCTCAATAAATATTTGTTGAATAAATGCAGCAAGCAGTTGTGTGGTCAGCTATCCAATAAAAGGGGCCAGCAACAGCCCCAGTGGAACCAGAGCCCTTTTGTTTGGCTGGATTAAGGTTTACTAGGCTACTTGAAGGATGCGGCAGTAGCTATACTAGAGCTTCACATCTGTTGTGGAATAGATCTTTGATTTCCCCATGCATCTTCCGCATAGACTCTGAACTTATCCTCAGTGGCTGCAGTAAAATGGGACATATGGATGTCAGGCTGCCCATGGGAACACATTACTGTGTGGTGCTCACCACATCTGTTCTCATGTGAAATGACACTAGAGAGTGACAGCTTCCTACTACAGGACTGACAGCTGTGGGTGTGACAGTATTAGACTTCCTGGTGACAGAGATGCTATAAGGAATAGAGAGCATGGAAGATCTGGATTCAGGTATTGGCTTCGCCATAGCTGTGTGAGTTGGGCCTGATCCTTGGCTTCCCTAGGACTTGGTTTCCTGATCTGTTAAGGGACAAGGTTTGGGCCAAGGTTCTTTCCAGCACTTGAGTCCTATGAGTTGCTAAGTTGGGCCCAAGGTCACAGGGAAAACGAAATGCTGGCATCATACCTGTCTTCCCTTGAAACCCCTGGATAAGTCCAAGCAAGTGGCCCCCTTTGATGGAAGAGAGTTTCCAAAAGCAGAAAGAATCTCAGGGGTTGGGTGGAGCTCTTCCTTTTTCTCCTACCCTAAAGATACTTGGAACTGAAGTCTAAAATGGTCACCCAGGACTAGTAGGGTGCTGGAGGTAAAGATGCAGAGGGAGAATGTGCAGACAGGCCTGCGGCTCCTGAGTCCAGCTGGTGTTGCCTGTCGGTACACACTCCCCACCTGCAACCTCCAGCTCCTGGCTCATCTCCTCTTTCTGAGCTCTTGATCCTAAGCTGTGTTCTGTTTGTGTCTGTTATGGCTCTGGAGTGAAATGAGCAATTTCTTTTTCTCCAGTTGGAAGCTGAAGGCTGCTTAATATAAGTAATAAAGTCCTCAGTGCTTTGTCCCCTGGGGTCTGTTAACTGCCTGTTTGAAGCAGAAGGCACTACAGCTTGCACAGGATGTGAAGCAGGTTGGAGGTTCCTGTATCTTTGAGCCACCTGAGCTTAAGTCCAGTTTCTTTCTGCTAGAGCAGAGTTACTCAACAGTGGCACTATTAGCATTTTGAGCCAAATGATTCTTTGTTACGGGGTACTATCTTGGGCACTGTAGGATGTTTAGTAGCATCCTTGGCCTCTCCACTAGATGCCAGTAGCATCCTCCTTCCCCCGTTACCACAAACAAAAATGTCTAAACATGGCAATTGTCCCTGTGGGACAAAATCATCCCGGTTAAGGACTACTGTTCTAGAGTTACCACTGCACACATTTAGGCAGCTTGTGTGATGAGCTAGGCTTTTGAGAATGGTGGTCTTTATTTTTGATTTCACTTCTGACTCACGGAAGACCCTAGGGCAGGTTAATGAGCCTCTCTATAATGGGGACTATGGATTTTCCTTGTTTGAAAAGTAACGTTTGTTGGAGAAAATATAGAAGCAACAGAGAAGTATAAAGAAGAAAAATTTAAAGGATCTGTTGGCATCTCAACCACCAAGAGATAATCAGTATTAAGGTGTATTTTCTTCTTGCATCTTTTCCTGGCGTGTCTCTCTTCTCTCCCACCATACTCATACTCCAAATCAGGATCATATTTTAATATTCGGCAAACTGTTCTTACAAAATATGATTTTTAATGGATGCATATTAGACAATCTTATGAATGCCCCATATTTATTTAATCAACTTTCAGTTGTAGAACATTATTATAACCGATTTTCGGACTACTAGAGATAACACTGAATGACAACTTTGTACATTAATCTTTGTGTGCATCTCTGATTTCCTTAGGTTAATAATTTTGGGGTGAAAGGATAAGAACGTTTTTAAGGCTTTTGATACATGTTATCAAGTTGCCCTCCAGAATGGTTATGCCATTTGACATTAGCAGTGTAGGAGAGAGCCAAATCGGGGCAATCTGTCCTTAAAAGCTCTCTTTGATAGCTCAGGCTTCTACCGAAACTGAACAATCACCATTTTGTTTATAATACTGCACAAGAGCCCTACAAAGCACAGTGGTGGTCTGCTTTCATGTTACAGCTGGGCAGAACATGTACTGATCACAGTGAGTGACAGATAGCACATTTTAGTATTATTGACAGAAATGAGACCGAACACTGGAAGACCCTCAGCAGGTCAAGCCATGAGTTAATGCTTTCTTTTGCCCCAGGAATGGGGCAACATGTGCTAATGGCCCCTTCCTAACTGGTCTTCTGACGGGAGCACTGATTTTTCAGAGCCTTTGACCTAGACGTCTTTGGTATCTAGTTTTCTAGAGTAGGAATCCAGTGGCCTTTGTAGAAGGCATAGAGGATCACATCTAAGGTGAAGTTAGCTGGAAGGAGCTATTTCTAGTGTCAGTGCATCCCTCCCTGCACCCTTCCCTGAACCCTACCCCCTCCTATGCATTTCCCCAAGCTCCAAGATGCATTCTAGGCACTCTTGGCAAATGACATGAGCTTAGACATGAGCTTGAGATGCCTGAGGAGCTGGGGCTAGACTGGGCAACAAAGTGGACACGTGGTAGCTGAGATATTGGCTCCATGCAGTCCTGGACATGACTTTGATGGCCCTGCAGAGAATTTGATGACCACAAGCACTCTTGCCATGGCTATCTCTGTCCATGAGTATATTCATTGTGGGGATTGGAAAGTATACAGAGGCTGGCAGTGATGCAGCTAGAGAGACAGGTTGTGAGACCAAAAGTTTGCTTCCTTCTTGTGGAGGCAGACACTGTCAGACAGAAGCATAGTGCTGTGAGTAGAAGCATGACCAGTCTACGTTCATAATGCTGGGGAGGAGGATCAGTGTTGGTTTTGCCACGCTGCTGAGGCGTGAGAGTATGGGGAAGCACCAGCTTCTAGTCCCTGACCACCTTTCTCTGGCAGTGGAACTGAGAGTAGAGGTCTCTGGTAAACTGACAGATGTCATTAATGGCAATGTCAGACCTATTATCAGGTCCTTTGATGTTCACAGGAGGAGCTCTTATATATGGGAAGACAGATACTTAAAGTTTTGGGGCTTTCCCTTTCAAATCCTCACTTTTGACCCCAGGGAGCTCAAGACCTAATAGACATTTTTTAGGGGAGGTGGGGAAATCCACCCAATTCTACATCCCCTAAGAAGATGTCAGGTTCATTCTGTTTTACAGGTGAAGCCAAGGGAAAGATGTTAAGTTACAGAATGGTGTTTAATCAATGGTAGATTTAATATAATCTTTCTTTTTAAACATTTTTTAGAATTAATTTTAGATTCACAGAAAAGCTGCAAAAAATAGCACAGAGAGTTTCTGTACAAACCTTACCCAATTTCCCTAATGTTATCACCTTACATAACCATAGTACAATGATCAAAACTAGGAATTAATATTAGTACAATTCTATTAACTAGGCTATAAGCCTTATTTGAATTTCACAAGTTTTCTATTTGTGTCCTTTCTGTTCCATGAGCCTACCTAGGATCCCATGTTGCATTTAGTCATTATTCCTCCTTTGTCTCTTCTAATTTGTAATAATTTTTCAGTTTTTCCCTGCCTTCCATGATCTTGACACTTTTGACGAGTGTTGATTAGTTATTTTGGAGAATATACTGTACCTCAGTTTGAGTTTGTCTAATGTTTTCTCATTATTGAAGTGAACTTATGCCTTTTTGGTGAGATTAATTCAGAAATGATGCTGTATCTTTCCCAGGGCATCTTACTGGTGACAATAATCTTGAACACGTGGTTAGGTGGTATCTGCTGAATTTCTCCACTGTAACTATCTTACCCTTTAAAAAATATCTTGGAGGACATACTTTAAGACTGTGCAGATCCTTTTTCTCTTCCAACTTTGGCCACTAATTTTAGCACCCATTGGTAGGTCCTGTCTGCAAAAGTTGTTTGTGGTGTTTGCCTAATGGTGGTTTTCTACTGCCCAAGTACCGTCTACATTGATTAATTGTAGAATACTGTATTGATAGAGCTAGAGAATGATCTTAATAAGACATATCATTCCTTGATGAAGTCTTTACTCAAGAGCAATAGCTGTTTCTAAAATATGATCTGTTTATTTCATACCTGTGTGTATTAGTTTCCTACTAGCACTCACAGAAAATTTGTAAAAATAATACAAAAGGTTCCTGTATACTCACTCACCCAACTTTCCCTAATATTAACATATTACAGAACCACAGTATAATTATCAAAAATAGAAAATTACTTAGTTTATTTAAAGGCCATTAAAATAACTAGGCAAGAGATAATGGTGGCTTGGGCAAGTAGCTAATTTGGGAGGTGATGTGAAGTTGATTCTGGATGTATGTTGAAGGTAGGACTTACAGGATTTGTGAAAGAATTGAATGTGGAGTAAGAGAAGAAAGGAGGAATCCAGGATGGTTTCAAGATTTTTGACTTGAGCAACTGATCTTGCTGTTTTTTGAATTAGGAGAAGACTACAGATGGCATCCAGGGAATTTTTTACTCTAGTGACGAACTCCCCTTTTTAACCACAGTGCTGAAAAAATTACAACAAATTGCTACAATTTAGTGGCTTAAAGCAACCCAGATTCATCATCTTACAATTCTGGAGGTCAGAAATCCAAAATCAGTCTTAGTGGGCTCAAATCAAGGTGCTGGCAAGACTGTGTTCCTTCTGGAGGCTCTATGGGAGAATTTGTTTTCTTGCCTTTTCCAGCTCTTAGAGGTCACCTGCATTCCTTGGCTCCATTTTTCATCTTCAAAACCAGCAGTGTAGTGTCTTCCAACCCCTGTCTCTCTGACTCTAATCCTCCTACCTCCCTCCTACAAGGAAACTTGTGATTACAGTGGGCCCACTCAGATAATCCAGTATCCTTAATTTAATCACATCTGCAATGTCCTTTTTGCCCTGTAAGGTAAAATACTTACAGGTTCCAGGAATTATGAGATGAACATATTGGGGAGGGGAGCATTGTTCTGACTACCACGCTCTGCATCTCTTTCTATCTCTGTATGATTACATCTTGTTTTATTTGCATTTCTTTAGTCAGGACTCCCACTGATGAAGTAGCAGCTTGTCTTGAGCATGGTTTTTCTGATCAATGATCTATATTGGTCAAGTTATGAAGAAGCACGTTTAGTACCTCTTGTGTTGCCAGGCACTGTAGCTAAAAAGGAGAATTTGTCAGTTGATGGGAAAAAAAATTGCCTGAATATCTCTTGTAATCTTCCCCAGTTCAAAAAATGTTAAGACCAGTTATTCAGGTCAAAAATCTTGGAGCCATCTGGGATTCTCCTCTTCTTTCACTCTGCATCCAATCCTTTTACAAATCCTGTACATTCTACCTTCAACATACATCCAGAATCCAACTAGTTCTCATCACCTCCCCAATTATCCACTCGGTCCAAGACACCATTATCTCTTGCGTAGTTGTTTTAATAGCCTTCAAATTGGTCTCTCTGCTTCCACCCTTGCCCCTCTTCAGTCTATTCTGAACACAGCAATCTGACCGACAAATAAAAAAAGCTCATGTGATTCTCCTGCTGTAAACCTCAGAGAGCTTTCTTTCTCACCCAGAATTGATGACTGAAGGGTCACTTGCATGTTTTGGTCTGTGACCTCTCTGACTCCGGCTCCTACCTTCTCCCTTCAGTTCTGCTTTCTCCGACTTGGCCCTTATTGTTATTTTCTGAAACTGTCAGACATGTTCCTGTCTCCAGCTTTTGGCATTTATTGTTCACTCTACTTGGAATATGCTTAACCTAAAAATCTGTGTGGCTCGTTTCCTCACTTCTTTCACCCATTCAAATTCTGCCTTTTCAAGGAGGATTTCCCAGCTATCCTATCTAAAATTGCAACCCTATAACCCTCCCAACCCTACTCTGTTTTATTTTTCACCTCAGCTCTTATCATTATCTGACATCGTATTTACCAACTTTTCTTATGAATGATGTTTACCTCTTTCCACTAGAATTGTAGACTCCAAGAGGACAAAAATTTTTGTCTTTTTTCCCCTGTCACAGCTCTAATATTTATTTATTTACTTTATTATTATTATTTTTTGAGACAGGGTCTTTCTCTGCCACCCAGGCTGGAGTACAGTGGCATGATCATGGTTCACTGTAGCCTTGACCTCCCAGACTCAAGTGACCCTCCTACCACAGCCTCCTGAGTAGCTGGGAACACAGGCTCATGCCACCATGCCCGGCTAATATTTTTATTTTTTGTAGAGACAGGGGTCTCCCTATGTTGCCCAGGCTGGTCTCACACTCGTGGGCTCAAGGAACCCTCCCACTTTGGTCTTCCAAAGTGCTGGGATTACAGGCCTGAGCCACTATGTCTGGCCTCCTTAATTATTTTAATTTTAATTTTAAAAATTTACTATTTTAGAGACAGGATCTCACTCTGACACCAAGGTTGGAGTGCAGGGATCATAGCTAATTGCAGCCTCAAAGTCCTGGGCTTAAGCGATCCTACAGCCTCAGCCTCTCAAGTAGCCAAGACTCCAGGTACACGGCACTATGTCTGGCCTTTTTTTTTTTTTTTTTTTTGGTAGAGATAAGGTCTTGCTATTTTGCCCAGGCTGGTCTTGAACTCCTGGCCTCAAGGGATCCTCCCGCCTTGCCCTGCCAAAGTGCTGGGATTATACACATGAGCCATCAAGCCCAGCTCACATCTCTACTATTTAGAATAGTGCTTGGCAAATAGCAAGTACTCAATAATTATTTGTGGAATGAATTATATCTGCTTTTATAATTGGGCTATATATTTATCAGTTGCTTCCTGAGGCATATAAGGTACAATGCTATATGTTTTGGAGGATAAAAGATAAGTTAAGACATGACCTGTATTTTCAAATTGCTTATAATTTGGTTAGGGTATGAGATACCCATGTGTGAAAAGAAAACGAATGTTATCACCATCATAAGCTGTAGGTGTGTATTAAATACTCTCAAGTATAGGGCACCGTGGTAGGTAGTAAGGACAAACAAATATGCCAGAAACTATTTCTTCTTTCAAGCTTTTTTAGGCTAGTTATGAGGACACAAAGGAAAACAAGCTCTACCCGACTGCATGAGCCAAGTGCCAAATAAATGGTATGGATACCGATGGGAGATCAGAGGGAGAGGAGTCCAGCAGCAGGCTTCGTGTCACAGGTCTTTTCTGAACTAGGTCTGGAAAATCCAGGGAACTCTGAGAGGTCTGATGTAGCTAGAATATGGGGCGTGAGGGTGGAGAAAAGGCAGAAGACAAGGCTATCAAAGTAGGTCACAGAGAGATCGAGAAGGACCTTGAGTCCTATGTTACAGTTTTATGTCATTCTGTAGGTGGTAAGGAGCCACTGAAGTTTTTGAAGAGGGGGGATTGAAACCATCACATCTGATGTTGACAGAGATGGATTAGAATGGATTAAAGCTAGGGAGAGCAGTTAGGAAGTTCCTATAGGAATGCAGGGAAAAGATGATAAAGGCCTGAAGTACATCAGAAGCTGTAAAAAAGGAAAGAAGTAAAAAATAAATGGATTGGAGAGAGAATTTGAAGGGAGAGTCAGTACATCTAGGTGAGTAATGACAAGTGGGGTAAGAGAACGATTAATTGAAGATGATGCTGAGGCTTCTGCCTTGGGTGATGGGTGGAACAGAGAAAGAAGAGTAGGGCTGGGTGTTGGGGTAAGCAGGAGCAGGGAAGGAGGAGGTGATGTTAGTAGAGATGAGGAGGTCCATGTTAATCATGGGGTAGAGTCTGCCTTTCACCTTCTCCAGTCCCCTGGTGCCTGGCTTATATAATTTGTATGGCTGCTGGGCCAGGAGGGACTGAGTCTGTCCCCAGGGCTGACTCCTGATGCTCCAGGTGAGAGCTGCTCCTCCCACTGCTTTCAGCTTCCAGAGTAATACTGCAGACAAAGCCAATCCTGGCTGCAGCGGGAGGAGGTGTGGTGCCTGGGGAACATTTTCGAGGGCTCCGAAGAGAGCCAGCCGACAGAGAGCAGGAAGGAGGCATGCAATGCCTGAGAGCCAAGTTCAGCTCAGCTCTATTTTGGGTGACAACATTTACAATGTTCCTTCACCCAGAATCATTCCGCCTGCCTGCCCGCCTTCGGTGTTTCCAGCTGATGGATTCTCACTCCTACTTAACAACTGGCTTGGTTCAGGGGCCCCCTGGCTCACCGACTGCTGCCCTTCAGTCCTCTCCCTGTTTGGCAGGATGCCTAAGTCCCTGGGGTGGCCAGAGTGCTAAGCCTGGTCCTCCATGCCTCTGCGGCAGGGAAAGCTGGAAGGGTAGTGCAGAAGCTTGAGGAAGGGAGGGGTGGTACTGCTAAATGCCAGAGTTCAAGCACAGAGGTGTGTAGGCAATAGACTCGCAGTTCTGTGCTTCACTTCCTCTGAAAGACCAAGTTTTAAGGGAGACGATGCCTGATAATGATAATATTTTGTGTTTCCACATATCTTGTCTGAGAACCTCCAGACACAAGATCTAGATTCTGCTGTTGTCTCAGATTACCCCATTAACTGAATCCGTGGGCATTTATAGGTCATTTTTAGGGCTCTGTGGATATCATAGTGTAGAAGAGACCAATGTTGTTTTTTATAATTAAAAACCTAAGAGTATTACACATTCATTGTAGAAAATGCACTTTGGGAGGCCGAGGAGGGTGGATCACGAGGTCAGGAGATCGAGACCATCCTGGCTAACACAGTGAAACCCTATCTCTACTAAAAATACAAAAAATTAGCCGGGTGTGGTCGTGGGCGCCTGTAGTCCTAGCTACTCGGGAGGCTGAGGCAGGAGAATGGCGTGAACCCGGGAAGCGGAGTTTGCAGTGAGCCGAGATCGCGCCACTGCACTCCAGCCTGGGCGACAGAGCGAGACTCCATCTCAATAAATAAATAAATAAATAAATAAATAAATAAATAAAAAATGCATAAAAGTATACAGAAAAGAATAAAAATAACCCATAATCCCATCACTTAGTGAGAGCTCTAATAGTTTGATGTTTCTTCCTGCTTGTTTTCCCCTGAGCATGTCATGTGTGTGTTTGTGTGTGGCACACATGCATGTCAGATTTCCCCAGGCTCCCTCTGGGTGGGTATAGATTGGGGCACCCACCCTCAGCACTGAAATGTTCTCACCCAGAGTGCATTTCCCATATAGTCTGGATAATTTCCCTCCTGTGATTCTCCTTGGATAATTTCTCTCCTGTGATTCTCCTCTTTCAAAAGTGAAACGATGCTCCTTGAAAAGACTGTTCTTCCAGGAGGGACCGATGTTTGGTGGAGCTCAGCATGGAACACTGCACAGTGGGGAAAATGAGACTGAAGCTGTACTATAATCGTTCTTCTTGAGCAATGATTCCAAAGTGCTACCAAGTACGAACAGAGAATGTCTGGTCCCTTCTCTCATTCCATGAGGGTTGCCGGATAGGGTAATGCAGGCCAGGTTTGCCATTGAGTGAATAACTGGACCTGGTGGATTAATGAGGAGCCTGGTGCATTATGGAGAAAACTTTTCAGAGCAACTTGGCATCCCTTGAGAAAAGATGCCAGGTCACCATAGAACTTCCAACCAGTTTGTAAGCACCAGATTCTCTACTGATATTTTGGGTTGGATTCACCAGAAAGCAGAATCTAATGCAAGAATCGGGTGCAGATAGTTTTTAGAGGTAATTGCAGGAAGCGGGAATGAGGAAACAGCATAAGGGGAATGAGGCAGGGATAGAGGATAAGCTGACATTAGGGTGTATTATTAAGGTTCCTACTGTGTGCAGTGGGGACTCAGTTGCACCAGAACTTCATGAGAATGACACAGAATGCCTCATGGAGTTGTCTGCTTGAAGGATGAGGTACTCCAGCTAGCTTCTGTCCCCCACTGGCTAAGCCTTGTCCTTAGGACAGTGAAGTCCCTAGAGGGTTGTGTGTTTGAGGTGCGACTTTCGAGCAGGAAGTGGATCTGACCACGCATAGGACAGCTGTGCTGAAAGAGGAGGTGGGCCAAGGGGCTTGTGATACAGGGATCAGAGTCTTCTGCTATAATCTAGAAAATTTAGAAGGCTTCTTGGTTTCACTGATTCAAGCAAGTTTTTTCCCTTGTCTTAACTCTTCTTCCTATCTTCCCCTATTCCTATAATTCTCTAGTCTTACCCATATTTCAAGTAACAGTATGGTTCTTTGCCTTGGATGGTAGATAGTGTTTGTTTGTTTATTTGTTTTCAGCCAATTGCAACATTCTGACTCATAATTCTAAGCTCATAATGTTTTCAGACTCGTCAGGAGCAAGCATTGGGCATCTTGAGCACTGACATTCTCTACTTTGGGTGACTAGAGTTCTGTACTTCTTTCCACATCACTAGTAGAGACCAAACTTGGAGAATTCGAGGGAATGAGAAGAGCAGAAGGCGTGAGGCAGGCCATCTTCAGCTGTAGCCCCATGGCTAGATTGGGTCCCAGTTTGGAAGTGGAGCAGATCTTGTGTGGCTTTGGTCTGGGGTTGATCTGCCAGTAGATGCGAACACAGGCTTCCTGAGTACACTTGAGATGGTCACATGGCCGGCCCTCCAGGGCTTTCTTGGCCTTGGGTGGGTCTGGATATACAAATGTTGACCATAACAGAGGCATTTTTGCAGCCTTCTGGGGTTTTGTTCAGAACAGTGTTCTGACCTCCTCTTTTGTGGGGAGTATTGGGATTGGTCTTTCATCTTTCCAGGGTAGAAACTAGAGGCCCAAAGAAGTTAAGTGATTTACCCAAGATGGTGTCATTTTTCACTGGTAACAGAGAGAATTAGAACCAAGGCCTCCTGACTTCTAATCTAGAGTCTTTGACTTTTGACTCTACACCTCCACTCCCACCCCTTCCCACCAACGTAGAAACAGGGTATTTTTGTTCTTTGTTCTATCTCTCACTTTGGACTCCTAGCCAGATTATAACTCTGTGAAGGGAGGACCCAGGTCCCACATACCCCACTCCTCTGAGCCCAGGTCTAGCCAGAGCAAGTGTTTAACAAAAGCTTCCTAATTTACCTAGAGGGGCAATCCTCAGGGCAACTGGCTCCTCCCCTGCTGGAATCCTGACCCATGACCATCCCTTAGTTCCAAGCTCCGTGGAGAGGGGAACCATGTCCATCTGTGATAGACCTCAGCCTATAGGCAGCAGGCTGGGAAGTTTTACCTTCTTGATAAGCAGGATTCGCATACTGGCTGTTCCCAGGAATTTGCTTCATTCTAGGGCCCATTGAGGGCTAAGTGAGGGTGTCCTCACTGACTCCTGAGCCCTTGGCCCTGGGAGCTGGTTTCTATCTATTTCTGCTATTTGCCAGATGATGCCCCATACAGCAGAGTCAGCTCTGCCATGTCTGTCCTTAGTCTAGGATTGGGCAGTGGTTTCTTCCCTTAACCTTTGGGGGCAGACCTGTATTGCTGACCTTTGCTCTTCCCTCTTTCACTAAAGAGCATATAAAGTACTGTTTGAAGATAAAGGCAGCTTACTACTTAACCCCTTAGAGCCAGCGCTCGCAGACCATGTATCAGATGGTCTTCATAAGATTATTCCAGTTATTCCTGCTGCTCTTTGAGTTATAGTCAGAATTTTGATTGTTTAGGGCCAAAGAGATGAGGCTGGGTCAAAGGCAGAGTGCTGAGCTTTAGTAGTGCCTCTGGGTGGGTAAAGGAAGGGTGGGTTTTTTTCTGGTTCCTCTTTCCCAGTGACTACCCATTAGTCTTAATTAAAATTGCAGGATTTCTCCTCCATGTTCCCCTCAAGCTTTTATTTTTATTTCTATTTTTATTTATTTATTTTGTGTGTGAGACAGGATCTCAGTCTGGTTGCCCAGGCTGGTGTGCAATGGTGCGATCTTGGCTCACTGCAGCCTCGACCTCCCAAGCTCAGGTGATCCCTCCACCTCAGCTTCCTGAGTAGCTGGGACTACAGGCATGGGTGCCACCATGCCCAGCTAACTTTTTGTATTTTTAGTAGAGACAGGGTTTCACTATGTTACCCAGGCTGGTCTTGAACTCCTGGACTCAAGCAATCTGCTCCCTCACCCCTGTCGGCTTCCCAGAATGCTGGGATTATAGGCTTGAGCCACCACATCCGGCCACCCCCTCAGTCTTTTAAATGAAATGATTTAACGAACATTTGAGAGCTAATTACATGTGCCATCATTTTGGGACTAAAAGAGGTAATTGATGTGATCTCTGCCTTCAAGGGTCTTATGGTATACTTGGAGAGACAAGGGGCATATGTGGCAAAGACCACACTAGACAGGTGTGAAGGGCAGGCCTGTTAAGCAAGGCATCAGAGTACTTGGGAGAGAGAAAGCACTTTGGATGGATCTGGTTAAGAGAAGCTTTCTTGGAAGAAATGAGATTTCAGGTCCCTGAAGGTACGTGTTTTCTTTACAACAAGTTTACGGGTATCTCTCTTTGTGGTAAGACTTTATTGCATTCAACAATGACAACAATGTAAGGATCCTGGAGACAAGGTTATTTTGTTCCTAGATGTTCATTATAATATTGTTCATAATAGCCAAAGATTAGGAACAACTTAAGTATCCAGTGATGAGGCATTGGTTAACTAGACTATGGTCTCCCGTATTCCCCGTATTGCGGAATATTTTGTAGCCATCACGCATCATTTTTGCAGAAGTTTTTTTATCGACATCAAAGAATTTTCACAATAGGTTGTTCACTGAAAAAAATCAGGTTCCAAAGTAGTATGTACAGTATGAGTCCATTTATATTTGTTAACATAGTAACAAACTAAAACATAGCTTCTTAAAATCTTCTTTTTGCTTACTCATTTTCTGATTTTTGCTACGTGTGCATTAACTTGTAAATAAAATAACTTTCTGTGCATATTCATTCGAGGATGAAATAAATAAATAACTTTCTGATGTTTTCCCTTCTTTTCTTTCTTTTTTCTTTTTTTAGAGACAAGGTCTTGCTCTGTCACCCAGGCTGGAGTACAGTTGTGTGATCATAGCTCATGGTAGCCTGAAATTCCTTGACTCAAGCCATTCTCCTATTTCAGCCTCCTGAGTAGCTAGGACTACAAGCACATGCCACCATGCATGGCTAATTTTTATTTTTTGTGTGTAGAAATAGAGTCTTGCTCTATTGCCCAGGTTGGTCTTGAACTCTTGGCCTCCATAGATCCTCCCTCCTCAACCTCCCAAAGCACTGGGCTTACAGGTGTAAGTCACCATGCCCAGCCCTCCTTTTTTTCAATAAGAGAGTTGGAATGCCCCATAATACCTGTAGGTGGACAAGTCCAGTGGAGTCACATGTCCCTTATTTTGTGGGAAATATTGCCCACAGCTCACTCTGGTCCTCACTTTCTGAAGACAAGTTGGCTTGCTTGAGATAGGATATACTGGGGAGCCTGCCCACTCCTGGTCTAAAGAGCAATGCCTGGGAGGAAGCCTCTAAGTGCTTCTTCCTTCTAGTTGTGGGAACCTGCATATTTCCCCGGAATGCAGCATCTGGGGCTAAACTGCCCGTCTGCATCTGTGGCAGCTCTATTTTTTTAAAACCCACTTTCTTCGTACTTTGCATTTTAGTCAGGAAATCGCTGCTGCCCACTGTCTACCTAATTAGAGTACCAGGAAGAAAAAGGTGCTTTTGCCATTCTGAGCCTCTCTGGGAAAAGGTTATGAGACAAGAGTGATAGAATTCATCTTCTTGCGTTAGTGGTGGGGGGCAGGGTCTCTGTTCCCTGAAAAGCTTATTCAGATGACCTATTTGGTCTAGACTCTGTCTGTCTCAGCAATAGCTGTCATCTGAATGTCACTTTAGAAGGTTTGGGTGCTTCCTTTTCCTTCTCTTTCAGCAGGTTTAAGGTTAATGTGTACTATATTACAATTTGAATGCTAATTAGCATGTTTTAAAAGTACCCCTTTTATCACACATTTCCCAAATCTACAACCTTTTATCTCTCCTCATTGCCTCTAGGCTGAAGTTCAGACTCCTCAGGCTGGCCTCCAAGGCCTTTCACATTCTGACCCAACCCCCCTTCACAACCTCCCTCCATCTCCTCATCTTCTTAAAGCCCCTGTAGTTCATCAGAGCCAATCCATCCTTTCACTGGCCCCAAATACATTTGCAGGCTGGCTTCTGCATACCCCTCTCTGAATCACCCTCCTTCCTTTTGTGGAACCCAGTTCTACTCTCCTTTCCTAGGCCAACTCAGTCCTTCCTCTTGAAGTCTTACCCAGACCTCTTGAGTGCACAGTGATTTCTCTTGAGCTCAGCTCTTTTAGCACTATCTTCTATACCAGTCTATACCACTTCATTTGGGATTTAAAAAAGTGATAGTGAAGAACACAACACAAAATTTGCCATCTTAACTATTTCTAAGTATACAATTCAGTAGGGTCATGTGTTTATATTGTTGTGCAACAGATCTTCAGAACTCTTTTATCTTGCAAAACTGAAACTCTATACCCATTAAACAACAACTCCCTATTTCACTTTAGTTGGCATTTTATCCAGAACCACGCTGTGATATCACATATGCTGAACCATTTAATTCCACTAGCTTTCAGTAAGCACCAGTGTTCCAGGTAAGCCACTGATAGATTCTAGGGGAATATGAAGCTGAATAAGACACAGCTACCAAATATGAAGAGTTTGCGATTGTTTTCAAATAAGAGTTTGCCCTTGTATTCATGTGTCTCATGTCTCTAAATAGATGAAATGAGAACAACCTTCTTATGAACCACAACAATTTCTTTTTTTGGAACAAAGCAGAATAAAGTGACTAAATAAATGCAGGTATCATTCTTATGGCACCCAGGATAGAAATGGGCATATACTTACTATGTGTTGTTTGATAATTACATATGCTAATGTAAATGAGTTCCTGGGCTATTTAGGGAATCTGTGTTCTCTCAAATAAATCATACATTTTTAAAAAAGAAAGCAATTGTTCTTTCATTATAATAAGGTTAGTTTTTTATATAGTAAACACAATATGTGCCTGTCAAAGAAGTAAAAAGACAGAAAAGACAGAGAAGCAAAATAACATAAATACCAGTAATAGTGATGACTGCTGTTTACCTTTGGCTTGCATCCTTTCATGTATTTGACCATACGGATTCAGAGACACACACACATGTATTTTTTAACAAAAATAAAATCATATCACTGATACATACTCCTTTTATCAGCTTAACATGGTTTGAATATCTTTACCTGGTCATAGATAATTTCCTGTAATATAATTTTGATACAAGAAACATTTATTGAGGACCTATACTGTCCCAAGAACTAATTTAGGGATACCAAATAAAGCAGTGAACAAGACTTGCATAAAGCTTATACTATGGGCTGGGGCAAGATAAAAATCAAATAAATAAATGGACAGGATAATTCCCGATACTGATAAGGGTTATTAAAACAATGATGTGAGACTGAGTATTTTAGATTGGATGGTCCAGAAAGGTCTTTTGAGGAAGGGAATTTTGAGCTGAGGCTTTAACGATACTAGGGAGCTCCCATGTAAAGATTAGGGAAAAGCATTCCAGGAAGAGAGAATAGCTAATGGCCAAAGCTTGAGAATGAACTTGGCATGTTAGAGAAATCATAAGAAAGCCACTGTGGCTCAAACACAGTGAGGAAGAGGGAAACTGTGTATTAAATCAGAGAGGTAGATGTAGATGAGACTTTTTGTGGGGCTCTTGTGGGCCTCATAGCCCATGGTCAAAATTTTGGATTTTATCCTAATGTCAATGAGAAGCCATTAGAGGGAAATGATATGATCTGATTTGTTTTAGGAAGATTGTTCTCCATAAAGGTAATTTACCTTATTAACAAAAGAGAGAACCTCCCCCTCCCCAGCACACACACACCACACACAAATACAATCATCGCATTGTATTCAAAGAAACCTTGGATAAAAATAACACACAACAGAGGAAAACACCACACAACAAATAATCTGGTGTCTTTACCAAATGGATTGCAACAAGAAAAAAAAAGATGGAGGAACAACCTATAAATCGAAGGAGACCCAAAAGACATACTAAAAATTAGGCAAAACCAAACGGTGTTTAGAGATTCATGGTTGGGCGAGAGAACTATGAGAAAACAGTAAGGAGGTGATTACCAAAAAGTCAACAGAGCAGATATTCTTGGGCAGAAGGAAGGAGGGGCTTACAGCTGGGAAGGGACACATGAGGCTTTTGGCATGGTTGATTTGTCTCCTTTCATGGGTAGTGGTACAAAGGTGTTTGGCTTAGAATAATTAAGTTCTATTTTTAGGCTGTTTTCTATATCCTTGTTATTTTAGCTATGAAAAAGGGTTTTTTAAATCAACAATTATTCATGATAAATGAAATGAAGGGGAACTTCTAACCAACAAGAGCAACTATGAAAACACTAGAGCAAACATCTTTCTCAATCAGGACGTGTTGGAAGCAGTCACTTTAAAACCAGGAATGAAACAAAGGTCCCCCTATCGTCAGTGCAAAAAGATAAGAGAAAGAAATGAGAGACAAAAGAATGAGAAGGGAGGAAATTAAATGGTCATATTGGCATTATTCGTCATTATTTGCATAAAAAACTCAAAACAATACATAGATAAATTATTAGCAGTAATAGGATAATTTAGTCAGTTAGCTTGATATAAGATGAATATGTAAAAGTAATTTACATTATATATACCAACAGCAAACTAAAATACATAATTAAAGAGAAGACACATTTAAAATACTACCAGAGAAAATAAAATACTTAAAAATAAATCTAACAAACGTTGCACGTCTTCTACTTAAAAAATGTGCAATTTCATTAAGAGATATTAAGGGGGCCAGGCGCGGTGGCTCAAGCCTGTAATCCCAGCACTTTGGGAGGCCGAGACGGGCGGATCACTAGGTCAGGAGATCGAGACCATCCTGGCTAACACGGTGAAACCCCGTCTCTACTAAAAAAAACTACAAAAAAAAACTAGCCGGGCGAGGTGGTGGGCGCCTGTAGTCCCAGCTACTCGGGAGGCTGAGACAGGAGAATGGCGTGAACCCGGGAGGCGGAGCTTGCAGTGAGCTGAGATCCGGCCACTGCACTCCAGCCTGGGCTACACAGAGCGAGACTCCGTCTCAAAAAAAAAAAAATAAATAAAAATAAAAAAGAGATATTAAGGGAGTACTAAATAAATCAAGGGAGATAACACATTCATAGATAGGAGAATTTAATATCATAAAGATAGCAATTATCCAATTCTCCCCTATTTGACCTATAGCATTTTTTATGTTACCTGGTAAGGATTTTAAAATACTGAAAAAAGAAAAGTAGGGAGAGAAGATTTGCCTTACCAAATATCAGGACTTATTATTAACTTATAGTAATTGAGGCAATGTGGTTTTGGCACAAGGAAAAACAAATTGACCAGTAAAATATATTAGAAAGCTCAGAAACAGCCTCACATAGATATGGAACTTCTGTAAATGATAGAAGTAGAATGTCAAATCAGTAGGGAAATAAAGAATGATATAGTACATGGAACTGGAAAAAAAAATCACATGCAAAAAAATGAAACTGGATCCCTGCTCACATCCTATACAAAAAGTCAACTCCAGATGGTTTAAGAATGGAAATGTAGGTCAGCCTAGTGGCTCATGCCTGTAATCTCAGCACTTTGGGAGGCTGAGGTGGGCAGATCACCAGAGGTCAGGAGTTTGAGATCAGCCTGGCCAAAATGGTGAAACCTCTTCTCTACTAAAAAGTACAAAAATTAGCCAGGCTTGGTGGCACACACTCAGTGAGCTGAGATGGTGCCACTGCACTCCAGCCTGGGCGACAGAGTGAAACTCTGTCTCAAATAATAGTTATATTAATAATAATGATAATAATATAAAATGTAAAAAAAAACCCATAACTTAAACATTTTTAGTAGAAAATATAGGTGATTATCTTTCATAAATTGAGTAGGGAAATATTTTTAAGCAAGACCCAAAAATATTGACTGCAAAAGAAAAACGGATACATTTGACCATATTAATATTGAGCTTTTTTTTTTTTTTTTTTTTTTTTTTTGAGAGGGAGTCTCGTTCTGTCACCCAGGCTGGAGTGTAGTGGTGTGATCTTGGCTCACTGAAACCTCTGCCTCCCGGATTCTCTGCCTCAGCCTCCTGAGTAGCTGGGATTGCAGGTGCCCCCCGACCACACCAGCCTAATTTTTGTATTTCTAGTACAGATGGGGTTTCACCATCTTGGCCAGGTTGGTCTTGAACTCCTGACCTCGTGATCCACCCGCCTTGGCCTCCCAAAGTGCTCGGATTACAGGCATGAGCCACCACGCCCTGCTGAGAATTATTATATACCAAAAGACCCCTTAAAGAAAGTGAAAAGACAATTTACAGACTGGTAAAAGGTCTTTGCAACACACACAACCAGCAAAAGATTAAGAATACACACAAAACAACTCTTACAAATTAATAAGAAAAGCACAAACAACCTAATTTTTAAAAAATGGGCACATAAGCATTTCACAGAACAGGAGACACTTAAGATCAATAAAAACATGGAGAGATGTTTAACATCATTAGTGATCAGGGAGATGCAAATTAAGAATACAATTAGATAACCTTTAGCACCCATTTGCTTGGCAAACTTTAACAGTTTGATAATACCAGTGTTGGAAAGAAGTTAGATCCATAGGATCTCTTCAAAATTGCTAGTGGGTGCTGGGTACCGTGGCTCACACCTATAATCCCAGCACTTTGGGAGACCAAGTCGGGTGGATCACTTGAGCCCAGGAGTTTGAGACCAGCCTGGGCAACATGGCGAAACCCAGTCTCTACAAAAATACAAAAATTAGGTTGGTGTAGTGGTGTGCACCTATAGTCCCAGCTACTTGGGAGGCTGAGGTGGGAGAATCAACTGAGCCCAGGAGGCGTAGGTTGTTGTACTGAGCCGAGACCGTGCCACTGCACTCCAGCTTGGGTGGTAAGAGCGAGACTCTGTCTCAAAATAAAATAAAATAAAATAAAATATTGCTAGTGGGAATGTAAATTGGTGAACAATTTGGCAAACAAAGTTTGATATTTACATACCCTAAAATGCAGAAATTCCATGCCTAGATATATATCCAACAGAAATTCTTGCACATATACAATAAGAGACATGGATCACAATGTTCATAACAGCATCGTTCATAATAATAAAAACCTAGGAAAAACTCTTCAATGCCCATCAACAAAAGACTGAATGAACTAAGTCCGTAACTACAGTGAAATATTACACAGCTGTTTGAATGAACGAACTGTGGTGACATGCAACGATATGCGTGAATCTTAACAAATACCACTAAGTGCAAAACTTGCATGCTACATATTATTTTTATTAAATTTTTTAAACTTTAAAAATATGTATATTTAGGAATTGTTATAGATGCAATAACACTATATAAAAAGGAAAGCAAAGGAGTGAGGATTCAGGTTGATGGCTGCCTGGCATGGGAGGCGTTAGGACATGGCATGGATAGGGGCCAAATATGGTAGGTTTATGGGTGCTTTCAATACTTTAAACAAATGGTTAGCTAGCTAGCCAGTCAGCAAAGCAGACAGCTCTGACTGCTATGTGAAGAATGGATCAAAGGAGTAGAAGCTGGAGCAGGATGAGCAGTTAGGAGGATGTTTAGTATCCAGATGAAGGAGGGTGAGGCATTGTTCTTGAATGGTGGCCATTGAGATGGAGAGTAATGAACGGAATCAGAATCTATTTTGGAGGTAATGGAGAACTTGCTCTGATGACTTAGATGTAGGAGGCAAGGAATATTCTATTTTACAAAGCTTCCATAATTTAATAGTCTGCTCTTATGGTACATCTAGATTGTTTACAATATTTTTTGCTCCAATAAAAGGTCTAAAATGAACATCCTTGTACCTTAATCTTCATACAAATTCAATTAATGTCTTTCTTTTTTATGGTGTGAGATAGAGTCCAATTTCATTATATTTAAGACTATTTGTTTTAGAGTAGTGTTAAGCTCACAGCCAAATTGAAAGGAAGGTACAGAGATTTCCCATATGGCCTCTGCCCTCATACATGTTCAGCCTCCCAATTACAACATCCCCCACCAGAGTGGTACACACGTTACAATAGATAAACCTACACTGACACACCATTATCACCCAAAATCTGTACCTTACATTAGGGTTCACTCTTGGTGGTGTACTTCCTATGGGTTTGAACATGTGTATAAGGACATATATTCATTACAGTATCATATAGTATTTTCACTGCCCTGAAAATCCTCTGTGCTCCACCTTTTCATCCTTCCCTCGCCCCAAACCTCTGGCAACTACTGATCCTTTTACTCTCTCCATAGTTTTGCCTTTTCCAGAATGTGATACAATTGGAATCATATAATATGTAGCCTTTTCAATTGGCTTCCTTCACTTAGCAATATGGATTTAAGGTTCCTCCACGTCTTTTCATGGCTTGATAGCTTTTTTCTTTTTAGCACTGAATATTTCATTTCCTGATTTACCACGGTTTATTCATTCCTCTAATGAAGGCCAACTCGGTTGCTTTCAAGTTTTGGCAATTATAGAAGATGATAGAAACA
Organism: Macaca fascicularis; assembly: GCF_037993035.2. Taxonomy (NCBI): domain Eukaryota; kingdom Metazoa; phylum Chordata; class Mammalia; order Primates; family Cercopithecidae; genus Macaca; species Macaca fascicularis. The sequence continues at coordinate 146,474,821 of NC_088380.1, read as the reverse complement.
TCCGTGTGCTTGTTTTTGTATGGATGTAAGTTTTCAACTCTTTGGGTAAATACCAGAGAGCTCAGTTGCTGGATTATATGGTAAGAGTATGTTTAGTTTTGTAAGAAACTGTCAAACTATCTCCCGAAGTGGCTGTGCCCAGCAATGAATGAGAGTTCCTGTTTCTCCACATCCTCACCAGCATTTAGTGTTGTCATGTTCTGGATTTTGGCCATTCTAATAGATATGTATCTTGAATTAATTTCTTAAAACCAACCTGCAGAAATGAAATTGTTATACCAAAGGATATGTGCATTGAATAAGGCTTTTGATATATATTACCAAGTTAGCTTCCTGAAATGAAAGATGGTACCACTTTAACTCACACTGGTATAAGGCAACATCCACCAAGGAGTGTTGACCTGTCCTTTTCTCCATTCAGAGCTCTGTATTCAGGGACAGTTGCATTGGCAGTGGAAGATAGGTAGATCTCTCTAGTGAATTTCTCCTGGACTGATGTATGTGTGGTTGCTCAGCACTCTCTGGCTGGGATCGTCCCAGTTAGAGAGAACATTTACTTCCCTGCTTCCTGCAGTGGGCATCCTTAACACACTGGACCCCTGCCTTGGGTCCTTTCCTGGAGCATGAGTCAGGATGTGAGATGGCATAATATCCTTTTTCTCTTTCTTTCTTTCTTTCTTTTTTTTTTTTTTTGTTGAGACAGAGTGCAGTGGCGCAATCTCAGCTCACGGCAACTTCCGCCTCCCAGGTTCAAGAGATTCTCCTGCCTCAGCCTCCCGAATAACCTGGACTACAGGCGCCCACCATGTTTTTTTTTTATATTTAAGTAGAGACGGAGTTTCACTGTGTTGCCCAGATTGGCCTTGAACTCCTGAGCTCAGGCAATCCACCCACCTTGGTCTGTCTCCCAAAGTGCTAGGATTACAGACTTGAGCCACCGTGCCCAGCCCATAATATCCTTTTTCTTAGGAAAGGCTCCTTAGCATATGGATCAAAGAGATCTCTTCCCTTTTTTCCTTACCAGAGTCTTCCACTCAGACTCTGGCCACCTCCAACCCCTAAAGAGCCTTTGGGGATTTCTAACAAACCTGGGATTTTTTTCTGAGTCAATTTGGAAAGGTTAAGCAGGCATATAAAATAATTAATTAATTACTGAAGTTTATGTCCCCTCAGAGCCTCTAAAGCTGTGCTGTCCAATACAGTAGCCACTAGCCACAGGAAGCAATTTAAATTGGAATTTAAATTAATCAAAATAAATAAGATGGAAAAATTCCGTTCTCCAGTTCCACTAATCACATTTCAAGTGCTCAAGAGCCACATGTGCTAGTGGCTACCATATTGGACAACCCAGATATGGAACATTTCCATCACACAGAATGTTTTACAGAACATCACTGCAGAGGCTGGTTTACTCCAGAAATATTCCCAGGGGCCCTTTTAGGTATGCGGTTGAGATGGTCAGTGAGGGTGGGTAGGAGTTATTGTTATCAATCAATATGACTTGCCGGATTTCTCCCTGCTCATCTAGAAAATAGTTCTCATTTATGTCTAGGTTCTTTTTGTTTATTTCTCTCTGGTCTTGAGTAAGGGTCTCCAGTTGTGTCACAGTTATATCTTAAAGACTGTGTGTGTGTGTCTGTGTGTGTGCGCTTTATAAGAGAAGTCAGATCACCGATTTATATCATTGACTGACCTACGCCAAAGCCCCTTTCCTCTAGTGCAAGGTCCTGGGGTGTGGGAGGATATCCCAGGGGCCACGCCTGACACATAGACAGGCTGAAGTTTTGCCTGTGTTTGCAGTGGACCTAAGGACAAATGTTAGGCTAATGCCAGAAATTCGGAATTTTTCATTCCTTCCTATTACCTCAGTTTCTTCTTGTGCAGTATGAAGATGGAGTTTCTCCTGAGCATTTTGGAGATGCAAGAAGGGAGTGCTTGGGGTGATTAAGCTCCAGATTCTGTGTTCTTTCTGCTAATCCTGGAGCTGGGGTAAACATGTGACTATGTTTATACCCTGCCTTTGTCCAGACCCTGCTGTGAGAAGCAGCTCTTCCCAGTGGCCTAAATATAGCCCTGGGAGCCCCACATGCCACATTCTATCTAGTCTTGGCTTGCACACTGATTCATTGTATGACTCTGTGAAAGTCACTTCCCCTCTCCTCCCAATGGGTCACTGGGAGTTGAGGGGAGTGTGGATAATTGCCCTGAGTCACCTCTCAGAAAGGAGCTGATTAGGGCTCAATGAAGCAGAAAGGTGTAAGCTGAAAGGGCAAGGGAAGAAGCAGCTCTGGATAGAGCTCTGAGGAGAGGGGACTTGGCTTTCCCACTGCCTGGGCAAGCTGTCCCCTGAGATTGGGAAGCCTGGGACCCATGGTTAACTTCAGAAGGTCTGTAAACCTCTTTGAATCATGAACAGATATGTGGATGTAAGCCTGCATGCATTTTTATGAGGAAGGTCTATAGCTTTCATCGGATTCTCAGAAGTTAAATAACCCCAAACAGTTCTGAATCACTGCCTTAGGAAGTTTGACTTGTTGGGTTGTGAGGAGAGGAGGTGCTGTTTCAGTTTGGGGAGGGGCAGCAAAGGTTGGGCTTCCCCAGGAAGTCAGAAGCCAGCTGTGCTAGGTACAGTGCTTAGAACAGCCCATGGAGAAAGACCAGAAACTATTTAATAAGTTCCTACCAACTGCCTGGCACTCTTTTGGGCCCTTTAGGTAGAAATGAAATACCTTTTTTTTTTTTGAGACTGAGTCTTGCTCTGTCACCCAGGCTAGAATGCAGTGGTGCAGTCTCAGCCCACTGCAACCTCTACCTCCAGGATTCAAGTGATTCTCCTGCCTCAGCCTCTCAAGTAGCTGGGATTACAAGTGTGTGCCACTACGCCTGGCTAATTTTTGTATATATAGTAGAGATGGGGTTTCACCATATTGGCCAGGCTGGTCTCGAACTCCTGGTTTCAAGTGATCCACCTGCCTCAGCCTCCCAAAGTGCTGGGATTACAGGAAATGAAATACTTTTTGACTCATCTACATCTCCCATCCCCTACTCTGAAGTCTGCTCTTCCCAGGGGTTTGGCCCTAAGTGAGGTCAGTATCTGCGTGGGCACACCCTGGAAGACAAGGTTGAAGAACATGTGCATGAGTATGGTATACTATGCAAGTATCCAGGCTGAAAGTAAACCATGAACAAGGAATAGAAAAGCAGTCATCTGTGGAGGCCATATCACAAAGCAAAAGGGGTGTTAGAATGGGACTGAGGACACGTGGGCCCTGATTCTTATGTTGATCCTAAATCACTTTGTGACCTTAGCGGTCACTTAGCTTCTCTGTGATTATTGTGCCATCTATAAAATGGGCTAACTTCCCCTGACCTAAATACTGACAGTGGCTATTGTGAGAAACAAAAAGGAATTTAACAAAAATTAGCATTTGTTATATTTTCTTATTTTAAAAGTTAATAAATGCTCATTGTAGGAATATGAAAAACCCAGAAATATATGAAAAAAAGGAAGAATTATTTACAACCTCTCCATTCTGAAGTACATCTTTTTATAAAGTCTTGGAAATTGTGCTCGCTTTGGCAGCACATATACTAAAATTGGAATGATAAAGTCTTGGAAATTTTCCTTACAAATCATTTTCCATGCATACATTTTTTCTCCTTATTTGATCTTAATGTTCGTGTAATTTTACATACTGCTTTTCTCACCTAATATTGTATAGTGACAATTTATCTATATCATTAGTCGTTCTTCAGAAACCTCATTTTTAATGGCTGATGTTCCATCATTGGAAGGCACCAAAATTTATTTAACAAATTCCCAGTGTAGGCCGTTTATAAGTTGCTTCCAAATATTTCATATGTTACAAATAATGCTATGTTAAACTGCCTCATGTATAAATCTTTGTGCTTATCTCTCTTGCCTTAAAAGAAATTCTTAGAACTGAGATTACTGTGCCAGAATGTAAAGCTGATATAATTAAATATTTTAATATATATAAAATACAAGGCATTGATGAGACTGATGGCAAATACCTGTTCATTCATTATTAATGTAAATTCTTGCTTGCCCAGTGCAGTTGAGACATTTCTGTGAATGGGAGGTGAATGTTTCCATGATCCTGGTACAGGGTAGAGCAGTTGAATTAGTGTCTATTTCTCTCTTTTGGAATTGTGTTATACCAGGAAAACAAATCATTTATGGTAAGAAAGCTTTCAGTATGAGAGAGCAGGGAGTTTCAGCAAGGTATCCTTTTAAAAAGATCAACAAACAAGCTCTTGCCAAAGTGTTTGAAACTCTCAGTTACAGTCAATACCCTATATATCTTAATAACATGAGTAAGTCCCATTATTTCTTCTTCTAAGACTACTTCTGTAGTCTTTCTAAGGTAGTCCCACCTATTAAAATAGGGAGACTAATCCTTAACCTGTCTGACATAAAGGAATATTGTGAAAATCTAATGAAATTGTGTATCTGTGAAAGTATAACAGCATAAGCAAAGGTTGTTATTTTGCCTTCTCTTTATCATGAGGTTGAGGGCTGCTGGAAGTGGAAGGAAGCAATGAAGAACCAGGGGCAATGGAGGAAAGCGTCTGAGGGACTGAAAGAGAAATAAGGCCAAGAAATAGCACACGGAGTTTGTTACAGATCTGGCCTGGAAAAGTCCTGGAAGAGGAGCAGATCCAGATGGGCCCGCCTTCCCTTTAGGCTAGGCCTTGCCTTGGGCCAGCTCTGTCCTGGGGACAACTCTCAGATGCAGGGCACTGAAACCTCCCCAGAAACAGAGACCTTTCTCATTTGACACTGGGTGCCTTGGGACTCAGCTCTCTTGGAGGCAGTTTTTAGTGGCTAATCAAACTCACAGCCACGTTCTCCTCCAAATCTTCAGATAGGCTGGATCCTGCTCTGTGGAAATGAGGAAGGGAAGGGGGGTCCCTTCCCTCTGAGCCATCTGCTCACCTCCAGGGGAGTGACTGTGAGAATCAAGAAGGAGAATCTTATGAATGGCTCCTCCCTGTCCACAGGAATGTGCAACACTTCCCAGGCTCCCATAGCCAAAGACCTAGTGTTATAAACAGAAGCTGTGGTCCTGAGCTGTCAGAGAGGTTAATCCCCCAGACATCAGGGCCTGGCCTGGTGGAGTTGGAAGCTGGGCTGATAAAGCCTGATAAAGGGAAGCAGCAAGGGGAGAGGAACTGCAGGGGTGTGGGATGGACCTCCATGAAGGCAGTTTCTGATGGAGGCAAGTCATAAAAATTTCCCCATTCATTCCGCTGCCCCTGGGCAAGACTACTCCTCAGTGAGTTAAGAGTACTACACAAAAGATCTGTCCCCTGCTCACTGGACCAGGGGAAAGCAAGGCGCCTTGCAAGGGAATGGGAGGAGGATAACACCCGAAAGTTGTAAAGAAATAACTCCTGGCATTTTCTGAGCTGCCCTGAGGCAGAGGAGACAGAAGAACAATTCCAACATGGTTCCAACTCTCAAAGAACTGGAAACTCACTGTCTAGGACTGATGCGCTCTGCTGGCTTTCTTATAGCTCTTCCCTTCTAATTGACTACGACTTGAAGAAAAGCAACTAACTAATGAACAATGTGAGCTGCTGGAAATGTGCCAGGTCACATGGTACAGGCCAGGAGTGCTGTAGGAGTTTAGAAAAGGCAGAGATTGGTGTGGGCTGAAGTGATTAGAACAGGTTTCCCAGAGAACGGGGGCCAGGACATAGTCCTGGAGGTTTGGATCCACTGTAAAGAGGGCAGGGAGGTGGAAAGGAGCAGCTTTAGGAGGGAGGGGAATGTACCTGGACATCGCTGAGGCTCAGGAGTGCCCTAGGATCATGCCGGGCAGCTGTAGGATGAGTGGCTGGGAGCGCAGGAGCAGAGCGGGGGAGGAAGCCAGATTGTAGATTGCTTTGAATTCTAGGCAGAGGAGTTTAGGCTTCACTTTACAGAAAATAGGGAGTAGAAAGAACCCCTAGAGTGAGGAGGTGTGGGAAGCCATGCCTTGCTGTTTACTCCCACCAAATTAATTCCTTTCTGCCTTCAGTGAGGCCACCTCAACCCCTGAGCCATGTAAGGTGTCTTCTAAGAGCTAAATGGTACTGGTCCAAGCATGCTCTATGCTGGCACAACCTTGGAGATTGCTGTCAAGCTCTTCTTTCTCCAGCGCCACCCCTAGAGACCACTGTCATTCTTCATTCTTCTTCGCATGCCTCCTCTCCAGCGTCCCCTCTAGGTTAGCAGGCTCAAGGGAGGGGGGCAGATACTGGGAGCTTGCTCTGTGCTAGGGCACAGCCTTAAACAGGATCAGGCCTCTGTCTACAAAGCCCACAGCCCAGTAGAGCCAGACTAAATGGACATGCAAAGCATGACAAGAGTCTTTTTTTGCTGGCAGCCTGGAGCCTCTAATGCTAAACTGGGTCTTCCTCATGGTGCTCCTGGAACCATGGAGCCCTAGATGGAGTTCTAGGAGTTCTGGTACCTGTCCTCTGACCACTCCTTTGTTCTTGAGGAAATCCCTGGGCTTTGGTGCCTGGGATAGAACCAAAGCCTCAGCCTGGCTCTGCACAGCCACCTGGACTCTCTCTGGATTAACTTCCCTGTGTTAAGAGAAGGGAAACAGCCACAGGGAATGCTTTCTAGAGGCAGGACTTGAACACTGCCAGCCTGGAGGTTTAAGACTCCGTAAGAGTCCCACACGAGGGAGACCCAGGCCAGGGCCATGGCTGCTGGGGAGGCCGGCCCTTCCCATCGTGGCCATGTCGGGTGAGTGGGCTACATTTTCCTGCCTGTGAACTCCAACCCTAGGAGTGGGAAGAGTGCTCCAAGCCACCTCTGGAAGAAGTGGATGTTGGAGGGGCACAGGTGGTAAGGGAGCAGCACCCAGTCCCAAATGAGCAGCTTGCTCAGGCGGGTGCTGGGTGTGAGCAATTGCTTGCACTCAACAACAGCTCTCATCTGCCTGGCCTCAGAGCGTGTATAGCGAGCCCAGCCTAGATGCTGCTGACTCTATTCTGGGCCCTCATCTCTGCATCAGTCACACCACAGGGAGCCCTTCTTAGGAAGCTGCTGCCACTGTTGATGCTTTTCCCAACTCCTCAAAGCCACGCTGTGCCCCGGGAGCTAAGGCTTAGTGTCTCCATCCTTCTGCCTGCCCCCCTGAGACGCATTTACAGAAACCACTTCTCTGCACAACCAAGCTCCTAGTAGGGGGTAATCAAGTCAAAAGATGCATAGACTTCGCCATTTGGGACAGGAAAGTAGGAGGGAGATTCCCCAGGGAAAGGGAGCTGCCTGACAAGCTCAGAAAAATTTGTGGGGAGAATTCGTAGTGGTAGGAGGAAAAGACAGGGAAGGAAACTGGGTGGAAAATTCTGTATTGAAGCCAGCTGATTGTAGAGACTAGTGCTGGTGTTCAGGTGGGGCCCATCCTGTCTGAACAGACAATTCTCTCCATCCTTTCCCCACAGAGCTCACTGGGGTTGGAAGTGTTGAATGGCAGTCAATGACTTTTAGACTCTTCTTGGAAGGTATTTTCCTGCCCCCAACCTTCAAGGATATCTGCCTGGGGAATGGTGGGCATGAGGATGGAGTGTCTGTCTTGGAGGGTACACACTAAAAGCAGACTTGGGCTAAGAGCAGAGCTTATTTATCTGCACATCCCTGTGGATCTAAGGCTTGGACTCTGACTTCGAGAAGTTCTCTATGTCCTGAGGACAGCCTTGGAAGGAACAAAACCAGGTACCGTGAAGATATCCTTTTTTTTTTTTTTTTTTTTTTTTTTTGATGATGCTGTGAATTAGAAAGACAAATCTCCCAAAGAGCTGGGGCTGGAATATGTATTGAAATAACTGTTTGGCTTGACCTGAAGCAGGGTCCCTGCATTTTCAAGAGTGCAGAGAGAGCTGGGCTGCCTCACTTATGTGTCCCTGGCCCCCAGGACTGCTAAGAGAGAATTTCATGGGCTGTCATCACCAAAGCCATCTGCCTCTGGAGGTCCAGGGAGTAAGAGGAAGGAAGAGGCAGTGATAAGCAGAAATGGCATGGGATGTGACAAAGTGGAGGGGCCTTCCATGGGATCTCATGGGCCTGAGGGTTTTGCTTTGTTTTGTTTCTGGCGTTACCAAAGTTCTTAGTTTCCAACACAGTATTTTCACACGTGGCCTCTTAGTTATGTATTACTGCATACAAAATCATCTCAAAATGTATACTTAAAGCAACAAGCATTTATTATCTCACAGTCTCTGTGTATCAGGAATGCAAGTGTAACTTAGCTGGGTCCTTCCGGATCAGAGTCTCTCGTGCTATTGCAGTCAAGCTGTCCTCCAGGACTGCAGTCATCTTAAGGCTCAGCCGGGGCTGCAGCATCAGCTTCGAAGCTCATGCGTGTGTTGTTGGCAGGCTTTGGAAGATCTGTTTCCAAGCACACTCACATGAGGCTCTCCACAGGGCTCCCTTATAACATGACAGCTAACTTCCCAGGGACAAGCAGTCCAAAATGGAAGCCAGTCTTTTTATGTCCTAATCTGCAACATGACATCCCATCACTCACCATATTCTATATGTTAAAAGCACATCAATAAGTCCAACCCACACTCAAGGGAGAAGATTACACAAGAACGAGAATTCCGGGAGATGGAGATTTTTGGGGGGGCTGACCTAGAGGCTACCGACCACATCTCTCATTTTGGCCTCACAGCAACTCTGTGCTCTAGCCAGGGAGAAATAGTCTACAGGTAAGGAGGAAAAGGAGCTCTAGGGAGGTGAGGGACTCTGCTCGTGGTCAAAGAGTTGTGAAGTGGTAGATTTAGAATTTGAACGTAGGCGTCCATCTGACTTCCAACTTAGTAGACTTTCTCTTGATACCTTGACAGCTGCCAATCCCATTGTCTGCTGATACCTCTGGTTAGAATTTGGAGCAGACTCGAGCTGATTGAACATTAAGAGCTTGATGGGCTGGCTGACTTGCCACTTGATTATTTCTGGCTGTTTCTGGATTGTTAGGGACATGGTTCATAATTGCTCCCCTCTATAACAAGGACAGTTTCTACCTACGATACTCCTTTTTATATTTTTTAATAAACTTTTTATTTTAGAACTTTTAGGTTTACAGAAAAATTGTGAAGATAGGCCAGAGAATTCCATATATCCCAACCTAGTGTTCTGTAGTATTAACATCTTACCATTAGTGTGGTACATTTGCTATAATTAATGAACCAATATTAATATAGTATTATGAACTAAAATTTATACTTTATTCAGATTTCCTCACTATTTCTTTGTAATTGAGGCAGGCACTGGGCGATCCATTCATCTGATTAATTCTTAGACTAGTCCTTCGAGTTGGCACCATTATTATCTATATTTTACTGAAGAGGAAAGTGAGACACAAAGAAATTAAGTAACTTGGCAGATCACAAAGCTGTGCAGAAGCAATGTGAGCACTTTAACTATGGGCTCTCTCACTCCCATGCAGTGCTCTTAACCATTTATGCTTTTCTTCCTCTCTCTCATCCTCTGACTCCTGCTCAGAAGGAGGGAATTATGCACATAAGTAACAACCTAACAGCTGGTCCTACCGCTAGGGTCTAAGCTTCTGGAAAAGATAAGCACCTGTCAGGAGACTGGTGGTGTTTTAGTACCTCCTCCTTCAGCCTCAGCTTTCTCATCTGTGGACTGATAGGATTATATTAATGACCCTGGGGTCTCTTCTGGCTCTGACTTTCTGCAACCCAGTGAGTCTGTCCCAGAGGATTTAGGGGCTACCAGTGGTAAAACTGGGGAGGAGGTGGGTTCTGCTTCCCCCAGTGAGTCATTGGCACCTCAGGGAATGAGCCCACCTGTTTGGCCTCACTAGCTTCTTTTGCAAATCACTACAATAGATCACTCATTATATGGGATTGAATCATGTGGCTGCCCCATCAAGTTAAGACCTACGACTGTTGGCTCTGCATTTGAGGTTATTACCTTTAACTGGTTCAAAGACTTCAGGAATAAAGCCTCTGGGAAAGGCATTGTGAGCAATATTTTTTTCTGTAACACAAATGAAACCTATTCTTTGAGGAGCACAAGCCTTATACAAAAAATCTGTCTCCTCATTTAAAGTGGTGGAAAGGCTCTGACAACCCTGACTTGTCAGGAATTCCAAAGTAGGATTGTCCAGAGTGTCCCAGAGTACTGAAGGGCATGGACTTGAGAGTCACATAGACCCGGCCTGCCTCTCACGAGTTGGTGACCTTGGACAAGTCTCTCAGCCTCTCTGTGTCTCCATTTCGACATCTATAACATAAGAAAAGTGTAAGGATAGCTACCTCATGGAGTTGTTCTTAGATTAAATGTAATAATTTAGGTAAAATGCTTAGTTGAGCCCACAATAAATGCTTAATAAATGGTAGCATTTTTAGAACTTGTTGGAATAATGTATTATTTTTCATTTTAATTCCAGCTCTAAAAGTTATTTTCTTTTATTCTATTATCCTATTGGAGTCCCAAGTTTCTAGAAAGCACCAATTCCTGAAAAGCACGTTCAGCCCCAGGATACAGAAGGTTTTCTTCTGGTGGGCTGAGACGGAGGTAGGGGCGGTGATCTGTTGAGCTTCACCAACTATTTCCTTCACTACCATCTGCAAAGGAAGACTGTGGCTTTGGTAGGACAGTCCCAGCCCAGCCCAACTGCCCCAGCCAGCCTGCCTGGTTGCTATCTGATATTCCCCAGATGGCCCTTGGGCTCTGGAGGGCCACCTGTCTTGTCTAAGGAAGTGAGCAGGACTGCCCACAGGGTTACTCCTGCAGGGCTCATCCCAGACCTGGCACCTGGCTTTGTGTCTGCCCTCTCTGGCTCTCCACATACCAGTCAGGCTGGGATCCTGGACACCAAGCTCAGGGAGGGTACTGAGGCTACTCCCTCCATGAAAGTAGGACTGGGGTAAGGGTGGCAGACTAGGTCAGGCTGGCCACACTGCGTGGCTGGTTCCTGTAGCAGGAGGCTCCCGTCTGTGCCTCAGAGGCCCTGGGGCATGCAGAATAGGCAAAAGGGTCTGACCATGAAGTGCTGGGAAAGGTGTTTAGACCCAGTCTTTTTTTTCCCTTTTCACCAGAAAGCACTGCACCAGAGAAGCTGGACTTGATTTTGATTCTAAGTCCTTTGCTGACTGCAGTTAGAATTGGCTGAGTGATTCCAAGAGATGTAAGAATGGAGAGGTACAGGGACATTGTGATATTATCGGGGGTGGCCTGCACATTCGTACACATGTAGTACACATGACAAGTAGACATGTACAACACACACACAAGGCACTTGTGTATCAGCATTCAAGAAACCTCTTTTCCAGAGGCAGATTGGCTGCCAGCCCACACAGGGGGCCCGACCAGGAAATGGGTTTTCCACATCCAGGGAACATTTACTGCATCTAAGCAGCCATTCCGTGGGCCTATCCCCTTCTGGGTTTAGAAAGGAAGTAGCCCAAAGCTGTGGACTGGAAACAGAGGCCCCCTAAAGGTAGGAGCACCCCACAGGCATGTGCCAGGTTGCAGAGTTGCTGTCCTCAACCTTGGTGCTGAGAACAGTTGGTCCTGAGGCTGGGGTGGAGGACCAGGCCATTTCTGAGGCCTCTGATCTATGCAGAGAAGAGAAGTAGGGGCTGGTAACAGCCAAGGAAGAAGAGGAGGCTGGAATCTTACATTTTTAATGATGTAGGCTCTCACTGGTAGAAAAAAACTATTGGTAAATTATATTTTTTTTAAAATTATGACTCTAGTTGAGTGTGTGGTTGCCTCATATCTTACCTGACACCTTGCTGTTTGATGGTCTAGGTGGCAGCTCATCATCCTCACACTCACTCACATGTTGTTAACTTAGCCCAAGTTCCCCTGTTTGCCAGACCACAGCCTTCTCCCCTTCCCCTGGCTCAAAGTGACCAGTATGGCTTGTGCCTTTTGGGATACACTGCTGCCTCCAAGGCATAGCCCTTCCCCATTTTGCCAGAGACAGAGGAACTCCCCTTGGGAATAGAGGGAGGGGAAGAGGAAAAGGGGGAAAGCTTGGATCCTTGTCACATCATAGCCTTTTGTGGTAGTTTTTCATTTTCTTGGTGAGGAGGAAAACACTAGTGAGGAATTGGCATGAAACTATTTGGGGTTGGGGAGTATATATTTCTAAGCTATGGGGTTATTTTTCCTGAATGAAACATTTTTATCTCCAGAGGAAAAAGGGCCAGGGAGGACTGGGTATGCAGGAATTGTAAGTAGCTCCTAGTTTTGCTTTTAAAAAACATTTTTAAATTACACAAGAACTATTGAATTTTGAAAAGTTAGACGATATGGGTAATCAAAAAGAAGAAAATAAGAACACTCATAATCTCACTACCCAGCAACAAAACTAAAGATTATGGAGTAAGTTCTTCCAGAACTGTTGCCGTGTAGAAAAACTGTTTTAAAAATGGGATCATACTATACCTACTCTTTCATAACCTGCCCCTGTTTCATTTAAAAGTATGTGAGGCCGCCTTGTGAGGGCAATCACGACAGCTGTCTATGAACCAGGAAATGGGCCCTCATCAGACACTGAATCTGTCAGAATCTTTATCTTGAACTTTTGGTTTCTAGAATTGTGATAAATAAATACTTGCTGCTTAAGCCAAAGTAAAATAAAATAAAAGTATATGAGGAACATTAGCAGGACGTGGTGGCTCACACCTGTAATCCTAGCACTTTGGGAGGCAGAGGCAGGAGGATTGTTTGAGCTCAGGAGTTTGAGACCAGTGTGGGCAACATGGAGAAACCCCATCTCTACAAAAAACACAAAAATTAGCCAGGGGTATAGGCAAATGCCTGTAGTCCTAGCTACTTGGGAGGCTGAAGTGGGAGGATCACCTGAGCCCAGGAGGTGCAGCTGAGCTGCAGTGAGCTGTGATCGTGCACTCCAGCCCAGGCAATGGAGTGAGACCTCGTCTCAAAAAAAAAAAGTATATGAGGATATGAGGAAGGAACATCTTTCTGTGACAACAGCTATGTTTTTATGCCATCATTTTAAAGGGTCACATGGTATTTCATTATATGAATACAACCATAATTTATTTTATCAATTATTTATTATTAGAAATTTAGTTCATTTTAATTTTTTATTATAACAGTTGCACTTCCAGATAAAGGGTTTTTTGTTTGTTTGTTTGTTTGTTTTTGCATATTCTTACTTCTTTAGGATGCATTCCCAGATGGAACTGAAGAGACTAAAGATATGTGCGTTGTAAGGCTTTTGATACTTATTGCCAAATTACAGTTCAGAAAGATTGTGTCAATTTATGCTTCACCACCAGTATGTGACTGCTAATTTCTGCACACACTCACCAATGTTCTTTTCACTTTTACAAATCTGATATGTAAAATATTATTTCATTGTAATTTACTTTGATTATGATTTAGGTTAACATTTTAATAAGCTTATTACCATCTTGTGTTCCTTTTATGTCTTTGCCCATTTTTCTATTGAGGTATTTATCTTTTTCTTATTATGTTACAAGGTTCCTTATATATCTAGGGTATTAATCTTTATTTTGATAAATGCTATATAGAGTTTTTCAGCTTATTGTTTGCCTTTATTAGTTTTGTGCCATGCTTTTTTGGAGACAGAGTCTCCCTCTGTCATCCAGGTTGGAGTGCAGTGGCATGATCTCGGCTCACTGCAACCTCTGCCTCCTGGACTCGAGTGATTCTTTTGCCTCAGCCTCCCGAGTAGCTGGGGTTACAGGCGCACACCACCATACCCAGCTAATTTTTGTATTTTTAGTAGAGACTGGGTTTCACTATGTTGGCCAGGCTGGTCTCAGACTCCTGGCCTCAAGTGATCTGCCCACCTCAGCCTCCCAAAGTGCTGAGATTACAGGTATGAGCCACCGTGACCAGTTTTTGACATTCTTTAACACAGAGGAGTTATATTTTTTAATGTGGTCAATATTATCAGTATTTCTTTTTGGTCTACTTTTTGATTTAGTCTTAGAAAGACTCTTCTATTCCTCCTGAGTGACATAAACATCTATCTAAATGTCCTAGTGTTTTATTTAACATTTAGGTCTCTTAACCATCTACAATTTATTTTTGTATATTATAGGCCTGGTGTTTTAAAATTTTAGTTAACTTGTTATTCCAGTATCATTATTGGACAGTCCATTCTTTTCATATTAATACAAAATGTCACTTAACATTCTACATGTATCTATAATATTACATTTTATATAAGCACTGGTCTGTCCTGTTAACAAAGCCCTTGTTCAACACCTGCAGTTGTTTCTCGGCTTTATATTATGTTCCACTGATTGATCTATTCTGGTACCTGAACATCACTTTTTACATTATTGTAGCTTTATAATGCATTTTCATATTTGGCAGTGCACGTTCTCTTTTTTTGTTCTTCTTTATCAGTATTTTTCTTGGCCATTCTACATTTATTCTCCTAGATAAATTTGAGAATCAATCATGCCCTTGGGCTTTTTAATTTGGAATGCTGTTAAATGTAGAGGTTACCCTGGGGAGATCTATGTTGTAAAGCACTACATTTTTACGTTCATTTATTCCTTTTTGTTTGTTTCCTTTAATAGAGCTAGAGCATAGTTTTCTATTGATAGATCCTGCACGTTTCTTACTAACTTTAGTCCTATCATTTTGTTTTACTGATATTATTAATGGGATGGTATTTGCATTATGTTTTCTAATTGCATATTGCTCATGCACTTAAGAATGCTTGATTTTTTTGTACATTTGTTTTGTAACTGTAAGGCAAGCATGCTGTCTTCTGGTTTTTCCTTTTGTGGGTTTGGGCCAAAGGCATGTTTGACCTATTTTGAGGCCATTTAATTTCCTTCTGGGTCTGGGCCACAGCTCCTCCCCGCAATTCCCTGCCATTGTGAAAGGGGTTTGGGTGAAGAATGGCGGGCACAATCAGCTCCTTGTTGGCTGCCCCCGAAGGACAGATGTGTTGCAAAGCAAATGCCTACCTAGTTCTTTCCCTACTCCAACCCCAGCTGTTTGGATGCCAGGAAGATGATTTACCATCTGGTGGAAAATAGGCCCATGAATCAAAACTGACACAGGCAGAGTGATCGTGGAGGAGTTAGGGTGTTAAAATGAAATTTGGTGCCAACCCTGGGGGCTCTCAGGGAACCTTTAAGGGCCTACAGATGTCATTAGCTTGGTCTCTGGGCTGGCTGAATGCATCTGACTGAGGTAGTCCTTTACTGTGGCCCCGAGGCAGAGCTAGATCTGCTTCTTTTCTCCCTGTGTTGGGGAAATTGAGGTTGAGCAAACAGGATAGTCTCCGGGATGGTGGTGTTGTAGCTGTGTGTCCCTTCTAAGAAGGGTGGAGATTCATTAACTTTCAAAACTCAAAGGAAAAAAATTAAAAAAAAGAAAAACTAGTTAGGGAGACTGGCCTCATTTTCAAGTCTGAAGCAAACACATGTTTGGAAAGGTTTCATGGATAGTGCTAACTAAGGATTCCCAGCAGGTTTTACACATTCTACTTTGGTGGAATGTAAAGATTAGCACTGCCATTTCTGTCTGATTTTTAGCACTTGGGGTTATATCCCAGTCATGAGCACTCTGTCAGCTCTCCTGCCTTCCCACTGCTTTCTACCACAGGCCGCTTCTTCTCTTCTTTGCTCTCCGGTCTTTCATGCACAGGTTGCATGCTAGAGGAGAAGATGGTCCCAGAAGTACCCTGAAAAAGGAGACAAGCCCATCAGGGGATCGCAGGGCTGGAATAGTTAGAGAGAAACACGGAGGGATAAAGGAAGTTGGTGGGGGTGGTGGACACAGAGGGTCAGAGTGCAGGGTAGAACTTAGAAGCCAACTGGTCAGCCCAAATTAGCCTCGCCTGCATCTTCTAGTGGCTCACTCTGAGTGCCCCTCCAGTGGAGGTAGGGATGTTGCTCTAGTCTTGGTGGTCCTATGAAGCCTACCTCCTTATCATGTGAGGTTTTATCAACCTGGCTTGAAAGCTCTGATCCTGTACCCCAGACCAGTTCATTTTCTCTACTGCTTTCTTTTTATCCTTAGAACCAAATGAATATCCAGGTTGTTGTTCAAGTGTTCCAAAGAAGGAAACACCACCGTCTTGGTTGATGTTTTACTCCAGTGTTTTGGACCATCTTGTTCCCAGAATGTTCTCTTTTATAGCTATCCTAGGTCTTCTTGTAATATAAAACCATTATCCTGTGGCATGAATTGGAGAATGTGGAGAATAGTCAGGCATCTTTTTCTTTTCTTTTTTTTTTTTTTTTTTTGTAGAGCCATTTAGGAACTTCTAAAGGTTATTCGGTTTGTCTTTGAATGTTTGCCAGCACAATGAAGTAAAAATAATACTTGTAAAGTAAGGGGCACAATGCCTGGCACATAGTAAAATGACGTTCATTGTTTTTATTGCTTTATTTATATTATTCTTAGGCGATGATAGCACACTCCGTTTGCAGTATTATTTAAGTTCACATGTCAGTAGGAGGTATGGACTTGTTCCAGTAAGGACAGGAAAGGCACAGAGTGTTTCCCTTGCCTTTCCTGTTTGAGAGGTGAATGTAGTGTAAGCCAAAGATCATCATCTATTATTTGGGGTGGAACTAGAGGCTAGAGGGCTCACTACTCCACTAAACTATAAAATATTTGAAGGCAAGAGTTGTGTCTTATTTGTCTCTGTAATCTCTGGTGCTGAGCACAAGAGTTGATTCAATAAACATTTGTAAAGGAAGGTAAAGAGACAGGGATAAGCTGGTGTGGCATCTCAGCATTGCAGGAGACACTAAGATCCTTGTACAAAAACTGTCCCTCTAACATGTCTGCCAAACTAGAGATCCTGCCTTGCCTGAATGCACCCGTTGCCTGATAACTCACTCCTTTTGAAGGCTGCCAATGAGGTCAACTCTAATGAGTAGAAACGCTCCTTCCATCGAGTCAGAATCTGCTTTGCCTTGACTTTTACCTGTTGTTAGCCTTATGTCTGTTCCTTTGAGCTACACAAAATAAATTTAGTCTTTCTTCCAGATAAGAGCCCTATAGATATTTCAAGATAGCTATCATTTCTTATTTCCTTTTACCAAATCTAGAACTTGCTTCAGAAAAGCTGCAGGAAACTGTTAGAGTCATAACAAGTTAGTAAAAACCAGGTATGTTGGCCCTAATCTTGGAGGGTTAAGTTAGAATGGCCCTTTCCTAGCACTGGCTCAGGGCCAGAGTCTACTCCTTGGGTCAGAAGAATATGGCAAGGCCTCTGAGCCCTAGAACACTATATCCTTCATGTTCTAGGCTAGGACTGTGGGCTGCCACGCGGCTGGGCTGATTGCAAGAGCCAGAACCCTCTGCCGGCAGCTTCCCACCAGGTGGCGGGGCATTACCTGCCTGAACGCGGACCCGCGCGTCTTCCTCATCTCTCCACCAGGTGGCAGGGCAGGCTGTGTCTCAGCTCCCGCACCGGCATTCGAGTGCCCTCTCCTCCTGGGCTGAGAGGCTGGGAGGAAAGCTCTAGGGGCTTTGGAAAGGTCTGTTGCCTTCCCCAGTGAGGACCAGTGGATGCCTCTGCTGACCTGTGCGGGTAATGGAGCTGGGTTCTTCCTGGTCTTGCTGAGTCCTGGGCAGCCTGTCCAATAATATGCCGTTGCTTGTTGGAGTGGTGTCCAGAGCACAGCCTGTTCAGAGCCGGTCCTCAGTGAAAGGCCCCTGAACAGAGAGCTCCCAGTGTGGACAGCTGGCGCTGCCGCTCAGAAGCTACCCCTCTGCCCTTCCCAGCCCTCCTTCCTCCCACCAATCGCCTGCAGGCATGGAGGAAGGTGCTGCTGTCTCTCTGGCCCATCTGCTTTGGCGAGGATCGACCAGGTTCCTCCCCTCACACAACCAAGATGAAGTCCAGGCTTGCAGAGTCAGACAAAATTCTGGTCTACAGGCCTCTTCTCTGTAGGGAGGATGTTTCAATCCTGCACTGCTCCTAAACTAGGCCCCCTTGAGGCTCCGGGTTCTGGCCTTCTGCGCCCTACCCTCCCGCAGGCCTTCTCAGCTCCGGGGCCACCACGGAGGCCCGTTCTTTCTGTGGTCGGCCTCATCGGCTACCTCCGGCTTCTCACTTCTACATCTTCCCCTCTCACCCCTTCTCAGCAGGTGGGACAGGCATGGTGCTCCTGGGCCCAGCCTTGGTATTTCATTGGGATGGGACTATCGGAGAGTGGGAAGACCTGACTTGAGGCTGCCAGTGCCTGCTAGGAAAGCAGAAGCTGTTTCCGTCAGAGGCCTTGGGGCTCAGCATGGCCTCCTCCCCTTGGAACGAAGCTCAGGAACGGGCTTGAGTGAGCATGCAGTCCTGTTCTCCTTTTATTTATTTATTTATTTATTTTTTATTTTATTTTTTTGAGACAGAGTCTAGCTCTGTTGCCCAGGCTGGAGTGCAGTGATGTGATCTCGGCTCACTGCAACCTCTGCCTCCCAGGTTCAAGTGATTCTCATGCCTCAGCCTCCTGAGTAGCTGGGAGTACAGGTGCCCGCCACCACACCTGGCTAATTTTTGTATTTTCATTAGAGGTGGGGTTTCACCGTGTTGGCCAGAAGGGTCTCAATCTCCCACCCGCCTCAGCCTTTCAAAGTGCTAGGATTACAGGCATGAGCCACTGTGCCTGGCCCTGTTCTCCTTTTATAGATAAGAAAAATCAAGACCCAAGGTTAAAAGAGTCTTCAGGGCTCTGACTAGAGCCCAGGCATTCTACATATCTAATGAGACCTTGCATCTGAGGGGTCTTCAGTTACCAGCCTCTCCTTAGAAGCGTCTCTGCTTTTCTTCCCACCTGGCCACCAGCTGCCCTTTCCTGGGCCCACCTTGTGCATGGCATCAGCGTCTTCATCAGCTTTTGTTGTCTGGCCTGGTTGGAGAGTACATTTGGCTACCTGTGGCCTTTGGTGGGCTGCAGGATGTGGAAAGAGGGAAGGGACACTTGTCCTTCAGTAGGGAGACTCTGTTGGGGAGGGGGTATATGTGTCCTGAGAATGTCTGAATGGATTTTCTATTCCTCTGCCCAAGAGGAGTACTTGTTGGACATCTACCTTGTACCCAGGGCTGAGCGGGCTACAAGGTAGTAGTCCCTGGAGTGGAGGTGTTTGTAATCTAGGCATGAGGCTGACTCTAAACAGCTTTCTTGAATCCCATGATCCCTGGCCACAGCACTGGCCATTGCCTCCTCTTCCTTTCCAGGCACTCCCGTTGACCCTACCCCCATAGCTATGCGGTGTGGAGACTCCTCACGTGTGATTCCCACATGACTGGAATCTCAGGTCTGCAGTCCCCTGGGTGTTATCTCTTGGAGCAAGGGGCAAATAAGTTCTATTGATGTGGAGCCACTGGGGAAGGCTGGGGGCCTGCATGACCCCTGTTTCCTCCCAGGCCTTTTTTTTGAGCAGTTCCTATATTCTCCTTCCCATCCATTAGGGATGGGAGAAGCCTCACTAGGCTTCTGGATGAGCAGGTATGCTCTGAGCTTACTTTTCTGTGCACTTAGGGAAGCTTCCAAATCACAAGCTTAGATTCTTTTACTTTTCTGTTTATAGCCCATCAGCAGTTCACCACACAGTTTCCCAGGCCCTCCAGGTCCTCCTGCTTGCATTTCCAACTCCCTCTCTCAGCCTCTCCTTATCACCCCTGACCATGCCGAACTTACCTTTTCTCCTTTTTTAAGTCGCATACGCTCTCATTTCTAGACTCTTGCATAAACTAACCTCTTTTTATGAAATCTTCTTTTCTTCACTCTCTCCTTCTCCAGTCTTTGCTGGCTAATTCACACCACCCCTAAGAGCTCATCTTAGAATGTCTCTCCTCTGGGAAAGCTTCCCAGCTTCCAAGACTAGGGTGGGTCGTCTGATCTTACCTCTGATGGTGCTTGTCAGACTGAATCGTAGTCATTTGTTTCTTAATATCCCTTCCTTACCAAAGTCATATCTCCATAAGGGAAGGGGCCAGTGGTTTTGTTTGTTCGTTTCGTGGAGGGATCCTCACATTCCAGTGCAGTACCTGTCGTGTAAGTGCTCAGGTTAGACTTGTGGAATGTGGTATGAGTGTATGGGTGGGAGAGCCATTGGGCCTTCCTTGAAGAACTTTCTGCCATCTCTGATCTGGATTCTCTGGGTATTTAGGTGTGTCACTCGTGTGCTTCTGTGGCAATGGAGCATAGTGCACCAAGGTTCTATGGACAGAGGCCATTCATTCATTCAGTAAATATTACTGAGTCCCTGCTGTGTGCCAGGTACCATACTGACACTGAGGATACCATAGTAAATAAGCCAGACATGGTCCCTAAACTCATGGGGCTTATAGCCTAGTGGAGGAAGCAAATAAGTAAGCAAACATAAAAAAACCATAACTAGAAATTGTGAAAAGTCCTAGGAAGAAAATGAATAGGCTGATATAGGGCAATATGAGAGACTGGTAGGAGGGATCTTGCCCACAATCCCCTCTCCCCCTGGCTAGCACACCTCTCCCTCTGCAAAGGCCATGAGCCCCACTTCCATACCTCTGCTGGCTTGACCTCAGAGCCACATCCTGACCTTGGCAAGAGTTGTACTAATGAGCATTCCTGACAGCTCTTCCTTTTAGCACTGTCTGCATCTGGGGTGATGGTCTCCACCAGACGGGGAAGGAGATATATCTTGGCAGAAAGTAAAGCTCTGTGCTTTGCTGCTGGTAGGAAGGCCTTCAGGAGGGCCAGGATTCATCCGCAGAAGTGTCAGAGTCTCTCTGTCCAGG
This sequence comes from Macaca fascicularis, assembly GCF_037993035.2. Classification (NCBI taxonomy): domain Eukaryota; kingdom Metazoa; phylum Chordata; class Mammalia; order Primates; family Cercopithecidae; genus Macaca; species Macaca fascicularis. The sequence continues at coordinate 146,454,062 of NC_088380.1, read as the reverse complement.
GGCCTGATTTGGTGAATGTTCAGGCCCTGTTATCCACTGGGGCATCAGCAGCACTGCTGTGCGGTGGCATGAAAGCCATGGCCTCCTGCTGGCAGCTGGGGCTGCTGCTGCCATCCCTGTTCAGGAGGACTGCATCACTCTGCTGTTTGGCCTGGTCTGGGGCTGGGGAGTGCCTTGCCTCAAGCTCTGTTGGCAATTGTGCTGGTATGGGCTGCTTTCTCTGAGCAGCTGTTTGCCTTCTTGGAAAACCTGTGGCTTTGGTTTGGGAGGAGTTGAGGGAGTCGGGGTGGCCCTCTGGGGTACTGTCCCCTGACCCACTCTGGTACACAGTGAGCTGTCTGGCTCCACCCATCTCCCCCACCTAGTTGCCCTCTGGACCATTCACGCAGGCTCTTAGAAGTCTTAGCGCATGTGACAACTGTGCCTAGGATGGGAGGAGGCTGCTGTTGTGGAGCCAGGTGGGGAGCTGGCGAGCTAGCCCGACCATGAGGGGTTAACAAGGTGGTGGCAGGGTTCCTGCCCTGGGGCAGTGCTGATGTGTCTACTGCCACCAACAATCCTAGTGCCCTTGCATCAAGACACCTTTGTTTCTCCTTAAGCTGGGAGAGTGAATGCCAGCCCCAGGTTAGAGGCTCTTAGTGGCCTGAGGCCAAAAACTCCACTCTCCCCTCCAGGGCGACACAGTGGCGTCTCCTGACAGTCAGACAAAAACCATCTCTCCTGGCATCACTTGGCCACTCTTGGCTCAGGGCTGGATAGGTATGCTTTGAGTCAGGGGTCATGGGGAAAGTTGGAAAGGGCCCTCCCTCTCCCTGGACTTGATAGGACCCAACCAATTCAGTAACTTCAAGGGCTGGGTGGAGCAGGAAGCCAAGAAGTAGCGGCCCTGTCAGCTTTGGGAACCGCTCTGACAGAGGAGTCTAACTCCAGCATCCTTTATTCCTTGAGCCTGTCTGCAAATGCCTGTGTCCAGAGACCTGGGATGCACTCCCCAAGCATGCATGTGGACAGTGTGTGTGCCTAGTGGAAAGGGAATGTTTATGGCAGTGTTTGGGAACATGTTATTGTGGGTGCGTGTGCTCACGATTAGCTTCTTAGCTTCAGGGGGTTTTGGGTCCCATGAAGTTTTGGGTACCTCTGAGATTAAGACTGGGGTGGGATGTGTGTTTATGACAGTCTGTGATTCTAGAATGGGCACCCGTGTGTGTGTGTGTGTGTGTGTGTGTGTATCTGTATTTCTGTGTGTGACTAACCATACATTTTCTCTGGAGCTAGTTCTTTAGGCCAGAAAGGAAATACATAAAGTCCCAAGAGAGTAGGGTAGACATGGGAGGGCCAGGCTAGGGATTTGAATTATTACCATTTTCCAGCACCTTTCTTTGATCTGCTTTTCTTCCCATCTCTTCTTTGTTCTCTCACCCCAGCTTGGCTCTAAAGGAAGAGAAGACCCTAAAAAGATTTTGTGACCAATGGTCCTGCCAAATTTGGGGGCCAGGCATGGCTGAGCTTGTCCAAGAGTCAGGGAAGTGAGAAACTGGGCAGCACAGAGAGAGATGTTACAGTTCCTGGAACAGAGCCCCCTTTTTTTTCCCTTGTTCTTTTTTCCTGGCTTGGAAATAATAGGTCTTCAATCTGAGATTAGAAGAAAAGGAAACAACCAGAAAGGAACCAGTTTGAACAAAGACAAGTTGCTGGACATGAACAACCCCCGCTGTTGTGATCGAGTATTCTTACCTAGATGAGGTTCTGCGTGCTGGGGTGGGGCTTGGGGTTAGGCAGGGAGCAGTGAGGACATTCAAGGCTACCAGACCTAGAAAGAGGAAAGACAGCAAGAGTAGGCAGGAAGGTGGGCTCTAGAGTCAGGCAGACCAGAGTCTAAGCTTGCCTCTTTCTTTACTGGCCAGACTTCACCACTCCAAGTCTCAGTTCCCTCTTCTATACCCTACAGGGTGCTTGTGAAGACCAAATAAGAAAATGTATATATAAAGTGTTTGGCACAGTGGCTGGCACATGGTAAGCGTAAATGGTACCTATATGTATAGGGCTCAGTTCTTTCATTATATGATGATCATGGGGGTGAAGATGAGGGAGGAATCTCGGGGAGGTATGTCTTAGCTGTCTGCAGAAGAAACCCTCTTTATCAAGAGACTCCAGCACAGATGCCAACCTGGTTGAGATGGGGACAGGTTTCCCCCCAGGGGCTGGCACCTATACTTTATTTGAACATGCAAATACATGTGTATGTGCGTGTGTGTCAGGACAGATAAGGAGGGGAGATACTCATCCTTTTAAAGAAAGAATATGGCCTAAGGATATCTCCAGACCACCCTGGATGGTGGTTATAAATATATTATGTCAGGTTGTTCAGTGAATTTAGGGATGTTGAGGACTTCTATTTGACATCTGCTTCATGGAAGTCAAAGTGTTGTGCTTGTCTGGAAACCATTTATCTGTTTGTTCATTTATTCACTATTCATTCCTTTAATTCATTAGTGTATGTGCCATGTCAATCATGGGAGGCTTAGGCCTATAGAGTAGAAATCTGTTGAGATTGAACCTGGAGAGGAGAAATCTAACCTGGAGAAGGTCAATCTTGAAAAATGACCTTCAGATCTAGAGAGGGCTTTTATATGACTCCATCTTGCCTATGAACCAGAGAAGTTATATGTTTAACTGCAACATGGTTAGGCATAGTCAGAGGCCTGATTTGTTGGGATCTGGTCTGCCTGGGGCAAGAGGCAGAGTAGGTGACCTCTTGAGGACCCCTCCAGGCCCGGGCATCTAGAATATTCTACCGGCTTGGTTGCTGACTTACTGCAGGACCTTGGGCAGATAAGTAATCACTAATGAGCCTCTGTTTAACAGAGAGGAAAACAGATGAGAATATTTTCTTTCAGTTCCTCCCTGCCTTCTGGGGCTTGGGAAGGATGAAGAAGCCCCCTGTGTAACTTCCCAGGGCTTCCTGTGAAGACGGTCTGAGCGAACGCCCTGGCTGCCCCTGCACTCCTACCCTGCGCTTCCTCCATTGCCCAGGATTCCCAAAGCACAGTCTGGGGCCACTCCTCATTTACCCCAGCCTCGTATGCCTTGTCAGACCTGATTCTCCCAGAGATGCCAAACCACTTCCCTCATACACTTCTACCTTGTACTGTTCCCTCTGCCTAGAATGCTCTCCCCAGTCTTCTCCAAGCGAACCTTGTTCTGTCCCGATAGTTTCGAGCCGATCTGGCTCGGATCACCTTCTCCCACTGGAAGTTTGGCTTTCTCTCTTCATCCTCCATGGTTTGTCTCCAGCACAGCTTTCCTCTTTCTGTGCTCTCTTTAGCTATCCCCCATTCTGGCACTCGGTGTCTGCCATGTGATGTGCTCCAGGGGCTTACGAGCATTGGTAGAAGGAGGACTGTCAGGGCTGAACTTGATGAGTAGGGGGAGCTTGAGAGAAAGAGGAGAGGGGAAAATATGCTGGGGCAGTCAAGGGCTAGTTCCTGGGGCCAGGGAGAGAGATAG